>NC_140936.1:90987585-91397585 GCF_014529385.1 Adiantum capillus-veneris
AGAAATTCATCACATTTGTAAGTATTTTCAAAGCTAAAAGTAGGTGTTGTTTAAACTTTCAGGTCATCAACAAGATATTGCAATTGAGGATGTTTCATGTGAGGTCATTGGTACAAAAGATGTTCAAGCTATTGAAACTGTTGAAAAAGAGCCTCTCAATCCCCATTTAAACCAAAATGTCCATAAAGATGATGACAAAGAGATCCAAGCTTCCGAAGGTCAACCAACGACAATTCTCCCATGATATCGAGATTGTTGTTTCTCTTTCATTTTGTAAATATTGACCAACAATATTGTTTTGTTTTAAAAACTATTTTGCACGCTTGTGAGTTTTAATGTTTTCAAATTAGATGAATTAAATTTAAGTGTGTAAATATCATGTCATGAACATATGGTGGCAAAGAGCACCCATTATCTATGTGACCATAAGATACTTGTGAGCTTGAGTATTTTCACAATAAATGAATTTAATTTAAGTGGAAAATTTATACATAGACATGAGGTTACAAAGTTCATCCTTTAGCTTTGTGATCAAATGATGTAAGATGTAAAACTTTAAAGCTATGTGGTTATTGATATATTATGTAATTCTTTTAAGCTATGTGATGCTATGAGGTTTATTGTCACACATATGACATTGTACCACTTAAGGCTAGGGGTCTTTTCAAAGCATCCTATGATCTTAGGGTCAGAGGTTTTTCATTGTTGAAGACAAATTTCATGGTTGTAACATCATATCATTCTTTGTAGACATTCAACCTTATGGCCCTAAGGCCATAGGGTGGCAATTGTATGCATCGTCTAAAATATTTTTAAAAATCTATGACTAGTGACCTCATGGTCAAAGGTTCTAATTGTAGGCCACACTTTGTAAGTAGTAGCTTGTAAAAGAGCATATAACAAATTACGGTCTTAGGATCAAAAGGTTCATACACCATAAAAACCAAGGTAAAAATCCCTCCGCTCTTGTATATGTAGTAGTGAAGCAACATGACCACCCTATGGCCTTAGGACCATAGGGTTCCTTGTTATCATAAATAGCACCCTATAGCCTTATGGCCATAGGCTACCTTGTAATGTAAAGATGATCCCATATCCCTAATGTGCTAGTACATAGGTAAAAAGAAGATGAATCTATTGTCCTTAGCTTCAAAAGAGAGCACCTTATGGTCATTGAAGCTCTACATAAGTACCTTATGTACACCTAGTCCCATAAATTTCACTATGTGCACTATATAGGTAATGCTCTCATTGGCCACATTAGTGATCATAGGTTTCTTAGTTAGCAAAGAAAGCACCTTGTGGCCCTAGGGCCATAGGGTGCCAATATAGATGTGCAATATAATGTTCCAATGGTTCGAATGACTCAAAATAGAGTACCTTATGGACAAATTTCCATAAGGTTCCTCACTAACATATGGCTCCACACAAATATAGAGAGGACTGCATGGCCATAGGGATAGAGGATGTCATTGTAGAGGTGCAAAAAGATGAGCCTATAGTCATTATGTATAACTCAACACCTTATGTCCATATAGCTATAAACTTTTCATATAGAAGGCACCCTACGGTCCTAGGGCGATAGGGTGCTAGTATAGAGCCATTAAATAAACATATCATGTAGTATATACAACATTGCAATATAATTATGAGATATTTAATATGTAGTTTGGATACTTAATGTTTTTTAAAGCCATCAAGATTGTAGGTATTTTCAAAGCTAAAAGTGGGTGTTGTTTAAACTTGCAACTCTTCAACAAGACTTTATAGTTAACAGTGTCTCTTGTGAGGTCATTGATACAAAGGATGCTCTAGCTATTGAGCCTATTGAAGAAGAATCTATCAATCCTCATTTGAACCAAAAATCTTGTAAAGAAGATGATAAAGAGATACAAGTTTTTGAAGGTCAACCATCGTAGTTTTTGGACAGAAGTTCCAACGATACAATGGAAGTAGACGATGATGCAAGATCCAAAGCATATAGAAGGACAGAAGAAGACTCTGTCAATAACATTTTAGTAGCTCAAGATTTGAGCATTAGAGTTCATGGTGATCCAAATCTTTCATCCAATGATGGACCAATGCTGACTATAATACTGAGCTTGTGTGGATTGCTTTTGAGACGTTGTTGGCAAAAGTCCAAAAAAATGAAGAGCTTGAAGTTTAAACATGAGTATATTGTTTTGTGACCAGGATGCATTGAGTTTTTAAAGAGTCTCCTAAGCATCTCCAATGTTGGCATATGGTCAACAGCTAATGATACACAGGTTATGCAAATCATCAAGATTTTAGAGAAGGAAGCTGGAGAACAATTTCCATTCTTTATGATTTGGGGGCAAAGCCAATGTCAACAATGTGTAGAGTCAAGAATCACTCGCCCCGACAATCCTGGAGTAGAGGCATTTTTCAAACCTTTAGCTATTGCATCAGCAAAGTTTGGGATTGATTTAAAAAGATTGCTTCTTATAGATGATGCACCATTGAAAGGATGCATTAATACTGCATTAAATTGTATATTTCCACCATCATTTAACATTGATGAGGAGGATAATATTCTCCTTGGAGAGCTGCTACCATATACCAAAGATCTTCATCATGTCAACGACATTCGTACAATTACAAGATCTTCTTTGTATGGACAAGCTCCCATAGTGCAAGGTCACGAGCTTTACAATCATGTACAAAAGGTTGTTTCAGAGTGGGAGGAGCGCAATTTGGTTTGTCTACAAAAAACCTACTCTACAAGCAGGCTACCAGAAGCTCCTCGCGTTCTTGATGATGAGAATGGTGCCTCATCTAGCAGTACTGGAATGTCCACTAGAAGTCAAGATAAGAAAAGGCTGACACTTGATCAAGAAAAAATGAGGATATTGAATAATATCAAATCTATATCAACCTTGAAAGGAGTTGAGTTAATTATGCTTGCTCAGAAATTGGGGTACAAAGAGCCTGTGATCAAAGCACATGAAGCCAAGAATTATATCAAACAACTCAAAAGTCAATATTGTATTAAATAGGTTCACATTTGTAGAGATGATGGAACAAAATGTTGTAATGTTATGGCATTTACAAATGATCTTTGTGTATAGAAAAACATTTGTAAGAGTGCTTATGTTTTCAACATACATGAAGATGTGAAAGTGTTCTAAATTTTTCTATTAGAGTTATGAGTAGCACATGAGCTTGATGTGCCAAATGTTTAGTTTTTTATTTAGAAAGATTTTATAGTCTTTTATTTTGTAATTTGAGGTCATTGACCTATTAAGAACAATGTACATGGTCATAAGGCCAAAAGTTGATTTGTAACCATAGGAAAATTTGCACTTTATTGTATTAACACCCTATGACCCTAAGGCAATAGGCTGGGTCAAATAGATTTACACTTGAAGAGGAGATGGAACAAGGTTTTGTAATGCACTGTCATTATGTACTTTGTGAGAAAGCTTATGTTTTTTAAATAGATTTAAACATAAAAAGATGATGAAACAAAGTTTTGTATTGTTTTTGCACTATGTACTAATGGCTCTATACTAAATCCATATGGCCTTAGGGCCATAGCGTTCCCTTTTAATGTAAGGATTCACAAATGTGAGATTATGACCATGGGGCCACAAGATGCCGATAGAGAGCCATTCGGTCATCTTTGTATGTAGCACATACAAATCCTGTATCTAGTACACAAGGAAACTAGACCACCCTATGGCCTTAGTGCCATATGGCTCCTTGTTGACATAAAGGTGTAAAAAGATAAGCATATTGTCCTTAGATACAAAATTGAGCACATACACTTTAAGTTTATAAGCCCTCAGTAAGAGAGGACATCATATGAACTTGGCCATAGGATCTTTTACTGACATAGAGAGCATCTTTTGACCTTAGGACCACAAGGTTCTAGTACAAAGTCATTAGTGCATAATGCTTTTGTATGTAATTTTACCTAAAGCAACCTAACCATCATATGGCCCTAAGGCCATAGAGTTCATTATTAACATAAAGGTGCAAAAAGATGAGCATATGGTCCTTGCTTAAGGCTACTTGACCACCCTATGGCCTTAAGGCCATATGATTGTCTATTAGCTTAAGGGTTCAACAAGATAAGATTATGACCTTGTGGCCACAAAATTCCAATAGAGAGTCATTAGGTCATCTATGTATGTAGTACATAAGGATATTGTATGCAACTACATAAGGAAATTTGTGACCACCATAGGGTTCAAGCCCTCAATAATAGAGAGCATCCTATGACCCTAGGGCCATAGGGTTTTCCACTTACATAGAAATCATTCTTTTAACCTAGGGCAAAAGGCTTATAAGACCACAATATTAGAGAGCATCCTATTACCCTAGGACTAAAGGTTTATAGTACATAGCCATTATCACATAATGCTTATGTATGTATTAGATAAGGCAGCCTAATCACTCTATGACCCTAAGGTCATAGAGTTCTCTATTAACATGAAGGTGCCAAAAAATGAGCATATTGTCCTTACCTAAGGAAACTTGACCACCCTATGGTCTTAGGGCCATAGGGTTCCTTGTCAACTTAAGCATGCAACAAGATGTATGGAACAAGCTTTTGTAATATTTTAAATCTTCTTGTATCTTGAAACCATAAGCACTCTCACAAGAGATTCCAAAGAGCATCTTATGACCCTAGGACTAAAGGGTTATAGTACATATCCATTAGTACATAATGCTTATGTATGTATTAGATAAGGCAGCCTAACCACTCTATGACCCTAAGGCCATAGGGTTCTCTATTAAGCGTGCAACAAGATGTATGGAACAAGCTTTTGTAATATTTTGGCATCTACAAATGATCTTTGGAATCTCTTGTGAGAGTGCTTATGGTTTCAAGATACAAGAGGATTTAAAAAATTTAAAGTCTTTTTTACCATTTGATATTTTTTTATATGTTTACTAAATGTAGCTACATGAAGCCAAATTGTAAGAACCTTGCTATTTGTTTTTATGCAAAGCACCCTATGGTCTCAATGAAATAGGGCACCACCTCTATCTTCTACAAGACCTTTACCAATTGTAACTATAAGAAGCCACATGATTTTCACTCCATGACATTTGCACCCTATGAACATAAGGCCACAAGGTGGTATAATTGATTCCACAAATCACTTACTGTGTGGCTTGGATTTAGCACCCTATGATCCTAAGTTCAAGGAGGTTACTTCCAAGTCACAAAGTAAAAAGCAAAAGCCTCTATATTGAGAACTGCAAAGAAAAACATAAGCCTATTTGTTCACACTTAGGCTCAATTTAATGATAGCTAAAAAAGAAGGCCTATTTTTTTTAGGGAAAAGAAAACCTTTTTGAGAATCTTCTGAAGTGTTTATCATTTTAAATTACCACTCCACAATTTTAATGTCAAAAGAATCCAAGGGATTTGCATCATATGCTATTAAACCGCTATGACCTTGAGGCTATAAGACAAACAAGGTGCGTTTTCTAAAATGTACCACAAAAGTTTTCATGTAACATATTGGGTGCCATGTGTAGAATGTGCTCATTGTTTTATAATCACAATTTGATTATTGACTGTATGATCATACATGTTAAAATGATATTATATTTTTTGAAGGATTCCAAATATGAAGAAAAAGAGTTTCAACATAAATTGATCTTTTTTGTACTCATCATGCATCATAAATATCATCCACCAAAACTTTTGGTGTTGTATACATTTTCAATCTTTTTATTTAATGAGAACATGCATGTTATAGCTTGAAAAGTAACAAAGATTTGAATTTGTGAGGTGCATCTTATTATGAGGATACTTTTCTTATTTAAATAGCATTGTAAGTTAATGGTTTAATATTTATGGCATATTTCTATGGTTTCTTTCTTAGTAATGTTTTTTTTGGGAGTGATATAAACTACCAATTATTGTTTATAAATGTTATTGCTACAAAAATGGTGTTTATTTAACACCATTTGTTTAACACCCTCATACTTGGAGATACCATACTCTTTGTACTTAGTACTTTGTTTGATATAAGATCAGAGTGGAGTACTACAAAAAGGTGTTTGTTTAACACCCTCTATCTTGAAGACACCATACTCTTTGTATTTAGTGCTTGGTTTTACATGAGATCAACACCTGTTGGTAATCTTTGTGTCTACAATTCATATGATTTGGCATAATCGATGTACAAAATTTTATGGTAGTCACAACAAATGGTGTTTTTAAACATGTCTTTTCCTAGAGACAACAACTCTAAGATCTTCCATTAAAGTCTTAAAACATGTATTAAGGAGTAGATATAGCATATTTGTATAGAATCTTAATCTCATGACCACAAAATTATATGGAAAGTTCTTATATTGTATTTCTATGTAAAGAAAAAATTGTACTTCAAACTATAAAGTTATATTTATGTAAGTGTCTCATATAACAACTTACGGTCACAAAAGAGATATAGTGCCATAAGTAGGATGTTATGATCTTAGGACCATAGGATACTTTAATATTACTATTTAGGTTTTCTAATTGCTAAATATTAGTTATGGTTCTATTATACAATATTAAAATGTAAGTAAAACTTGATAGTGTTGCAAAGTTAAGACATTTTATTTCTATAAGTGTCTCATGTTACATTATAGGATACAAAATATATCAAATGGCACTATAAGTGCCATATGTGGCATCTTATGGTCTTGGGGCCATAGGGTACTCTATAGTATTGTTAAGCTTTTCCAATTGCTAAATGTTAGTTATGGTGTAATTGGTATTTGATAGTGATGCAAAGTAAAGACTTAGTACTTTGCTATACAAGCAAATTAAGGTCATTGATATTATAAGAACATTTGATATTGGTTCAATAAACCTATATAGCTTAGTAGCCATCTTATTGGGTGTTGTTGGATACCTCTTCTTTTAAGATGCCATCTCTAAAAGCCTTGATTAAAGTTTTAAAAGAATTTATTGATTGCAAATCCTTTTGCTGTAACTTACATTAGTGGTTTTATTATAGATTATTAAGTAGGAAAATAAAAATAATAGGTAGAATGTTGACATCACATCTAGACTAACGACAAATTGAGTCTTAAAAGAGTTAAATAACACAATCTTGACATCCCAATTAGCATTTGGGAAACGGGATTTTTCCAAATTATCTAAAATGGTGTTGCATTCAAAGTATATTTTCTTTAAGCCTAGAACTTTTCACTTGCCACCATCTCCAAATTTCAAGAGGGGAGGAGTGTATTTGTATTTGATGATAAGAATGACAAGGAGGCGGTGGAAACCTCCATTAACCCAGTGGAGTGCCTCAAAATCTGCTTTGACAAGGCAAAAAAGTATAGAGAGACACTCTCAAATGAGGCTACCTTCCAAGCTATCATAAACAAACTCATGCCATAAATAAGTACTCAAAAAGTAGAGGACTGGTTTACGCGTCTTGCACAAGGGTCAACAAGGTCAGTGGACCTATGGAAGGATGACTTATATATGCAAGATGAGAACTACATGGTAGTCCCCCCCCCCCAACACACACACACACACACACACCACCCAGAACTTCTAGCTGTCATTGTCTTTCTCTAGCTCATCTTTTTGTGTATAGTCATGGATTACTAAAAAGTATGACTTCCTTTGCCATCAGACAAGAGAGTATCATGGAAGGGATGTAGCACTAGGACAATACCTTGCCAGGCTCTGTGAGGCACCCATACTAGTCTTTCATGATGGAATTTACCAAGAGGGAAATAATGCAACATTCGCCCTCAAAATACTCTCACGCTTCCTAGTTGGACCAATGCTACCACAAAATGTAGAAAATTATCCTTGTCGACAATGTTTTTTCTATGATATGTTTTGGATACTATCCAAGGTACACTTGTGGTTGTGCAACTTATTATTACACATACACAACAATGGATCTCACTTTGGGGAAACAAAACCCAAATGAACTCTTAGATTATGACCAAACATTTAATGATCTAATACAAGGGTAATGTGCCAAAATATATCCACTATCTGTCATCAAGTTGAGAGACTTGTGACTTGTATTGTATCTATTATATCATTAGGCATCTCTTGTACATGTTGTGACCTAAAATCAAAATCTCTTGATCCACCTAATGGTTAACATATTGCATTGTCTCTCTCCACTTTCTCTGGCCTTCACGAGCATTGGAGTTTTTGAATGCCTCCACTCATTTCCTTTTCCTTTGTTGCAAATGCCTAATTGCTTGTGATGTTGCCGAGCAGTCCAATCCGTCTTTTTGATGCATCCGGTGAAGGATTCTACGATAAAACCACTGAAAAAACTCTTTCAAATTGTTTGCCTTATCTTGAGAGCCACCATGTTTGCCACCATGCTGTATGTGTCTGACATATGCACTCTTGGCCATGTAATGTAGACTTTATTCCATTTGTCACAAAAATGGAGGGGATAGACTACTAAATAGCTCAGTACCCTCTCTTACTTATAACATGGGAGTCAATTGTTCCCTATATTTTACTGGCATGCATTCCACTCTTTGTGATAAAATGGTCAACAACATTCCACTGCAAAACCTTATACCTTTTTTCATACATGCATTATATCCTATTGACGGGAGCAAAGCGAATCCCGAACCCCGACGGCCTCTAAAACACCGGGGACCGAATGGCGCGCCTCGAGCCTGTCATGGTAAAGCAAACAGGGGGGGCACCACCTAGCTTCAGCGGCTAGGACGCAAACAACACACCACCATAACAAAGTTTTCATCCAAGAGAGATGGATGCTTGGGAGTAATGATGAACAGGAAAGGGAATGAGATCAAGTGAGAGAGAGAGAGAGAGTGAGGGAGGGGGTATAGCGGCTTAGTACTTAGGCATCACAAAAGGATGGCGAATCCGCACACCCTTCACACATACACAAGCTCACTCCAAAACACAAGCCTAGGTGGCGATTCCACACACCTCACATGGGCAAAACATTGCAAGAAAACATACTCACAAAACCTCAAGCTTTATTTAGAGAATTAGGCGATGAAATGGGGAGCATAGGGTAGGGGAATGAGAAGGGAGAGAGTGGTAGAGCACATGGCGGATAGGTGGGAGTTGATGGCGAAGACTCGCACGAGGATTATGGCCATAATCCTTCATTTAGTTGCCCTTCATCTTCCATAGCCAAGGGTCTAGAGGTCATGCTCAAGACAAGCATGGTGATTGCGGTGATGGTGATGGTGTGTGTGTGTGTGTGTGCACTAGGCACACACAGTGCATAGTGTGTTCTTTGGTGATGTTGTGTGTGTGTTTAGTGTGATGGTGACCCCTCTTTATATAGGGGAGGAGGGGGGAGGAATCCTAGAATTTAGAAATGAAGAAATCATTATCTACATAGGCCATGTGACTGTGGGCCCCACTTGTCTGGTTGTGTGTATATGTGCCAGAACAGTAGTCTCATGAGAGAGAGACCAAGAGAGAGAGATGGGTTGATGAAAAAAAGTGAGAGGTGACATGGAGAATAAAGTAGTTACAAGAGGGGAGAGAGGGGAGTGTGTTCAGATGTGTGTGAACACAAGAAAAATCAGGTAACCACCGGGTGGGGATGGGTCTGTGGGCACCTTTTTCAGTGAAACTGAGTGTGTGTGAGTGTGGGGGAGGTTATTTAGCTACAAGAAAAGACACATGGCACCCTTTAGAGAGAGAGGGGGGTATTTGGGTCATGGGATATGATAGGAGAGAGAAAGAGGGGGTGGGGTATACTATTTTGGAAGATAGGGTAAGTTGCATGTGACTTAGGGTGCATTATTGGTGAGTTATAATGCATTATTGGTGAGAGGTGGGGTAGCTTGAGGGGAGAGAGAAAGGAGAAAGGACAAGGGGAAGAGAGAGGGAGTTGACCTTTTGAGTGGAGGAGAGGAAAGGGGACACCCGGTGGGGCAACTGTGAAGAAAAAGGAGGCAAGGTGGGGATGGGCTACCCCGCAGGCATGAGGTGGCCTATTTTACCTTTCTTATATATTTACATAATCATACTTTATTTTTTCTTACTTTTTCCAATGCCTTTTATCACTCCCTCCATAAGAGGAGGTTTTCATGGGGTGGGGACGAGAGAAGAGGGGTATGGGAGCTTGGCTTGTGAAAAGCCCCCATCATTAGCCCTCCCCTTTTGGTTAGAGGCATTCATGTCTCTAGCTCATCTGTTTGATCATTATCGTCGGAGGTGTCGGCTGATGGTGTGTCCTCAACTGGAATGTCAATAGGTGGAGCCTGGTCAAATCGAAGAAAATAAGGTTTAAGTCGCCAACCATTTACCCTGGTGATCTCTCAAATGCATGTTGGGTTGTTGAAGCTGGCTTGCCATTACTCTGAGACTTTTTAGTTGCACTTCAATGGGCAAGATTTCTTCCTTACCAAATACTAGATGATACGGTGTGAATCCCAAGGATGTACGAAATGAAGTTCTGTAGGCCCATAAAGCTGGTAGTAGATACTTATCCCAGTCTCCAGGATGATTGTTTACCTACTTGGTAATAATTTTAGACACCATTCCATTTACCTTTTCAACTAGGCCATTACATTGAGGGTAATATGGTGAAGAGTGCCTCCTTGTAATGCCCAGTTTCTGCATTAATTCTCCTACCAAGTCTGCTCTGAAACCTGGCCCTCTATCAGAGATGATCTCTAAAGGTGTGCCAAACCTACAGCATATTTGCTCGTAGATAAATTTAGCTACCTCTACCGCTGTGATTCTAGTGGTGGTTGTAGCCTCTACCCATCTAGTCATGTAGTCGACCCCCATGATAACGTAGAATTTTCCTGAGTTGGCCCTAGGTAATGGCCCAATGGCATCGATACCCCATTTTTCAAATGGGCCATATGAGAGAATAGGTGTCTGTGGTTCAGGCATAAGTGACCTAGTGCCGGCCTTTTGACACAACTTACACGTTTTGCACCAATGGTGTACATCACGGTTGAGGCTAGGCCATATGAAGCCTGCCTGCAAGATTTTCCTACTTGTTATGTCTAGGGCAAAGTGACCACCACAAACCCCGTCGTGACAGCTAGCAATTACTCCCGTGATTTCGTGAGAGAGAGGGACCTTCCTGAGTATTTGGTCCTTACCCTTACAGTACAAACCATCATTGATGAGTCGATACCTTGTGGCCTTCCATGTCAGCCATTGCTTCTATCCCTTTGTTAAATCTGATGGGCATTCCCCTGTTTCCAAAAAATGCATGATGTTAGGCAAGGCATCACTGCCTTGAAATAGAGGGAGCTTTAGTTTTATTGCTCCAACCACCACTTCCTGTAGTCTTTCACTTGCTAGGGCATCTGCTTCTTGGTTTTGAGCCCTTGGGATATGGTGTATTTGAACTTCTTCAAACTTACCCAACAACGTTTTTACACCACTTAAGTGAGTCCTTAAACTAGGATTCTTGCATGTCCATGCTCCATTTACTTGCCTTACCAGAAGTAGAGCATCCCCAAATACATTAAGGAGTTGTACACCTTGTGAGACGCACCATTGTAGACCCTTGGTTAGTGCTGCATACTCAGCTTCATTGTTAGAATGTTAATCTAACAATTGGCCCAACGAAAATACCTTTGTCCCTTTGTCATCAAAGACCACTATGCCTGCAGCTGCTTTGTCGGACGCTCGCTTGTAGGCTCCATCAAAGTAGAGAGAGTATGCTCCTTCTACCATCGGTGGTACTGGAGGTAATCGGACTTCTCCTTCCTTAGATTGCTTCTCCTTCCCTTCAAAGACTTGGTAGGTCATGATTCCCCCCAAACTTGCCCTTGTCGTGCTTTCTACCTGTACCGTGTAGTCAAAATCTTGCAGACGAACTAGCCATTTAGTAATTCTAGCAGACACATCCATGTGTTGTACAACATAGGGAAATATTTCATCCGTGGTTAGAATCACAAATTGCTTAGGCAGCAAATATGACCTAAACTTTGTAGTTGCAAATCTAAGAGCTAGGACTAAGTGTTCCACATGGGTGAAACCTTTCTCTCCTGCTGTCATCATTCGACTAGAGAAGTAGATTGGCCTCATGAAAGATGTCGTCGTATCCTTTTGGAGTAGCACAGTCCCCAATGAGTCATCACCAACACTTGAGGTGACATAGAATTTTTCATCCCACTTAGGTGGTGAGATAGTTGGCAGAGTGGCTAAGACCTCCTTTACCTTGTTGTAGTGATGTTCGCTTTCCTCATCCCAAGTGAAAGTTGATCTTTGAGTGAGTTGTTGCAGTGGTAGAACAAGTTGTGATAGTAGATGTATGAATCTACTTAAATACCTCACCTTCTGTAGAAAGGAGACCAGTTGACGTGCGGTTGTTGGTGAAGGTAGGGCTATGAGTGCGGACACCTTACTTGGGTCGGCGTTGATACCTCTTGCTGAAATTTCATGGCCTAGTAGAATGACTTTAATCTCCCCAATGTGACATTTATCCACATTTAATTGCCCACCTAGGCTCTGCAACCTGGCCAAACCTTCAATTACCTTTTCTAAATGTGAAATACGGGAGCTATATATACAAAAATCATCAATGAACACTCTTATGGATGTTCCAAAGAACGGTTGAAAAACATATGTGACATATCTTTGGAATGTGGCAGGTGCATTTGTGAGACCAAATGGCATAACCCTGTATGCAGAACAACCCCATGGCGTGATAAAAGTGGTTTTTAGCTGATCTTCCAAGGCTATGCGTATTTGAAAGTATCCTGAATAACCATCACAGACGGTATAGCATTCAAAACCCGCTACTTCATTCAGAATTTCATCCAAGAAAGGGAGAGGAAAGTGGTCTCTCTTTGTAGCTGCATTTAGTGGTTTGTAGTCAACACAGACCCTCCACTTACCATTCTTTTTAGGCGTCACCACTATGGGTGACACCCATTCTAAGTTTTCTACAGGATAGATGAATCCCGCCTCCAGCAGTTTCCTTACCTCGGCCAAGAGTACCTTTTCTTGTATGACCCCCAATCGTCGTAGCTTTTGCACAACTGGTTTTATCCCTTCCTTCAGCTTAATATGATGTTCCACCACTGTAATTCCTATGATTCTTTCATAGTTGTCAATGAACAGGTTAGGAAATCCCATCAACATTTGCAAAAAACTATCTTTCTCCTCAAGTGTTAATTCCGTAGACAACATACCCTTCAACCTACTTCCTCCTAGGCCAGGTGATTTTCTCTCCTCTTCATTGGGTTTCCCTTTTGGTGATGGATCACCAGTTGTGCTTACCCTTTGTGGATCCTTCATAATGATACCCATCACATCAATGGAACTGTCACTTTCGTCGGTCGATGTGGTCTCCTCCTCAGAACTGGAAGATTTGCCAGTGGTTTCATCTGTCGATGTTTCCAGATTCATTTGCTTCTGCTTGCCAATCCTCATGTCGTAGTAGATTGTCTCCCCTTTCTTACCGGTCATGCATAGAAGGCCAGTAGCCCAGTCTTGTTTTGCCTTCATGGCCATCAACCATGGCCTTCCCAAAATTAGTGGATAGCCCTCCCGCTTAGTAGGCATTACAAAAACATCTACCTCTACCTCAGTGTTGAAAGCTTTGATTTTCATAGCACTTACCACACCCACACACTTTACTTTTGCATTGTTTGCCATCTTTGCCTTGCATGGAGAAGGCCTGTCAACCTCGAGCCCTAATCGAAGCATCATAGCTTCGCTCATTACACAGATTTGTGTGCCTCCATCAATGTAGGTGTTTCCAACCCTCTTTCCTTTTATGTTTACGTTGACAATTGGAAGGATGTCATCCATGTTGCATCCCGAAATTGCTCCGGCTACCTTTGTTTTGGAGCTTCTTGTACTTACCATTTTAGACCATTGTCGCCTTACTTTTGGTGCAAGATGTAGCAGCTGTGGCCACTTAATCTTCGGTCCTTTCTCTGCCACATCCAATGTTAGATCATAGGGCTTAGAACTTTCCCCTAGCTAGAAGTCGGTGATGCCCAATTTTCGTCGTGGCCTGGATGGCCTCTTGCTAGTTTCTCCTCTCATGCTTCTCTCATCATCTGATTGTGTAGCTTTCTCCCTCCTAGATCTTTTCACAGTCATGGCTTCAAGTGGTTCTAAAAAGGTTACCTTCTCCTTACCCTTGTCCCTCTCATTTGCTCTGGGTGGATCCACTACTATGGCTTTTCCTTTCTCTTCTAGCCTTATGATGTTTACAGGGCGATCAGGTGGTGGGGCTGGTGGAAGAGGTGGGATGGATGCTTGTAGTGGTGTCTGGGGTGGACGTAGAATTTGTGTTGGTGGGGGTGGTGCTCGGGGTGGGGGTGTTCTTTCTCTAGGGGGTGACAATTGGTTCCTCCTACCTCCTCTATTATAGTTTTGTCGTGGTTTGGGATAGTAGTACATACCGTGACCGTCCTCTCCGCAGTTGTAGCAATGATACTCCTTGTTTTGTCGTCGTGCTCTTCCAGGGTCTTGATCTCTTTCTTGACTCCTCCCTTGTTGTATTAAGTGGACAGACAAATTCTGCAGTTGGTTAGTAATATGGGCCAACATATCTTGTTGGTCATCTCTTACCCCAAGAGCCGGTGGTGGTGGTCGTAGTTGTTGGTCGACGCGATGTTCCTGATTCTGTTGACTCGGTTTCTTTGGCTTTCATTCACAGCTTCTTGTCTTTAAGGCGAGCAATCTCAACGGCTAACTCGTACGTAGCCGGGAATCTACCTTTCACCTTCTCCTTGAGAAGCGGCCATAAGCCATGCATGAACCAATCTTTTTTTTAGGAAATCGGGTGAAGCTTCTCCCCTAGCCAGTGACTCAACCCACCGTTCCCACAAATCCACAAATTTGGACTCATAGGTGGCATATTCTAAAAGACCCTCCTGATTCAAGTCTCTCAACTTGTCCCATAACTTTTCTGAAGTGGTACCTCCCCCAAAGCGCCTCTTAAAAGCGGTTTTTAAGGGTTCCCAATCATCCTTGGTTGCTTGTGGAAGTGCATTGTACCATGATCTAGCTTCTAGCTTCATGAGATGCTTAAAGATTCTAACCCGGGATTCATCCGTATCTTTGTTGCTCACTACACATGCTACTTCAAAGTCATCTAGGAAGTCTGTTACCAAATCCTCCCCCTTCTTTCCTTTAAATGTTGGAAATGCTACACTTGCCATGACTACTGAGAGAGAGCTAGAAAGACACACTGCTTAACTTGCAAAAGTTTTTTTCTTCTTTGCAAGGAGGCGTGTATACCCTCTTATACTAGGACATAGATTAAAACTTCAAACGGTACATTTCCTTGTACCAAAGGTAAGACAAATGGTTGATCTGATGCCAGAACCTCCAAAAACCGCTCCCCACCCAGCACGGTGTCAATGACGTGCTGGTAGTGAGCCTTCAAATCCAGTATTACCTTGATTGAGCGTACACGTATTGGTATGTGTGATCTGTCTTGAGGTAGGTTGTACTGATTCATGTGAAGCTTAGAGGTGCTTAGTCACTGTCCAAGCTTGTGGGAGAGGGTGGTGTTCTTTCCTGAAACAAACTCAGTAGATCCCTAGTTTCTCTAGTGAGAGTGTGAGCCAATGCTTCCATTATCTGTGCTGCAGCATCAGGTGCGACTTGAAAACTGACTGTGATAATTACCTCGGTGACTTGAGTTACCTGATTCTAAAAGTAGAATAGTGTTGATTCTCTATTGTGTAGAGCTCCTTCCATTTTGTTGTTGTGGGTTGGTTGTGGGTTGGTTGTAGGTTGCGGACATGGTTTCGACCTTCTCCTTCTTCTTCTTGGCACTTGGCCTATGTATATCCACTGGGTTTGGCGTGTTGGTTGACTCTCCCACTGCAAATCGATTACCGTTACGCCTGGCACTCGAGCTTCGATGGAGATGCGGAGTTCGTCTAGTTGTGCTTGGAGCTCTTCTTCTTCTGTCGTCCAATTAGCAAATCCTGCTAGCCATTCATCCATTCACAATAGTTTAAGGGTTTCAGTCTTGTAAACTGAAGGGTTTCATGAAAAGATCCTCACTGGGGGCCCCAAATGACGGGAGCAAAGCGAACCCCGAACCCCGACGGCCTCTAAAACATCGGGGACCGAATGGCGCGCCTCGAGCGTGTCATGGTAAAGCAAACAGGGGGGGCACCACCTAGCTTCAGCGGCTAGGACGCAAACAACACACCACCATAACAAAGTTTTCATCCAAGAGAGATGGATGCTTGGGAGTAATGATGAAAAGGAAAGGGAATGAGATCAAGTGAGTGAGAGAGAGAGAGAGAGAGAGAGAGAGAGAGAGAGAGAGAGTGAGGGAGGGGGTATAGCGGCTTCGTACTTAGGCATCACAAAAGGATGGCGAATCCGCACACCCTTCACACATACACAAGCTCACTCCAAAACACAAGACTAGGTGGCGATTCCGCACACCTCACATGGGCAAAACATTGCAAGAAAACATACTCACAAAACCTCAAGATTTATTTAGAGAATTAGGCGATGAAATGGGGAGCATAGGGTAGGGGAATGAGAAGGGAGAGAGTGGTAGAGCACATGGCGGATAGGTGGGAGTTGATGGTGAAGACTCGCACGAGGATTATGGCCATCATCCTTCATTTAGTTGCCCTTCATTTTCCATAGCCAAGGGTGTAGAGGTCATGCTCAAGACAAGCATGGTGATTGCGATGATGGTGATGGTGTGGGTGTGTGTGTGTGCACTAGGCACACACAGTGCATAGTGTGTTCTTTGGTGATGTTGTGTGTGTGTTTAGTGTGATGGTGACCCCTCTTTATATAGGGGAGGAGGGGGGAGGAATTCTAGAATTTAGAAATGAAGAAATCATTATCTACATAGGCCATGTGACTGTGGGCCCCACTTGTCTGGTTGTGTGTATATGTGCCAGAACAGCAGTCTCATGAGAGAGAGACTAAGAGAGAGAGATGGGTTGATGAAAAAAAGCGAGAGGTGACATGGAGAATAAAGTAATTACAAGAGGGGAGAGAGGGGAGTGTGTTCAGAGGTGAATCTGTGTGCAGATGTGTGTGAACACAAGAAAAATGAGGTAACCACCGGGTGGGGATGGGTCTGTGGGCACCTTTTTCAGTGAAACTGAGTGTGTGTGAGTGTGGGGGAGGTTATTTAGCTACAAGACAAGAGACATGGCGCCCTTTAGAGAGAGAGGGGGGTATTTGGGTCATGGGATATGATAGGAGAGAGAAAGAGGGAGTTGGGTATACTATTTTGGAAGATAGTGTAAGTTGCATGTGAGTTAGGGTGCATTATTGGTGAGTTATAATGCATTATTGGTGAGAGGTGGGGTATCTTGAGGGGAGAGAGAAAGGAGAAAGGACAAGGGGAAGAGAGAGGGGGTTGACCTTTTGAGTGGAGGAGAGGAAAAGGGACACCCGGCGGGGCAACAGTGAAGAAAAAGGAGGCAAGGTGGGGATGGGCTACCCCACAGGCATGAGGTGGCCTATTTTACCTTTCTTATATATTTACATAATCATAATTTATTTTTTCTTACTTTTTCCAATGCCTTTTATCACTCCCTCCATAAGAGGGGGTTTTCATGGGGTGGGGACGAGAGAAGAGGGGTATGGGAGCTTGGCTTGCGAAAAGCTCCCATCACTATGCGAGACCACTTGTTATCAATGGCTTCAACTGATTTCCTACATTGGCCTTTGGATCTATGTTTTCTTTGTCTAGATATATAGCATGTCTACATAGAAAATATAGCAGACATAAGAAAAGACGATGTATAGCTGAAATAAACTAAAAGGTTCACAATACTGACCTCAATGCTTGGAGTGTTTTCCTGAGACCTCCAGAGCCAACCTTCAAGGTTTCAAGATTCCGTAGTCTCTTCTTTTGCACATGAGCACCTAAGATTGTATCTCTCCTTTGTAAGTTTTTCCCTTTTTCTTGCAATACCTATATTTCATGTGTGCACTGCAAAAGGGTTTTTGGGTCCTCACTGTTGGGGTGTAGGCCAGGTGGCCATGGGTAACCACCCTTGTACACTTGATTTCACCTAATCAATATAGGAAGAAAAAAGAGAGAGGATTGACTCATCTCTTTCTTCTCCACTAACCCAAACAGAGGTTGTCTGTGTATCATCCCCTTCCCCATTCTCTTCTTCCCCTCTCTTGCACACACACCGTACACGCGTACAACAATTGGTATCAGAGCTATGACTTGATTGTGAACCGCATGACTGCTATCCGACGATCGATTCAGAAGCGACATAGATCGCTAGCTATGGCGGAGCTCGAAGCTCATGCTTGAGCTTGGTGGTGGCAGCAGATCCGACACGGATTGGAGCACTCAAAGGGGATCTCAACGGCTCCTGGCTACCTGATGTGCAAAGCCCCTGTCGCGGAGAGGTATTTTGAGAGAGAATCAAGGTATCTCTATAGAGCTTTGGAGAGCAGGTTAAATCTCTGCTAGTGTATACTCTGTGTAGAAAGCAAAGCAATGGAGAAGCATTGCACTGTCTGCATCTTGAAGCAATTAAGCAGGCATTAAAGAATTCAAGCATCACAAGGTCAACCAAGGCGAGCTCGTGAGCAACAGACCATAGAAAGCTTGGGAATGTGTGTGTAGCTAGCTGCAGCCACCAGATCAAGAAATTTTGCACGCAAATCGGGGATCTATAGAGAGTAGTGCATTCAGTTTTTTGGGCAAGGCATAATCGGGTGCAATCAATCAAAGTCTTGTGAGCAAGGTGGGTAGGTAGCGAGCTCGTAAGCAGTCCAAGGTAATCGGGCCAACTAAGCCAAGGCACACTATGTGCAGGCAAGCGTGGCCAAGCAGGCAGCCGAGAGCAGCAAATTCTAAGCACACGCTGTGAGTAGAATCCGGATACACACACACACACAATTGAAGGCGTACACTGCGTAGCAGAACAGGGGCACCAAGCAGAGGAGCGAGACACACAGCCTCATGCTCCGGTTTGTCAGTGCTGCCATAGGCAGTAATTCGGAAAATTAAATTAAAAAAATCAATTTTTTATTTAAAGCCTTAAAACTCTTTTATGTGCAAGTGCTCATTCCCACAGAGCCCTCGACAACCTCACTGGCCAAAGAGCTTGAGTGACAGAGAGAGAGAGAGAGAGAGAGAGAGAGAGAGAGAGAGAGAGACTGAGCAAAGAAGAGACCAGAGTCTCATTGTCGACATCAGCAATTCTCTGATTTTCGCGTCGACTTCTTCGACATCGTCACCCGACTTCCACGTCCACACACCGAGTTCGACGAGCTTGAGAGCGATCTTGACATATCGGCTTCGAGCATTAGCGTCTTACAGCTACTCGGCTAGCCACTTCCGCCCGACGGCAAAAGGCGACATCGACATCGACACCGCTCATGCGCACCTGCTCGACACTGCTCATTGCGATGGATCTCGGACATCCGACCCAAACATTGAGTGTTTTCCCAGACGAGCGCGTTCCCACGATCGACGGCCGTGCTTGCAACCTGCACGGGTGAGGTACCTCTATCATAGCGGAGTGACACCTGGCATCGGCATCAAGCACACCGATCGCACTATACGACAGAGTTTAGGGATACGACACCTTTGGTGGCTATTGGACTAGCATATTTCTGCCTGGCGCGGTAAAAATCGGCACATAGCGACACTGACACGCAGGTTATAGGTTACAGGGTTTTTTTTTTCAGCCCATTCACTCACAAATTCTCCAGTCTACCAGACACAGCGCTTTCACATGCAATTTGGCAGTCATTTCGACAACACATTCTCTACGGACAGATGCATTTTGTTGTGAGCACACATAGTGCTACTGAGCTCTTTTGAGAGTTGATATCCCCTAAGAGATCACTTTTACTGCATGCAGCAGTTCTTGGCACCTGTTTGAGCACGGTTTTACTCATGTACGTTGAGTTGCGGACACTGCCCACTGTTCTATGTGTGGAGCCATTTTTGGCAGTTTTTCCCGGCCATTTCTGAGACTCGGACCGGAAGAGCTCTTTCTGAGACTGTGGCTAGTCCATTTGTGTCTGCATTAGCCTTTGGAGGGTCGATAGCTTGAGGTTTTCTTTGAGCTGGGGTGTGCTCGAATGTTGAGACACCTTCGGTGATACAGGTAGCTAGAGTTCCCCTTTACGGTACCCTCACCATAGGATATGTATGTGGACGGTTATTTATGCTTTTGACGCCGAGTTGGCAGTCCTTTGGTTACACAGGATGAGGGTTATGCACATAATTGGATTCTTGATTCTGGTGCAAGTTTTCATGTCACACCGCATAGAGAGTGGTTTTTCTCTTACGCATCCATGCATGGAATAGTCAAGCTTGGTGATTACTATGAGCTTGACATTATTGGCATTGGTGATGTGAAACTTCAAATGAATAATGGCACTACTTTTGTGCTGTAGAATGTCAGACATGTGCCCAAGCTTACGCAAATCTTGCTTTCTATAAGGAAATTGGATGATCTTGGCTACACTACAATTTTTGGTATCGTTCTTGGATGATCCGCAATAACAAACTTATCATGATGAAAGGTAATAAAAACGGATCCCTGTACTCTTTGTTTGTTTCAAATATCGACGAACACTCTATCTATGTTGCCGAGCTGCCGTCTCTCGAGCGGTGGCATAGCCGGATAGGGCATATTAGCCTAAAGGGAATGAAAACACTTCAACGTTTTGGCTACTTACCTGTGTTAGATTACACGGACTTTCCATTGTGTGAGCATTGTCTATATGGAAAACAGACTAGATTGACATCTTCGCCATTGAATAAGAAACTAGGAGAACCTCTAGACTTGATGAATAGTGATTTGTGTGGTCCCATGCCACATAAAACTCTAGGAGGGGCGAACTATTTTCTCACGTCCATAGATGATTCTACCGGAAAGGTGTGTGTGTATCTCCTTAAGCGTAATGAAAAAGTCTTTTTGGCATTCCAAAAATTCCTTGCCATGGTTGAGAACCAATCAGGAAAAAAGCTCAAAGCTTTTCGCACCGACAATGGTGGAGAATACGTCTCCAGGGAGTTCAAGGATTTTTGCAATAGAAGAGGCATTCGGCCGCAGTTTATTGCTCCATACACACCTGCACAAAATGGGATAGCTGAAAGAATGAACTGGTACGATTCAAGAGCGATTTGTCTTTATGATGTCTATGGCGAATCTTACTCCAGAGTTTTGGGGGGAAGCTATTTTGACAGCAGTGCACATAATCAATAGGTCACCTAGTTCTCCTTTGAATTTCAAAATTCCATAGGAATTATGGACTGGCAAAAGGCCAAGTTATGAGCATTTATGTGTATTTGGATGTGAAGCATATGCACATGTGCCCAAAGAACTTCATCAAAAGTTAGATCCCAGATCACACAAATGCATTTTTATTGGCTATGGTGCAAATGGAGAGATGGGATATCGTCTCTCGCACCCAGAATCAAACAAAGTCATTCATAGCTCACATGTGATTTTCAATGAATCAAAAATGCACAAGAAGCCCATCAAAGATGTTGAGTACGGACGTGTTCGTTTTGAGGATGTAGCCTCCGAACCAACTCAGTTCAATAGTGTTGCACCTACTCCTAAAGTGCAAGATACTACTATTGCTCCAAAGAGCAACAGTCAGGTAGTGAGACGCTCTGAGAGAGTATCACGTGCGCCTGAGTGGTTTGAGCTGGGTATACACCACATTTTGGTCACTAACAGTGGAGATCCAACCTACTACAAAGAAGCTATACAAATGGATGATAGTGTTAAGTGGGACCAGGCTATGCAATCAGAATACAATTCGATTATGGCTAATGAGACAAAGGATTTGGTTGAATTACCAAAAGGAAAAAATGATTTACCTCGCAAGTGGGTATACAAAAAGAAGTATACAGCGGAAGATCCCGAGCCTCGATACAAGGCTTGTCTAGTTTCCAAGGGTTTCAAGCAACAAAAAGGTGTGGATTTTGATGAGATTTTCTCTCACGTATTCAAGATGACTACACTTCGTATTGTGCTTGGTTTGGTTTCTATCAAAGACATGGAACTTGTCCAAATGGATGTGAACACAGCATTTCTTCACGGGGATCTAGATGAAGATGTCTACATGAAACAACCAGAGGGCTCTGTATGTGAAAACCGAAAACCAACGAGGATAGAATTGGTTTGAGACTTAAAAAGGCACTCTATGGACTCAAGCAAGGTTCAAGGCAATGGTATCAAAAATTCGACAAATTCATGCAGTCTCAGGGTTACATAAGAAGTCAAGAGGATCATTACTTATACACAAAAAGATTGAACGATGGTTCGTTAATCATCTTGATCTTATATGTAGATGATATACTTATCATAGGCAAATAAATTGATGAGATTAATCAGTTGAGAAAGATGCTAAGCACTCAGTTTCCATGAAAGATTTGGGAAATGCCAATCACTTTCTTGGTATGCACATCAAGAGAGATAGGCAACGTGGAATTTATTGATTTATCTCAAGAAAAGTACATTCACAAAGTCTTGCAACGTTTTAGTATGCAGGGGGGGAAGTCATTGAGTACCCTAATGCAAGCATACTCCAAAATAGGAAGGAAGACTCTCCCAAGACAGTGGGGCTGAGAAAGAGGAAATGGCGAAAGTACCATATTCTTTATTAGTTGGCAGTTTGATGTACGCTATGGTAGCCACAAGACCAGACATTGCACATGCAGTGGGAGTGGTTAGTAGATACATGGAAAACCCTGGTAAGAAGCATTGGGAAGCAGTGAAGAAAATCCCCAGATATTTGAAAGGTACATCTAGCAAATGTTTACGCTTCGAAAACAGTGATGCATCTATTGTAGGTTACACGGATGCGGATTATGCGGGTTGCGTGGATCATATAAGATCCACATCTGGCTATGTGCTCATGTTTGCTGGAGCAGCTATCTCTTGGAGATCTTGTCTTCAAGATTGCACGTCTTCATCTAACACTGAGGCAGAATATATTGTTGCATGTGACGCCAGCAAAGAAGTCATATGGTTGGCTCGTCTAGTGGGAGATTTGGGCATTCATGAGGTTCCAGTACTACATTGTGATAGTCAGAGTGCCATTGTTTTGGCAAAGAATCCGGTGTTTCACTCAAAGTCAAAACACATTTGAGGTTAGATACCATGTCATACAAGATGCATTGGCTGGCAAGCACATCAAGCTTGTCAAGGTTCACACTGATGACAACCCCGCAGATGCTCTCACAAAGAGCCTAGCCTCGGAGCGATTTACACATTGTATAGAACTTATGGGTGTAGGGTGAACCCTCCGCAATGCTTCATCAACTTTGTATAGACTAACTATACTAATGGCACCATTGGCCACCATGACCATCAAGTGGGAGGTTGTTGGGGTGTAGGCCAGGTGGCCGTGGGAAACCACCCTTGTACACTTGATTTCACCTAATCAATATAGGGAGAAAAAAGAGAGAGGGTTGACTCTTCTCTTTCTTCTCCACTAACCCAAACAGAGGTTGTCTGTGTATCATCCCCTTCCCCATTCTCTTCTTCCCCTCTCTTGCACACACCCCATACACGCGTACAACACTCACAATGCAAATTTTAAAGTCGTATAATCTCATTTTCTTGATGGTGAACCATGCTTTTCTAAATTTTTGATTTCCCAGTTAGAGTTTTGTAGTAGCCAAGTAAACCATTTTGTCTGTCACCTGCAAAGGTTAATAAAGTAGTAGGATCTACAAATGTAGGGTACGCATTGGTCATAAGATTCAGAGAATAGAGTGAGCTATTTGTCCATAAATCTATGTGTCTTGCTCCCTCTACTCTGAGTATTTTTTCTCCATGGGTGTTACTACTGTTTTTGTTTTACTTTGCTTGCATACAGGCTCATATTGAGGATTCAAATCAACGTGTAAATGATATTTATGTCATTTAGTGAGAAGGTTTGAGGGGGTGGATGAAGAAGCCATGAATACATAGTCAAGAAAATCAAGAAACAAAAGAGTATAGTGCCATTACTCCCTAGACTCCCTACTCCATACATCGTATGAAAAATAAATTCCCTTCTATATGACGAAGTGCATTAACTAAAAAGGTAAATTCCATCAATCATTATAGACATTATGAATCTATTGAAAGAATCTCCTTCAAGGTACACTTTTTTAATAATTGATGAGGATACCTTTTCTTTTACCACACCAATTTTCTAGTAGAGAGAGAAGGAAAAAAATTGTATTTTCTTAGAAGGCCCTTCAAATGACCTCCCAAATTCCCTAATGAGTAAAAGAAAATTTCACCAGCCAAGCAGATAGACACACTAAAGAGTTGAAGAGTAAAGATTTGTCAATCAGTGCTCTACATACAAAGGCTATCATACCTGTCCAACCAAGTGTACAAATGGATGAATTTGAAAGTACAGATCTACCCCTGTGGATTTACCAAGCACATCATTGAGGGGAGATCTGCATTACTTCAAAGAAAAAACAAAGAAAAAAAATCATGTGATGAGCTGAAGAAGTAGATGAATGACATGCTAGTTGGATCACACAAAGAATATATGCTTTATGAGCTCAAAGTATTTAGTGAGAAGGTTTGAGGGGGTGGATGAAGAAGCCATGAATACATAGTCAAGAAAATCAAGAAACAAAAGAGTATAGTGCCATTACTCCCTAGACTCCCTACTCCATACATCGTATGAAAAATAAATTCCCTTCTATATGACGAAGTGCATTAACTAAAAAGGTAAATTCCATCAATCATTATAGACATTATGAATCTATTGAAAGAATCTCCTTCGAGGTACACTTTTTTAATAATTGATGAGGATACCTTTTCTTTTACCACACCAATTTTCTAGTAGAGAGAGAAGGAAAAAAATTGTATTTTCTTAGAAGGCCCTTCAAATGACCTCCCAAATTCCCTAATGAGTAAAAGAAAATTTCACCAGCCAAGCAGATAGACACACTAAAGAGTTGAAGGGTAAAGATTTGTCAATCAGTGCTCTACATACAAAGGCTATCATACCTGTCCAACCAAGTGTACAAATGGATGAATTTGAAAGTACAGATCTACCCCTGTGGATTTACCAAGCACATCATTGAGGGGAGATCTGCATTACTTCAAAGAAAAAACAAAGAAAAAAAATCATGTGATGAGCTGAAGAAGTAGATGAATGACATGCTAGTTGGATCACACAAAGAATATATGCTTTATGAGCTCAAAGTATTGGAATCAATGTCCCTATTGATGATCAATCTAGATGAAATAGTGAAGAACTTTGGCCATGAGATGATAGCCCTTCCACTAATGAAACAAGATTCAAGCCTTATTGTAGAAAAAGAAGCTATTGCTGGCATTGGAACCAAATGAAAAGTGAGTCTACGCTGATGTCCCAGTTTTACAACAAACCATGTGCTCTTCATCCTGGAGACTCAACCCCTATGCCAAAACAAGTGGTTTGAGAAAACCCAAGATGAGACCAATTATAGGAATGCCCCTCGACATATCACGATCGACCCAACCTATTGCCCAATCCCTAGATAGCAATCGTGAGACAACTATTACACATGGAGGAGAAGAAGACCTTTTGTATTGAATCACCCATCAATACTCTCAAAGTCAATCAACAACTACAAGCTCCCATCAAATGAGGGATATTCCCGACCTCACCTATGAGATGCGGACAAAGATAGCCAAAATGATCATCACATGTATACTAGGAAGGGGGGAGTTGCCCTCCTAGATAACTACACCTTCTCAAAGCCCACAATTGTGATGTATTCTACATCATTCCAAAAATCTTTGTAAAAGAGACATTATCATTTGTTGAGCCGCATTCTGTATATTCAAAGATGTGTTCTTATATCCTTTTCCCAAAATCCTTGTAAGCAAGCGAATGGCCATATGAAAATCCCTAAGTATAAAGCTAGAAAACCCTTAGTTTGAAAACAAATTGTAATATTCTTTGCATTTTTGGAAGAGATTTTTGTACCTACGACTGTGAGCGTCTATATGGTAGCACGTTGCAGCTAGTTTTTCTCTTCATTTGAATCATAATTTTGTTCCAAGAATTGCATTTTGTTCCTTGTCTTTTGCTCTTTCATTCAAGTATAATCATTCTCAGTTCTATTATGGTTTGTAACTACATATTTGTGAGCTAAATTGGTAGATTTGAGTGAAAAAATGTTTGTTTTCTGACATCTTAAGCATAGAAGAGTGTTCCTAAACCATAGAGCGACCTATCTAGTCTTAGCTAGTTTTCAAGATTGGGACCATGATGGATCATGAATTTGGTACCTTGTTGGATGACCACCATACTTTGTAGATTAGTGCCCTTAGGTCTATTATAGCCCCTCCTAAAGTTTTGTTGCATTCCAAGTTCATTTGGTCGACAAAATGGCGTGATGACCTAGAGCGGTGAGATAGGACAGATGTGGAATTTCCATATTAGAGAGTGATATTTTATTGGTTTTCTTGATAGCTTAGTTCACTAGGTTCACTTCTTCAGGTTGACACCCTCAAAGAGTGGTAATTTGTTGGTTTTATTGATAGCTTAGTTCACTAGGTTCACTTCTTGAGGTTGACACCCTCAAAGAGTCCCCATGTCTCATCCAAATCACTTCCTTGAGTATTGACATTATGTTAGTGCTAGACATCTACGTTGCAAACATCCTCAAAATGACTTGCTAACATTAAGTTTATGTCTTTTAAAAATGAAATCAAACTTAAAGATTTTATCTTCATGTACATACAAGTAAAACATGTAGTAACAAAAATAAAATTCTATATTTTATTTCCTTGCTTCATTAACTACAACTTGGATATACATATGAGAGAAGAGGGTGAATCACTTTCTTCAATAATAAAATCATGGTTTTGATCGTCTTCAAGCTAAAGAGTTTTATGGTGATCACAATGTTTTAGAGTAGGTTTAAAGCTGTATAGCCACTTATCTCCAAGAACCACACCAACTCTTGACACATTCATAGCTTGAAAATGTAATATCATCAAATGTCTTTGAACCTCTAAAAAAACATGCTTAACCATATATCCCAAATACTCTAACAAAACGTACTTAACCATATATCCCAAAGAACAAAGCCCTACCCTTTCATAAGAGATATGGTATAGCTATGTGTACTCTAATTTTGCGGAAGATGTAATCTCTTAGCCAAGGAATTATTCAAACAATTATGAGTTGATTCATCATCACTAAGGATATGGACCTTGTTCCCATTAATGGATCTCCATAAAGATGAATTAAATCATAAGGATTGACTAGTTTTTTCCACATGCAAGTTATGAGTAAGCATGCATGTGTTGTCATGCAATGAGACACTTCCACCTGAGAGAAATTAGTGGACTCATATAGTTGTAGTAACTGGATAGTGTGTAACAACGTTTTCTTTGCCCTTGACTATCTCTTTGTCAGTGCCCTTGATCTTGTCCTCATCTACATTTTGATTTTGAGAGTACTCTTGCTTGGTATTGTAGTTTGAAAACACAAGCTTTACTTCTTTGCTCTTGCAAAATGTATGGTAGATTAAGGACCACAAGGACCTCTAACCTTTTTTGTAGACTATTGCTAAGTTGAAAATTCCTTATGTATGTTTGTTAGCATAATGTCAAGATTGATTATATTGGCATTATAAGGTTTTTAACAAAAAACTATTTCTTATCAGCATTATAAACAAATGTATGTGAAATGGCATCTTCCAAGGTTTTTGGAAAGAGACAAGTCATTTTTTCCGTGGCATGAGGAAGTAATCCTTGTAGGAATCCATGCACCTTTTGAAACTCATTGAAACCATTTAATTTGAAAGAAATTCTCTATACCAAGAGATATAAGTAGTGAGAGATGAAGTATGCATAAAATATTCATCCCACGCTTGCCAATTTTTGTCATCATTAATCCTTGAAAGAAATAATATATTGAACATAGCTTGAAATTTTGTCCAAGTTGTAGGCTTTTGTTCAAGTTTAAGAGACATCCTCAACATGTAGTCCTTGCCTTCAAGTGTGAAGCTAGTTTCCATAGGACTAAAAGCATCTAGAGTAACACATATATGATGAATATCTTTCCATTTATGCAAAAAAGTATTGATTGCATCTTTATTAAGTTTCCAATCTTCACCTCTATAGACCAACGGCTTCAGGTCCTTCATCCATGATGTTTTTGTATTCTTGATCCCCACAACAATGTGGATAGGAGGAAACTTTGATGATGGCAGAACTCCATTAGGTCCCCCACCAGCCATGGCTAATCCCTTTCATTCCAACTTGTAGTATAAAATTATTAACCGAATAAAAGAGTGCAATTGATGTTAATTTTGATTCTCTTATTTCAACATACAAGGGCATTGAAATCATGCATATCAACAAGGCCATAATCACTTTGTAAACCTTCAATCTCTTTGGCTCTCAGATTAAGATTTCCGTGTTTGGCCTCGTAGGTGGAGGATTTTCAAAGTCAAATCTATGTTTATCTGAAAGAGGTTTGTCCATCGACATGATGTAGAGTTGAAGTAAAACGCACTTCAAAGCAAGAAGGAAATCTCTTTGTTTGTAGAAAAAATTCATCTTTCTGTAACTTTCCAATGGAATTATATCTTCGGTAATCCTTATTTATCATATGAAAAAACCTGAATAAATATAAGAGATGATATTACAATCTTGCTTTTCCACTTCCTCTACCAGCTTCTCACAATCTTTGCAAGGTTTGTCAAGGGCCTTGGCCCTTTGTATCAATTTCCTTTTGTTAAGAGTTTTGACCACAAGAGGTTCACAAGCTCAAAATAGGGTACCGCCATGTGGAATGAAGTTATTGGCTATGGAATCCATGGTGCTGCAGCACACGAGAAGAAAGAAGTGCTTGCGCCACTTGATAGATGACCTAATAGCCTCCACCCATGAAGAAAAATCTGATGGGTATGTGGAAGTGCTACCATATGGTATTGATAGCCGTTTTTCGGCTCTCCATAATTGCCATAGTAAGTTACTCCACCCTACCAAATTCACCCAAACGCTGTGGCTATCCCTACCATTTCACTGTACATAGGCGTGGGTGAGTTAGGGGGCTTTTCCCATATCTTCTTAAAAACCCTCATCTAACTAGTCACTAGGCTAGTTGAGCCAAAAAAATAAAAAAAATAAAAAAAGTATATTATGGCCTCTTTGTGTGTAAATATTTCATTGTATATATGGCCTAAATAGAGGGATTTTTTATAATTATTTTGGTATTTTATTTAAATATTCTACTTAGGTGTGTGTTTTATTAAACCTATGTACACCTTCTTTCATTTTCTTACACCATGATTATATTTTTTGCCAATATTGTACATACTCTAACCTCATATTTTTCCTTTATACAAATCACTCCCACATTTTCACCCTCACCCTCGTGAAAACAAAAAATTGATTTCTACTCATAGAATACTTTTATTATATTATTTACTTGCATGCCTTTTCCTCTTTCACCCATGATAAATCAAGGAGAGACCATATCATATGATTCCAATATCTTTCCATATCCATAACTCCTCCATATTTTTATTATTATTTTTACTCATTATTCTAACACCATGTGCTCATTGAGCTAAAGTCCATGAATAGTCCATACACTAGTCCCACCATGTATATATTTCTTTATTCACCAATAATCATCCTCCATGCAACTTGGATGCTTTTTATTATAATATGACAAAGGAGGGGCTCAATCTTGGATGCATTGTACAAATTCAACAAAGGAGGGGGCCACTAAAAGACTTTTGCAGGCATAAAAAACAGGCTTTTTGGTGAGAATTTTGGCACCTATCTCCACTCCGAATTTGGAGTGGTGGTCAAAAGAGAAAATGTATCCCATGCTGTGAATAATCACCTCAAGTTTTTTCATGATTTTTGGAGCTACCAGCGGTGAGCTATGATTTTTTGAGTGGACCCCAGTCTGCCCACTTTTCTCACAAGTAGCTTTTAGTCTTCTCTCACCCTTCCACACACCTACTCACTCTTACACATCCCTCCCTCTCCTTCCCTCACTCAAACCTGCAATTTCCATGGCTTCTCCCACCCTCTTCACCATTACCCTTCTCTCTCATCCCTATAGTTCTTTTATGAACCTCTACATAGATACACCGTCTCTATGCCTCTCTCTATTATCTCCGAAGTACAATTCCATCTTAACCCTTATATATATACATAAATTCAGCATGTGTACCATGATTAACCTCTGCAAATCAAGAGATCTCATCAACGAAATTACCATTTCATCACGATAATCAACCTTGGTGGCGGTGGCATAAAAAAGAGAAGACGAAGAAGAAGATCGATAGTCATTTTGAGAACCTACACAAGTGAGTCCAAAACATCTTCAAGCTTCACCATCACAAGGATTTGCTCACTTCATTCAACCATCCACCTCATTCTACCCATTGTAAATGTAACATTAACTTTCTAGTGATTACTAACCACTAACATACTAACACAAAATAGCCATTGACCTAACCATAAAAGACACCTCGCCTCAAGACATGTGTATAGTAACTCTCTCTCTCTCTCTCTCTCTTTACTTACTTTCACCTTATCTACCATCAATAATGCTCTCTTTTGAGCCCACACCCATGACTCAAGCAGACAAAGAAGGCCCGCAATGTTTTTATATTCAAAAAAATCATAATCCTGATTTGTTAGCTTGTAAATTAGGATTTCCAATAATCTTAATGAGGGGTCTCCAACCTATAAATAGGCCCCTTTCCTTCTTGTAAAACAACCTCCAACATCTCACATAGCACCCCAACACTCTATGCGTGAGGAGAGACTTAGGTGTAGCAACCACTTGTGAGCTTCACTCTTGGTGTGAGAGAAGCCTTCGAGCTACACATTGCAAGTGAGAGAGCGTGAGTTCCACAAATCTCAAAACCACTATTGTATATGCTCCTTCATCATCAATAAATTGACGTTTGGTGCATCAAAGGCGTGATTCGACGTTCAAATCTTCGTCCTTCCATTTGTGCAATACGGTTTGGTGAATTCAAGGTGACTTGTGTATTTGAGTTTTTATCGGTTGATCTTGATTTTAGAAAGTGTTTTAGTGTGTTTTTCATTGCCAGTTTTGTATCCATTGTAAGAGGGTATTGTGTATTTGAGTTTTTATCGGTTGATCTTGATTTTAGAAAGTGTTTTAGTGTGTTTTTCATTGCCAGTTTTGTATCCATTGTAAGAGGGTATTGTGGTGAGAGGTCTCCCACACCATAAGACAGTGTGTGTGTTTTGGCAATGTTTAGCAATCACTAAGCATTGAGTGAGTTTTATATAAGTTCTACGATAGCATCATAACGAACCATGTCCATTTGCAAGTCACAAATAAGGTATTACGCAAGATCCTTTTCTCTCTCTCTTCCCTTTGCTCTAGCTCTCTCTGGTCCAGTTTGTGTGTGTCTTGGTGTGAGGTTGTTTGTGTGTGTTGTGTGGTGTATCTTCTTGGTTGTGCCAAAATCTCTCTTGCGTCCTAGTTCGCATACCATAACTAGGTGGTGCCCCTATCTTGTTTGGGTTTGGCTGTGGGTTTGTTGTTGTGTTGTGCTTGTGGTTGCCCCAGCCCCAATTGAGCAGCACGGAAGCCTTGAGGGGTGTTTAGAGGTCCCCTCTCTTGTTGCCCACCCCGGACCGCCTCAATTTTGGTGCCCCCACTGAGGATGGCTTGTGTATGTTTTGTGTAGGCTCAACCTTTAGCATAATCAAGTAGCTTGCATGAATCACCAGAATTTGTATGATCCCTTCATTCCCATTGCAAGGCAAAAGGTACACATAATTGTTAGTACTAAGTTGCAATTTCAACATGTAATTCGTAGAATTTTAGGTCCTCTTAGGTTGGCAGAGATAAACACTACAAGAGGCTATTCATATTAGCGACGCTCAAAAAAAGAATTTCGCGGGGTCGCTATGAGCGTCGCAAATTTACAAAGAAATTTGCGACGCTCATAGCGACGCCGGCTGGGCTAAAAAAATAACCGAGCGCGCCCAAAAACTCAGATCTCAGATCTGAGTTTTACGGTGCCCTCAAGCAAGGAGCATGTAACGCTCTTCCTCTCTCTCTCTCTCTCTCTCTCTCTCTCTCTCTCTCTCTTCTCCACACACACACACACACGAGGAGAGCAAGGAGAGCCAGGTATGCTCCTTCCCTCTCCTCATTCTCATGTTCCCTTCCCCTCTTTCTCTCTCCCTCTCTCTCTCTCTCTCACACACACACATAGTGTTTTTGAGAGAGAGAGAGAGAGAGAGAGTACAAACATAAACAAAAACGCACACACACATACATAAACAAAGAATGCACACACACATTGAGAGAGGAAAAGAGAGAGAGAGCATGCATAAACAAAAAACGCACGCATTGAGAGAGGAAAAGAGAGAGAGAACATGCATAAACAAAAAACGCAGACATTGAGAGAGGAAAAGAGAGAGAAAACATGCATACGATCCAAAAAAACGCACACACATTGAGAGAGAAAGAGAAAGAAACTAATTTAACGTCGTAGGAAACTAATTAAAATTAAAAGACCTAAAGATCTAGCCGACGAGGAGTTGAACTCAAGACCTATTATTCAAGATGGAAATGGCATAATCAATCTATCATACTTGGCATGGGTGATAGAAAGGTTATACCATTTATCTCTTTTTATTGGCACACACATCCACACACGCGCACACACACAAGAAGAAGAGAGTTATAACGTCGTAGGAAACTATCCTAAAAGACCTTAAAGATTAGGTTAGATGTAGACTTACGTTAAATTAGATTTAGGTTTATTTAAGTTAAATTAGATTAGATTTAGGTTTATTTTTAACTAGATTTACGTTTATTTATGCTAGATTTAGATTTATGTTATATTAGATTAGATTTAGGTCTCCATAGACTGCGATGCCTGCATGAAGCGGGTGAAGAAAGCCCTCAATGGAATACAGGGTATTGCTGCCTTCACTCATGGTGGGCTCCGTCGATCCAAAAGTACTGGTGAAATGTCTTCAGAAGATAGGGAAGAAGGTGGATCTTTAGGGCGGCAAGAGTCACTACATCCCTGACACAATGACCATCTAGACAACCTCTAGTCATTCAACAGCAACTTCAAAGTTAGTAACAAGAGCAAGAACGATCTAAAGGGCCAAATCCGGTCGTCAGATGTGGATGGAGATGAGGCAGCGTCACCGCCGGAAGTTAACTCTCACATCTTTAGTGATGAGAATGCCAACTCTTGCCGAGTTATGTGAAAAATTATGTGTTAAATCAGTTTTAAGGTTCTTATAATCCCTGTTAGTTTAGTTCTTTGTTTTTAATATAACATAATTTACATTAGATTTAGATTTATGTTATATTAGATTAGACTTAGGTTTATTTAGGTTTACCCACACACACACACACACACACACACACACAAGAAGAAGAGAGTTTTAACGTCGTAGGAAACTATCCCAAAAGACGTTAAAGATTAGGTTAGATGTAGACTTACGTTAAATTAGATTTAGGTTTATTTTTAGTTAGATTTACGTTTATTTAGATTTACGCTTATTTACGTTAGATCGAGTCCACGCAAGAATTACTTACTGTTTAGGGTTTAGAGTTAGACGAACAGTGAAAAGATGTTAAGATGCTGTGAAGTGCTACAGCTAGAGAAAAGGCAAAGGGGTTTTTTCCACTACATGCAGTATCATGTAGACGTGGGTGTGTAGATTTCTTGTACCCACAAATATAGGTATTGACCAATAAAGACAAGATTATAACCCGGTGGTTCTGATCTCCGTGCACCTCTAGACCGAGGTGTGCGGGGATTGGACATGACTAGAGAATGTGAGGTAAAGAGAGAGAGAGAGAGAGAGAGAGAGATAAGACGAAGAATGCCAATAGAATATTAAATTTGTTGTCTAGGTTATAAGATTTTTATCCTCATTATGAGTAGTGACGAGGATGTGGGACCGTCCAACCGAAACACCTATCTCTCAACGAGGGTCTTATGTCCTTGTAATCAATGCAAGCATGCTGTGTGATGGACAAGACCTGTTTCTTTGCAGCACGTTCGCGAATTTGGCGAGTTCGATCCATCTATTATAGATCGAGTTGTTACCAATTATAACTCGTTGGACTCTGACGCTGGCCAACAAGCAGCAATCTTGCAACCCAATAGACGTGTTCACAGGCGCTTTGGTCAAGCAGCATATGTGAGGCCACAAGATGTAGCCTCTGACAGCTCGGGGGATGATCATGCAGAGCACATTCCGAACGAGGCAATGTTTGAGCCCGAGATTGATGAAATGATCGAGACGATCATGGATTCAGAAAGGCTTATCTATGATGATATGAAAAGTGAAGCCGATACGCCATTGTATAATGGAGCACGTATGTCTAGATTGAAAGCACTCCTGGTTCTTCTCAACATGCAGGCAAAGTTTGGATGGAGTGACACTAGCGTCACAGCGCTTTTCAGGTGATCTATTACAATTAGTTTACTTTAATAAAACTCTAAATGTATAATGACCTGATAGATTTTTACACGACTGTATCGTATTTTTATGTTGTGTAGATTGCTTAAAGAGCACATACTACCAGCTGACAATGTGATGCCAGATTCCCGAGATGAAGCAAGAAAGATTTTGCGAAACTTGGGGATGGATTACAATTCTATCCACGCTTGTCCTAATGATTGCATTCTTTTCAGAGGGGAATACATAGACATGGAGAAGTGTCCGAAATGTGATTCCGAAAGATATCGAGTAGATCTCCACGGGACAAAAATTCCACAAAAGGTTTTGCGACATTTTCCTCTGCTTCCTCGCATCAAGCATTTCTTCGAATGTAAGTCCATGGCCGCCCTAGCATCATGGCATGAGGAGAATAAATCTTTGGATGGTGTGCTACGAATTCCTGCAGATTGCGCAGCCTGGAAACATATAGATGGAACATGGTCGGATTTTGCCAGGGAAGCTCGAAATTTGCGCTTAGGCCTGGCTATGGATGATGTAAATTCATTTGGTCAAAGATCAACATCTTACAGTGTATGGCCCGTTGTCATCGTCAACTACAACATTCCCCCGTGGTTGACTACGAAGAAGGGGCACCTATGGCTAAGCTTGATTGTGCCAGGGCGTTATAAAGTGGGGAATATGGATGTGTATCTTTGTCCACTATTGGAAGAGCTACAACAATTGTGGATTGGCATAGATGTGGTGGATATGAGCCGACACACAGGACGACGGAATGCTTTGATCAGAGGCATTCTAATGTGGACCATGCATGACTATCCCGGGCTAACAGAATGCTCAGGTGATCTATTGACACTCCTCACTCAGACACTGTAAATCTTGTTTTTTCCCATAGTTGATCTATTATCATGTGTATACATGCAGGGCTTCAAACAAGCGGATACAGAGCATGTGTTACATGTGGACCTAGATTGAATGCACGTAGGGCACCCTCACTGAAGAAGCAAATCTACGAAGGTCATCAAGCGTATCTTCCTGAGAATCATGTGTTACGCGACGGCTTTTTGGGAAGAGAGCCACCAAGGATGTCTGCACAAGCATGGTTAGAGCAGAAGGAGATGTGCGATGAAGGATTGCCTCTAGAGATGAAGAGACTATCTCTATGGTACGAGTTACCATACTGGCCCCGACTCATGATCAATCACTTGCTCGATCCAATGCACATATTCAAGAATGTGGGTAATCTACTATGGGACCATCTGACCGGCAAGAAAGATACTTTGGGAGCCAGAGTTGACCTTAGAAATGTGGATCGTATGGAGCAATATTGGCCGCAAACAGCGTCTGATGGATCGATAAAACTCCTTAAAGCACCATGGATTTTCACAGGAGCCCAAGAACGCAAAGTAAAAGAGACCATTCGATCTTTGCGGACCCCCACTGGCATAATGCACTCGCTCCGAACGTGTTTTACTAAAGAAGGAAAGCTTACCGGTTTGAAGTCACACGATTGGCATAAAATGTGTCAGGTACATTCATAGTGGACTTTAATATCATTGCTGCACATACTTTACAGTTTATTTTACCGATTGCCATTGAGGGATGTTTGTCTCTCGACATCCGTAACACAATCTACAAACTTGCAAAGCTGGTGCAATGGATCTCACAAAAGGAGATCAACGTAGACTCCATACCATTCGCCAAACTAAATGCTGCCATGCTAACCATTCAGGTGCATCTTCTTGCTCACATAGTTGATGAGGTGGAACTAGCTGACACAGTTCATTCCAGATGGATGTTCTTCTTAGAACGTTTCATGAAAACGCTTAAGGGATATGTGCGTCAAAAGGCACGTCCGGAGGGTAGCATGGCAGAAGGTTGGTTGGTATCAGAGTCCCTAGTGTACATTGGAGAGTGGCTAGACGGATTTGATAAATCCTCGGACACGCTATGGCGAACCATAGATGATGAGCGCATATCTGGGATTTTCATGTGCAATCTCGGTGTTGAGAAGAAGATAACGGAAGATCTAGAGGCTAAAATCAACCGATTTTGCATGCTTCACAATCCAGTAATGCAAAAGTGGATTTCACACAATGAGGATGCAAAGCAAGAGCGACAAAGGGCACGAATCGAGTGGAGACGGGGAAGACGACCACCGATGCACTATCCAGCGGTTCTGGAGAGCCTACCAACCTTCATGAGCTTAAGATGGTTACACAAACAATTGAAAAGCGCACAACAATGCGGTGACAAAGTGACTGAGGAAGAGTGGGAGTACTCTCGGGGTTGCGCGACCAAGGTAAGTTTGCAATGTACGACTAGCAAGTGACTTTATTTATAAACGTTTGAACGGCCACTCATAATCTTTGTTCGTTGTAGTATAAGTCTTACACAGCAGCATGGTGTAAAGGTCGACATTTTAGGGTGGAACGAATCGACAAAAAGCGTTTTACTCAAGATTATGGAATCATGGCAAAATTTGAACAGTCTAGTCGACGACGTTCCTCTGATGCAGATCCTGTGGTGGCGGAACTCACTTACTTCGGCACGCTGCAAGAGATTTTGAGGATCGATTACAGAGGATTTTTTGTCGACTTGTTCGACGTGCAATGGTTCAAGATAATCATGGAGGGTCGCAACGCTACTGTGCGTAGAGGAGAGTCTGGTTTTCTTGAGGTGGATTCTACTAAGAAATGGACTGACCTAAGAGACACTTTCGTACTACCCGAGCATTGTGAACAAGTAAGTATGTAAATAGTTAACATCCCCCTTTTACAAGTTATGTGCTTGAAAGCTCTCATGTAAGTTATGTGGCTCTGGCAGGTAATATTTCATCTTACAAAGTCTACATCAAACTGGTGGTACCTCATAGAGGTAGCCCCTCGTAGTGCAAGGACGTATGAAGGCTACCATGTGCCAATCACAACGGCATCAATGGAGGAGATCAGAGAAGATGCTCAATCAGAAGCCGCTGCGGTGGTGCCAGACGAGCATCAAGATGCTACTACTCTATATGGGGTGCATGCAGAGGAGCTACAAAATGAAACAGAGGATATGTGTTTAAACGGAGAGCTCTATATAGATATAGGAAGTTATGCGAGGATGAGAGAGAGATCTCTTAAAGCCATAAATATTGTATTTGAACAATTTTGCTCCGTGTTGTAAAAGCTCTGGCTCTCTAAGTACCTTCCATGGTGTATAACGCTCTTTTCTACTCGCGCTCACATCTTTTGATTGAAAATTCTGAGTTTTCGACTTGCCTCTTCTATCACTCAATTCATTGCGTCATTGTATTTATATGCGTCATTACGTCATTGTATTTAATGGTCTTTGCGTCATTGTCTACTCTATTCATTCAATATTAAGTTTAAATATTCGTGTGTTTAATGCAGGTATGGATGATGAGGAGTTTCTTTCTTCTTTGTCACCGCAGCAGAGACAGTGGTACGTGGAGCGTCATCGCTCTGGCGCATCATCGCGCGTTCCTACTCCATCCGCATCTCCCTCTCTTTCGGAGCATTCGGTGCGCTCCGAAGCTTTGGCGTTGACGAGACGAGCTTCACACTCGTCTAGACACCGGCGCTCTAGTGGTGGCGGTGGCCGTTGTTGTGGGGATTCCGCCACCGATGCCTCCACACCGCCTCGTGTTCGACAAGGCTCTTTACCCTCCCCTTCTTTGCCCGCCCCCACACCAGCCACAGCATCGCCATCTACGCCAGGTTTTGCACGGCTGACTATTCCTAGAAGCTACACACCTCTACCTACTCCGCCAGGAGCCACCCCACTCGACACTCCTCGCTTCGGGGCCCAGACGCCGGTGGAGACACCTGACGTCCGTACCCCCATCGACACGCCGCTAGAGACCCCTGCCGGGACACCCAGTGTTGAGCTTATATGTGAAGCTACTCAATATATGGCTTCTCTATATATGGCACCCAGGTCCCCTCTATATATACATCATCTCATGTGTGTAATCTACACTTTGGGGTTCTACTTCTGTGTTCTCTCCTTCTCTCTCAACATGGTATCAGAGCAGTACGTTTTTGTTTTCGATTTTTCTCCTGATCAGAATTGATTTTGCAGAAACTTCTCGCGAGAGGGACCGGAATCGATGTGGTCTACAACTTTGCAGAAGGAAGTTTCTTCAAATTCTACACCGATTTTGAGTTATCGTTCACGGATTGCGTACATACCTGAAAAACAGCTTCCGCGTTTTGTTTTTGATTTTTCTGCTAATTGGAAACGATTTTGCAGAAACTGCCCGCCAAGGAGACCGGAATCGATGTGGTCTACAACTTTGCAGAAGGAAGTTTTTTCAAATTCTGCACCGATTTTGAGTTATTGTTCACGGACTGCGTACATACCTGAAAAACAGCTTCCGCGTTTTGTTTTTGATTTTACTGCTAATTGGAAACGATTTTGCAGAAACTACCTACGTTGGAGACCGGAATCAATGTGGTCTACAACTTTGCAGAAGAAAGTGTTTTCAAATTCTGCACTGATTTTGAGTTATCGTTCGCAGACTGCGTACATACCTGAAAAGCAAGTTCCGCTTTTTGTTTTTGATTTTTCTGCTAATTGAAAACGATTTTGCAGAAACTACTCGCGAAAAAGACCGGAATCGATGTGGTCTACAACTTTGCAGAAGAAAGTGTTTTCAAATTCTGCACCGATTTTGAGTTATCGTTCGCGGACTGCGTACATACCTAAAAAGCAATTTCCGTTTTTTGTTTTTTATTTTTCTGCTTATTGAAAACGATTTTGCAGAAACTACCCGCGTGAGAGACCCGAATCGATGTGTTCTACAACTTTGCAGAAGAAACTACCCGCGATGGGGATTAGAATCGATGTGGTCTATAACTTTGCAGAAGAAAGTTTCTCTAAATTCTGCACCAATTTTGGGTTATCGTCTCGGACTGCGAATATGTTTGAAAATCAAAATTTTACTTTTTGCTTTTGATTTTTCTCATAATTGAAAACTTCTCAATTATATTTTTCTTCATCAATCATATATTTGTTACTGACGTAACTTTGCTGCAGAAGCCAGTTACACATCGTTCCAATTCAGTCGAGCCGTTGATGATCGTCCAAATTCTATCGAGCTACTGTTGGTACATGATCTTTTGTTATATGATATACTCATTCATTGATTCTCGTATAATTATTCTTTTAGAGATATAGTTTACGTCGTTTTATTGATAATTTCTCATTGATACCATAGTGATTTTGATGGTACCATGATGATGTTTTGTTAATACTTTGGTCATGGTGATTTTCGTTGATACCATGATGATATGTCATTGATACCATGGTTATTCTCGGTGGTGCCATGATGATATTTCGTTGATACCATGGTTATTCTCAGTGATTCCATGATGATATTTCGTTGATTCCATGGTGATTTTTATTGATACCATGATGATGTTTTGTTGATACCATGGTTATTCTCGGTGATACCATGATGTTGTTTCGTTGATACCATGGTTATTCTCGGTGATGCCATGATGATATTTCGTTGATACCATGGTTATTCTCGGTGATGCCATGATGTTGTTTCGTTGATACAATGATTATTCTCGGTGATATCATGATGCTTTTCGTTGATACCATGATCATTTATTCATTTTTATTGACATAATGATGATATTTTGTTAATACTTTGATGGTATTCATTGATCACTATATTGATAAATGTTGTTTTATGTAGTATATACACATATCATTTGTATCACGTAATCACACATTTTGTACTTTTACGTTTAAACTTTATGTACCATATGTTATCGTGCGTATATATGTCGTCAAAAGAGTGGCGTCGCGAACCATCTCTTATGGCATTGTGAACGTAATTATTTCATTAACGATGCTAATAATTTTCATGACATGTTTTTTTTTGGAGTCTATGATCTATGTAGGATTGATCAAAGAATTGATTTTATGAAGACAAACTTGGTGACAATAAAAGATTTATGAAGATATGTTTGGTGATGCCATATTGATGACAACATGAAGACATGTTTGGTGATGCGATATTGATGACAAGCTATACAGCAGATTCACGGAGACACTTTTGATTACAAGCTAATCGATAGCTTTTACACCTCTTTATTGAACCTTTGTATTCATTATTGTATTTGATAGGAGTAATGTAACTCCTCATAAAACATTCATTGTAAAAGGGGTGATGTAGCTCCTCGTAAACATTTGTATATTCAATGATTTTTATAATATAACGGTGGGTGTATATAGAGCTGTGGGTTTTTCCCTTGATCCCCCAAGGGTTTTTTCATCCACAGTTAGGGACCCTTATTTGAGCGGGGGTGTTGAGCTTAAATGTGAAGCTACTCAATATATGGCTTCTCTATATATGGCACCCAGGTCCCCTCTATATATACATCATCTCATGTGTGTATTCTACACACTTTGGGGTTCTACTTCTGTGTTCTCTCCTTCTCTCTCAACACCCAGGTTCACGCGTCACCGGCCAGAGGGCTTGTCTTACTCTGTCGACTTCAGCGGCGGCATCATCTGTTGAGCTTATATGTGAAGCTACTCAATATATGGCTTCTCTATATATGGCACCCAACGTTATATTATAAAAATCATTGAATATACAAATGTTTACGAGGAGCTACATCACTCCTTTTACAATGAATGTTTTATGAGGAGTTACATTACTCCTATCCTATCAAATACAATAATGAATACAAAGGTTCAATAAAGAGGTGTAAAAGCTATCGATTAGCTTGCCATATATTGAGTAGCTTCACATATAAGCTCAACATCATCATGGATGATGACGGCAATCAGGTGATCTCGCGCATGCGTGGTCTTTGCTCTCAACTCTTTTGACACTACATACTAAACAAATGGAGTGAAGTACCAAGTGATTTAAAAAACAAAGACATCAGCATACTTCATGATGAGTTTCCCGTTCAAACACGGGATCAGCGCTTCAATGAAGACCTAATGAAGATTCGAATACGCAAATACTGCAAACACAAGAGTTCCGAAGTGCAAAAAGCAATCAAGAATGGGTGGAACAGGCTAGATTGGTTGGCGAAAGAAGATTGGAAGAATGCGAAGAAAGCAGCGCGCGAGAATCCCGACAAGTGGAAGCAACAAAAGGATGCAGCCAGAGCGCGAGTAGAGGCAGGGAGCTCGCACCACTTGGGGAGCGGTGGATGGGCATCATTTGAGGCCGATTTTGTAAGTGTTTTCGCATTGCTCTTTATGTTCGATAGTTTAGGGTTTATGAGTTTTTTAATTCTAACATAATGAAATCTTTGTATGTTTTGACAGTGGTCGATGACAGAACGTGATTCCACACCGTACGAGCGCGAGTACGCAGACAGGAAGGGCTTAAACGCCCCGATGGACATTCTCAGTTCTCGCGGCCGCATGGTTAGTATTAGGGTTTACTCTTTTCTATTTTTTGTATTGTTTTATAAATGTCATTATATGTTTATACTTACTGAAAGCTGTCTTATTGTCTTTTTTTACAGAATCCGACAGATACGTCGCTTGGACGCGATGAGACGTCTGACTAGACGACGTCAGTTTAGCCGTAGCTAGATAGCATTAGTTTAGGGTTTCTCATAGCTTATGTATCATGAGACGGATTTTATACGTCTTTTTGAACTATGTATATTATTACATTTGTCACCGCAGTTCCTTTTGCCAATCAATTCTTTATGCCTATGATGTTGTACAATTGTCATTATTACATTTGCCAATCAATTCATTTTGCCTATGATGTGTACAATTGTCAATTTTGCAAACAATGCGTCTTGTGGGTGACTATTTTGGGTCTATTATCTACCCTTGCACTTTTTTAAAAAAGTGAATCAAGTACAATATGGTTGATGGGTGGCAGGGCATTCAATGCCCTGCCACCAAAAACAAATTCTCTCGGGCGTCGCTATAACCGTCGCTATTTATGGCTCTGTAGCGTCGCTATGAGCGTCCCTATAGTCTTCTGTGTAAACGCCGCTATAACCGTCGCAATGAGCGTCGCTATATAGCGACGGTTATAGCAACGCATATAGCGACGCTCTCGTAGCGACACTCGTAACGACGGTTTTAGCGATGCTGGGGGTTATAAAAACCCAGTGTATTTCCGTCGCTAACAGTGTCACAAGAGCACACAACCTCTTGTAGTGAAACGCATCAGTAAATCCTTTTATTCTCCCTCTCATTAGGTACGACCTTAGTTTGGACGTCTATATTTTTGTTTTGTTTTAAGCATAAGGTCATGCATAGACAATGGATAATGGCACAAGAATAGAGGTTTTCCCCTTTCATTTCACTCCACACATTAGAATAAACATTGCAATTAGTAGAAAAATCCATTTTCAACAACGTATGGTGTTCATGTTTGGTGCCCAAAGAGTAGGAGAAATTTTCGCGTCACCAAACCCTGTCATCCTACCTCTCATTGATTATCATAGGTCATTTGATGTGAATATTTTTATTTTGTTGTAGAATAGATTGCAATTTAGAGAATATTATTGTGTAGATCTTGTAAAGAAAGAAAAAACAAAAACGCGTCACTTTGAAATCAATTCAATGGAGAACCAACACCAAATGTCTGGATATCCTCTTTTCTTTGGAGAGCCTGGAGAGGATGCAGAATTATTTTTGGCAAATTTCAAGATGTCTTGTCGTATCAAGAGGATAGTAACTGATCAAGAACGTGTAGAAATGTTTGAGGTAGTCCTTAGGAAAGATGCTAGCACTTGGTTTGACTCTTTGCCTGAGGAAGTTAAAGAAAATTACATGGAAGTTGTCAATCATTTCAAGAGATACTTCTTTGATCCCCAAAACACTCAAAAGCTATGGCAAGACATTGTTTCTCATAAGCAAAAAGACTTAGATGACTACTACTTGTACAAGCAAGAGTTTCTACGTCTTTGGGCTGTATGGGTGAGAAATGTTGCTAACCCTGGTGATGGTGCAGAGTTCCTAAAGAAGGAGAGGTTCATAGCCGGACTCTTTCCTGACCTTAAGGTAAAAGTTGAGGCGGGTGCCCCTGCTACCTTTGATGCAGCTGAAACTAGGGCTGCTGAGAAATATAGGAAACTCAAGTGCTTAAGGGGGGAGGTTCCAATAGAAGGTCTTAGACCCAAAGGTAAGTCACAAGCATCAACATGTAAGGAGATTCCTGAGGTAACGGCGGAAGTGATTGAGAAGTTAAATGAATCTTTAAGCAGCTTGTCAATTCACCTTGCACAAGCTGTAGGTCCAAAGGGACAAGCAAAGAAGTCTGAAGAGCGAGATCCACGACCTAGGAGAGTCTTGCAATGTTGGAATTGTGAAGAGTCTGGACATGGGATGTATAATTGTCCTTGGCCCCGTGGGGAGCCAGGGAGACCTAACTTGAATTACCCAGTGATGAATGCAGGTGAAGGAACTGGTCAACAACCAAGGCTTCTACAAAGACCAAATGGACCAAGACCACCTCCACAAGGGGTAGAAGGAGTTTCACCTTTGCCAGATCCAAATGTGCATGTGGTAGAGGTGACAAACTCAAATGAGGTTGACATGGAAGAAAATGGCATTAAGTGTGGCCGAGGAAAAGGTAAAGAGAAAGAAGGTGTCACATTACAGAGTGACCATGGACGAGGCAAGAAGGCAAAGGAGACCAAGGAAGCTAAGAGGACTCAACGTCATATCAATCTCCGAAACTTCCCTCTTGGACATGGTATGGATCCATACGACCTATTGGAAGACATGAGAGCTAAGGGTCCTGATATCTCATGGCCTCAGTTTCTTGCATTATGCCCACAAGTTAGGAGGGCAGTTAGCACTAGGAGAAAGGTAAAAGAGAGAGTGCCTATTGTAAAAATTTCACAAGCTGAAATGAATGAGGATATTACACCGGTGCTAGATTGTTACATCAAAGAAAGATTGGTTAGGAAAGGTCTAGTGGATGGGGGTGCACAAATTTGCATCATGATAGAGGGGCTCATGCAAAGTCTTGGCATGCACATCCATTTCATTGTATATAGGTGTGTGTGAGTTAGGGGACTTTTCCCATATCTTCTTAAAAACCCTCAATTAGCTAGTCACTAGGCTAGTTGAGCCAAAAAAATAAAAATAAAAATTATAAGTATATTATGGCCCATTTGTGTGTAAATATTTCATTGTATATAGGGCCTAAATAAAAGGACTTTCCATAATTATTTTGGTATTTATTTAAATATTTCTACCTATTGTGTGTTATTTATGCTATGTACATTGACTCACCATTACCATATTTTTTCTTACCATTTTGCATACCCTTTATTCCATATAAAAATAATTTCATGCAAGCTTCTCTTATTTTTGGTGTAACTCCATCCCAACAAAAATCCAAAAAAACTAGTTCTATATTTTTTCACTATTGTGATTTTTCCCTTCCTGCATCTATTCTCTATTACTCTCATAAATTAGACCACCAAAAATATTCATCTTTTTATGGTAGACTTATAATGAGAGAGATTTATTTTGACCCCTTTATATTTTTTCCACCTGTATTATTTATATTTGACATGTACATATTTTTTTAGACCCCTCAATATTTGATTTTCTTAGTTGCACTATTCACTTATATCATGATCGCAACCATATCTTCAATTATAGACCTACCAAATAAGGTCAAGGGTATTTGCCATGGATACATGCACCATGGGGGGCTCACTCTTGGAGGTATTCAAAAGAATCATCCAAAGAAGGACCTCACAAGGACTTTGTGCAGTGGAAAAAAACAGTCGGTTTTGCTGAATTTTTAAAGATCACATGCTCTCCGAATTTGAAAAGATGATACAAACGAAAGTTGTAGCTCATGGCCTGAACTTTTACCTCAAATTTTTTCATATTTGTTTGCGCTAGGAACTCTGAGCTATGATTTTATTGGTGGACCCCACTTTGCCCATGCTATGCAGCCACACTCCCTCTTCCACTTTGTCATTTTCCTCTTTCACACACACTTCTCCACTCATCATCCCCACCTCTCTCACCACTCCTCTCTACACCCTACTCACCTTCTTCTCAACCTTGAAGAATAAGAGAAACCATGGTGAACTCATGTCTCCTACACACACTTCCATTCCAAAATTGACCACCTAGGAGAGTCTTGCAATGTTGGAATTACGGTGAGTCTGGACATGGGATGTGTAATTTTCCTTGGCCCCGTGGGGAGCCAGGGAGACCTAACTTGAATTACCCAGTGATGAATGCAGGTGAAGGAACTAGTCAGCAACCACAGCTTATACAAAGGCCAAATGGAGCAAGACCACCTCCACAAGGAGTGGAAGGAGTTCCACCTTTGCCAGACCCAAACGTGCATGTGGTAGAGGTGACAAATTCAAGAGAGGTTGACATGGAAGCAAATGGCATTAAGCGTGGCCGAGGGAAAGGTAAGGAGAAAGAAGGAGTTACATCACAAAGTGACCATGGACGAGAAAAGAAGGCAAAGGAGACCAAGGAAGCTAAGAGGACTTGACGTCGTATCAACCTCCAAGACTTTCCTCTTGCACATGGAATGGCTCCATACAACCTGTTGGAAGACATGAGAGGTAAGGGTCCTGATATCTCATGGACTCAATTTCTTGCATTATGTCCACAAGTTAGGAGGGATTTAACAAGGGCAGTAAGCACTAGGAGAAAGGTAAAAGAGAGTGTGCCTGTTGTAAAAATTGCACAAGCTGAAACGAATGAGGACATTACACCTGTGCTACAGTGTGACATAAAAGGGAGATTGGTTAGGAAAGGTCTAGTGGATGGGGGTGCAAAAATTTCCATCATGACAAAGGGACTAATGCAAAAACTAGGCATGCACATCCATGAGACACCTGAAATTAAGGTCAAGATGGCAAACAATAGCAAGGCTAGGTACGTAGGCATTTGTAAAAATGTTTTTGTGGAGGCTTTTGGCATTAAGAAGGCAGTGGATTTCTATGTCATGTCTACCAAAGGAAATGGTTACCCATTTATCCTAGGGAGACCATGGCTAATGAAAATGCGAGCTTTGCAGGATTGGGAGAGTGGAAAGCTAATTTGCAGGAACGACAATCATAAGAAGGTTGTCTTTGACATGAAGGAGCAAGGCCAAGAGGAGCTCCATGAAGAATCATCTCAAAGTGAGACGGAAGAAGGTTGGACCGATAACACTTCAGAAGAAGAAAGTAGCGGCAGCGTTACTGAAGAGGAGTCTTCCATCGAAGTCATGGGGGCAAGGTTTAAGCCAACCAACCAAGAGACCTCTTGTCAAGTTTTGGAGGAGGTAGGTTCCCAAGAGAACCAAAAAGTGGAAGATGAAAGAATGCTAGAAGGTATGCTATCTACAACACTTACAAAGGATGAAAGAGAGGAGTTCAAATGTGTGCTAAGGAAATCTTTTTGCTAAAGACTACACCGATGTGCGTGGAGTCGATGCTGTTCAACACAAAATTGAGTTGAAGCCAAAGGCCACACCTAAGGCTCAGAAGCTACGAAGGCTAGGAGTCATCAAGGAGCAGGCTTTACTCAAGGAGGTAAGAAAGCTTCTAGCAGCAGGTTTCATTTATCCAGTGGAGAATTCAGAGTGGGTCTCTCCCGTTGTTGTCACTCCTAAGAAAAACGGAAAGTGGAGGGTGTGTGTGGATTACCGTCCACTCAATGAGGCAACAAAAAGAGATCACTTTCCCCTCCCATTTCAGGATGAGATACTAAATGAGGTAGCTAGTCATGAGAAGTACACTGTGTGTGATGGCTACTCAGACTACTTTCAAATAGGTATCGCATTGGAAGATCAATTGAAAACAACCTTTATCACTCATTGGGGTTGTTATGCTTTTAGAGTCATGCCATTTGGTCTGACAAATGCTCCTGCAACATTCCAACGTTTCATGAACATGGTGTTTCAAGCATTCTTTGGAAAGTCAATTAGGGTGTTCATTGATGATTTCTGTATTTATAGCTCAAAATCATTGCATCTACAAAGGGTAGAAGAAGGTTTAAAGAAGCTCTACGACATGGGAGGTCAACTCAACCCCGACAAGTGCCACATAGGTGAGGATGAAGTGATCTTGCTCGGTCACAAGGTTTCCTATAAAGGCATTGAGGTGGATCCTTCAAAGGCAAAGGCTCTTATTGAGCTTGCATCACCGAAGAGTCATAATGAGGTCATCTCTTTCATTCAGAAGGTGAAGTATATGTCACGCTTCATTCACTTAGCCTCGGAGTTGCTTCATCCTTTGCAAAAGTTGACACAACAAGTAGAATTTGCATGGTCTGATGAGCTTGAAGAGTATTTTTGTAACATTAAAGTCATTTTGTCAGAGCTACCAACACTCATGCCTCCTTGTTGGGAGTACACATTCTTTGTTAGCTCTAGTGTTGGAAGGGAAACAATTGGTGCTGTGTTGCTACAACAAGATCCCCACAGTACAAGGATGCGACCCATCTACTTTGCTAGTAGGGTCATGAATGCTTTGGAGAGAGACTACACAGAAGCAGAACTCATGATGCTTTCTCTCATGTTTGCGGTGAGAAATTTTAGATCCTACCTGCTACCAAAACCTTTCGTAATTCTCACTGCAGAAAATTTTTTCCCTTGGGTGTCATCTCAAATGAATCTTAGTAGTAGGATCTCAAAGTGGATTATGGAGTTGCAAGAGTTCCAATACTCTTTCAAGGTAGAAGATAGTGTGCATGCACAATTGGCAGGGATTCTCACTTATAGGGTACATGAGAAGGAAATTAAGGTGCCTCAAGTAAAGACCTTACCATTGCCACCACCAAAAAGTATTCCCAATGCTTTTACCTTGTTCTTTGATGGAGCTTTTCGATGAGCCACAGGGAAAGCAGGGGGAGGGCTAGTGTTGCTCAACCCAAGTGGAGAGGTGGTCATGAAAGAGAAGGTCAATCTACCAGGTTCAACTAGCAACAATGAAGCAGAATACGACACACTACTTCATGGTTTGAAGATGTGCATTGGCCAAGGGATAAAACGTCTCATGGTAAAGGGAGATGCACTTCTCATTGTTAAACATATTTTAGGCATTTGGGCATGCAAGAATGAAATCTTAAGGACAAAATTTCATGCCATTCGTAATATGTTTAATCAGTTTGAAGAAGTGCAAATATATCATATTCCGAGGAAACAAAATGAAGATGCCGATTTACTTGCACAACAAGCAGTTACATGTGTTGAGAGAGAAGTGCAGGTCATCATGGTGGCAGCAGCTATTAAGCAACCGAGATACCAGGGATTGGAGTCATTGGCTCCCATTATTGGCTACATTTTGGAGGGTGAGTTTCCACAAGACTTCACGAAGGCTCAGAAGACGAGACTCATGAAGAAGGCAAGTTTCTATCTCTTCCTAGAAGGCTCCCTCTATCAAAAAGGGAAGGATCAAGTGTGCAGAAGAGTACCAACTATCGCAAAGGCATGTCATATGATTTATAGCTATACCATCTTTTTTAAGAACCCCTCAAAATCCTTCTTGCACAACATATTGTTTCCAATAGGTTTGCATGAAGAGGAATGTGGTGGTCATTTTGCCCAAGAATCAACTGTGAAGAAGATTTTGCTTGCGGGGTATGTTTGGCCAAGCTTGCATGTGGACGTTCAACATTGGTGTAAAAGCTATCACAATTGTCAGATAAATGGAAATAGAAGGTTGGTGCATGGCCCGAGGCAAATAGTTCTTGCAAATGGACCCTTTGAAAAGTGGGGCATTGATGCTATGAGTCCTCTGTCTAGGACAAAAAATGGTAAACTCTACATTCTAGTGGCTGTAGACTATATGACTAGGTGGGTGGAAGCTCAAAGTGTGGCAAGAGTGAATGAGAGGACAGTTAGCAAGTTTGTGTACAATCACATTTGTTGCAGATTTGGCACACCTTTGGAGATTGTTTCTGATAATGGTCCAGGGTTTAGGAAGGGCTTGCTCACAGAAGTTTGTGAAGAGCTTCACATTCTACATCGTCATAGCACACCATACTACCCACAGTCAAATGGTTTGGTGGAGAAGGCTAATGGTGTCATTGCAGGAATCATTAGAAAGATGGTGCAAAACAAGACAAAATTATGGGATGACTTCTTGGATGGTGCCTTGTGGGCATATCGAACCACATATAGGGAAGCCACGGAGTTCACACCATTTCACTTGGTCTATGGTCAAGAGGCTTTGCAGCCTATCGAGCTCAACATTCCAACAATGCGACTTCATGGCAAAGGAGCACAAGATGATCAAGAGGTATGGATGGATCGACTTCTTACGTTAGTGGAGCTTGAGTGGAAAAGAGAAGCAGCATATGAGTGCTACAAGAGGAAAGCCACACAAGCGAAAGAAACGCACGACAAGAAACTGAAGGACAAAGGCATCAAGGAAGGAGAGCTTGTGCTAAGGTATGACAATCGACTTGACAATCGTTTTGATGCCAAGTTTGAAACAAGATGGCAAGGGCCATACATAGTCAAGAAGGATTTCAATTCAAGTTACTATCAGCTTATGGACTTGAATGGTAAAGAGCACTCCAGGAAAGTAAACGGGTATCGCTTGAAGCCCTATTTGAATCGCCTTCTACCAAAGGATCTACCAAAGATCTGTCCAAAGGCCGCTGTCTTATGTAAGTATTGTTACATGAAGCATGAGTGTAACTCCAGCCAAAATTCTGAGGGGCCAAACAATGAAGATCTCGTCAAGGACTCTGAAGCACTCTCTTTGGAAAAGATGCTCTATGATGGTACATGAATATACCATCATCCAGGGGGAGGGCTAATGATAGCCGTTTTTTCGGCTCTTTGTAATTGCCACAGTGAGTTACCTCACCCTACCAAAATCACCCAAACAGTGTGGCTATCCCTACCATTTCACTGTACATAGGCGTGCGTGAGTCACGGGACTTTTCCCATATATTCTTAAAAACCCTCAGCTAGCTAGTCACTGGGCTAGGTGAGCCAAAAATTTAAAAAAATTAAAAAATTAAAAAAATAAAAGTATATTATGGCCTCTTTGTGTGTAAATATTTCATTGTATATATGGCCTAAATATAGGGATTTTTTATAATTATTTTGGTATTTTATTTAAATATTTCTACTTAGGTGTGTGTTTTATTAAACCTATGTACACCTTCTTTCATCCTCTTACACCATAATTATTTTATTTTATTTATTTTTTTATTTTTATTTTTTTTTGCCAATATGTACATACTCTAACCTCATATTTTTCCTTTATACAAATCACTCCCACATTTTCACCCTCACCCTCGTGAAAACAAAAAATTGATTTCTACTCATTGGTTACTTTTATTATATTATTTACTTGCATACATTTTCCTCTTTCACCCAAAATAATTCAAGGAGGTACCATATCATATGATTCCAATATCTTTCCATATCCATAACTCCTCCATATTTTTATTATTATTTTTACTCATTATTCTAACACCATGTGCTCATTGAGCTAAAGTCCATGAATAGTCCATACACTAGTCCCACCATGTATATATTTCTTATTTCACCAATAATCCTCCTCCATGCATGGGTCAAGGGCAACTTGAATGCTTTGTATTATAATATGACAAAGGAGGGGCTCACTCTTGGATGCATTGTACAAATTCAACAAAGGAGGGGACCACTAAAAGACTTTTGCAGGCATAAAAAACAGGCCTTTTGGTGAGAATTTTGGCACCTATCTTCACTCCGAATTTGGAGCGGTGATCAAAAGAGAAAATGTAGCCCACGCTCTGAATAATCACCCCAACTTTTTTCATGATTTTTGGAGCTACCAGCTGTGAGCTATGATTTTTTTAGTGGACCCCACTTTTCCCAAGCTATGCAGCCACACTCTCTCTTCCACTTTATCATTTTCCTCTTTCACACACACTTCTCCACTCATCATCCCCATCTCTCTCACCACTCCTCTCTGCACACTACTCACCTTCTCTTCAACCTTGAAGAATAAGAGAAACCATGGTGAACTCATACCTCCCACACACAATTCCATTCCAAAATTGACCACCTAGTCTCATTTTTCCTCCTCCAAATTACCCGTATCTATCAAAAAACCACAAAATTCAGCCTCTTCTCTTAAAAGACAGCATCATGGTGGTTGATTACTCAGCTTCAATTACCTTGTCTCTCAAGGAAGGTCAAGAGTGGAGAAAAAATGTACCGTCAAAGATAGTGGACCGTCAACAAGAGTCAAAATTGGCCCTACTCAAGACACTTGGAGCATCAACCTTGTAAGAAATCCACCTTTTCTTACCTCTTAAGAGTTTTTCTTCCTTATTTGTATCCTACATGGATACTCCCATTGTAAATATCCAATTCCATTTGTAAATTAATACTAACTCTACTAACACTAACCCACTATGAAAAGTCCTATCACCTCCATTTCTCTCCTCTCTCTTTCCCCACCAACTTCTTGATAATTCCAAGCAAAAGAAATTAGATAAATTGCTGAAAATCTAACCCAACCATGGTTAGAGGAGTAACCCTAGCCTTCAAAATTGCTATAAAAGGAGGGTGTAGCTAGCATAAAAAGGGGGGAGCCATAAGCAAGAGCACTATGCTATAGCTTGAGAAGCCAAGCTCAACCTCTCTACAAGGAGCTCTTGAGTGGAAGCTCATTGTCTTATGCATGTGCATGTGTTGTAATAGGGGATTAGCAAGGGAAATCTATGCCATTGTAAGAGAGAGAGTGATCATTCAATTGAGAGTAGGAAATCTATCATTTCTCCTACTAGTGTAAGTCCAACATTCGCTGAATCACGGAGGGTGGATTTGGACTAAGCTTGGATACTTTGTCTCCCTTCCAACGTGAAGTAATGGACAACAATGATGTGTAAGTGTCTTGGTGTTTTTGTTTTGTTAAGTTCTTGATAGCTTGTCTCTGGTGTTGTCATCAATCTAGCCATAAATCCCACATATTGTAAGAGGGCGACAGGGTGGAGAGGACTCCCCTGGCCTTAAGACAGTGATTGGGGTGGCTTTTCTTGTGATGTGTTGTGGTGAAATTTACGCAAACTATGTTGAACAAGTACTAATCTCACTTTGATTTGTCATGACAGATTTGTAAGAAGGTATAAATGCAACAAGCACCCCCTCCCCCTTTCTCTCTCTTTCTTAAATATATAGTTGTGTTTGCTTGATCATTGCCGATACGTTTCAAAGAAGCCCGAGCACTATCTCTCTCTCTCTCTCTATCAGACTCTCTCTCTCTCTCTCTCTCTCTCTCTCTCTCTCTCTCTCTCTCTCTCTCTCTCTCTCTCTCTCGTGTTTTAGTGTGTGAGAGTACTCCATTGGTGTTAGGGTTAGTGTAAATTCCTTGCTTGTTTGTGGGTTGCTCTAACGATTCTCCTCTTTTGCGTCCTAGTTCGCTCTTAAACTAGGTGGTGCCCCTTGTGTAGTTGGGATTTGGCGGTGGGTTTGTTGTTTTGGTTTGTGTTGTGTTGTGCCCCACCCCCATTGAGCAGCACGGGAGCCTTGAAGGGTGTCTAGAGGCCACTCTTCTTGTTGCCCGCCCCAGACCGCCTCAACGGCAAGAAGGTGATCTCGCGCATGCGTGGTATTTGCTCTAAGCTGTTTAGACACTACATACTAAACAAATGGAGTGAAGTACCAAGTGATTTAAAAAACAGAGTCATCAGTATACTTCATGATGAGTTTCCCGTTCCAACACGGGATCAGTGCTTCAATGAAGACCTGATGAAGATTCGAATGCGCAAATATTGCAAACACAAGCGTTCCGAAGTGCAAAAAGCAATCAAGCATGGGTGGAACAGGCCAGATTGGCTGGCCAAAGAAGATTAGAAGAATGCAAAGAAAGCAGCGCGCGAGAATCCCGACAAGTGGAAGCAATAAAAGGATGCAGCCAGAGCGCGAGTAGAGACAGGAAGCTCGCACCACTTGGGGAGCGGTGGATGGGCATCATTTGAGGCCGATTTTGTAAGTGTTTTCGCATTGCTCTTTATGTTCGATAGTTTAGGGTTTATGAGTTTTTTAATTCTAACATAATGAAATCTTTGTATGTTTTGACAGTGGTCGATGACAAGACGTGATCCCACACTGTACGAGCGCGAGTACGCAGGCAGGAAGGGCTTAAACGCCCTGATGGACATTCTCAGTTCTCGCGGCGGCATGGTTAGTATTAGAGCTCGACATTCCAACAATGCGACTTCATGGAAAAGGAGCACAAGATGATCAAGAGGTATGGATGGATCGAGTTCTTACGTTAGTGGAGCTTGAGTGGAAAAGAGAAGCAGCATACGAGTGCTACAAGAGGAAAGCCACACAAGCGAAAGAAACGCACGACAAGAAACTGAAGGACAAAGGCATCAAGGAAGGAGAGCTTGTGCTAAGGTATGACAATCGACTTGACAATCGTTTTGATGCCAAGTTTGAAACTAGATGGCAAGGGCCATACATAGTCAAGAAGACTTTCAATTCTAGTTACTATCAGCTTATGGACTTGAATGGTAAAGAGCACTCTAGGAAGGTAAACGGCTATCGCTTGAAGCCTTACTTGAGTCGCCTTCTACCAAAGGATCTACCAGAGCAAAAGGCAAGTATCTCATGTAAGTATTGTTCCATGAAGCATGAGTGTAACACAAACCAAAATTCCAAGGGGCCAAACAATGAAGATCTTGTCAAAGACTCTGAAGCACTCTCTTTGGAAAAGATGCTCTATGATAGTACATGAATATACCATCATCCTGGGGGAGGGCTAATGATAGCCGTTTTTCGGCTCTCCATAATTCCCATAGTAAGTTACTCCACCCTACCAAATTCACCCAAACGCTATGGCTATCCCTACCATTTCACTGTACATAGGCATGTGTGAGTTAGGGGGCTTTTCTCATATCTTCTTAAAAACCCTCAGCTAGCTAGTCACTGGGCTAGTTGAGCCAAAAAAATAATAAAAGTATATTATGGCCTCTTTGTGTGTAAATATTTCATTGTATATATGGCCTAATTATAGGGATTTTGTATAATTATTTTGGTATTTTATTTAAATATTCTACTTAGGTGTGTGTTTTATTAAACCTATGTACACCTTCTTTCATTCTCTTACACCATAATTATATTTTTTGCCAATATTGTACATAATCTAACCTCATATTTTTCCTTTATACAAATCACTCCCACATTTTCACCCTCACCCTCGTGAAAACAAAAAATTGATTTCTACTCATTGGTTACTTTTATTATATTATTTACTTGCATACATTTTCCTCTTTCACCCAAAATAATTCAAGGAGGGACAATATCATATGATTCCAATATCTTTCCATATCCATAACTCCTCCATATTTTTATTATTATTTTTACTCATTATTCTAACACCATGTGCTCATTGAGCTAAAGTCCATGAATAGTCCATACACTAGTCCCACCATGTATATATTTCTTATTTCACCAATAATCCTCCTCCATGCATGGGTCAAGGGCAACTTGAATGCTTTGTATTATAATATGACAAAGGAGGGGCTCACTCTTGGATGCATTGTACAAATTCAACAAAGGAGGGGACCACTAAAAGACTTTTGCAGGCATAAAAAACAGGCTTTTTGGTGAGAACTTTGGCACCTATCTCCACTCTGAATTTGGAGCGGTGGTCAAAAGAGAAAATGTAGCCCACGCTCTGAGTAATCACCCCAAAGTTTTTCATGATTTTTGGGGCTATCAGCTGTGAGCTATGATTTTTCTAGTGGACCCCAGTTTTTCCATGCTATGCAGCCACACTCTCTCTTCCACTTTATCATTTTCCTCTTTCACACACACTTCTCCACTCATCATCCCCATCTCTCTCACCACTCCTCTCTGCACACTACTCACCTTCTCCTCAACCTTGAAGAATAAGAGAAACCATGGCGAACTCATACCTCCCACACACAATACCATTCCAAAATTGACCACCTAGTTTCATTTTTCCTCCTCCAAATTACCCATATCTATCAAAAAACCACAAAATTTAGCCTCTTCTCTTAAAAGACAGCATCATGGTGGTTGATTACTCAGCTTCAATTACCTTGTCTCTCAAGGAAGGTCAAGAGTGGAGAAAAAATGTACCGTCAAAGCTAGTGGACCGTCAACAAGCGTCAAAATTGGCCCTACTCAAGACACTTGGAGCATCAACCTTGTAAGAAATCCACCTTTTCTTACCTCTTAAGAGTTTTTCTTCCTTATTTGTATCCTACATGGATACTCCCATTGTAAATATCCAATTCCATTTGTAAATTAATACTAACTCTACTAACACTAACCCACTATGAAAAGTCCTATCACCTCCATTTCTCTCCTCTCTTTTTCCCCACCAACTTCTTGATAATTCCAAGCAAAAGAAATTAGATAAATTGCTGAAAATCTAACCCAACCATGGTTAGAGGAGTAACCCTAGCCTTCAAAATTGCTATAAAAGGAGGGTGTAGCTAGCATAAAAAGGGGGGAGCCATAAGCAAGAGCACTATGCTATAGCTTGAGAAGCCAAGCTCAACCTCTCTACAAGGAGCTCTTGAGTGGAAGCTCATTGTCTTATGCATGTGCATGTGTTGTAATAGGGGATTAGCAAGGGAAATCTATGCCATTGTAAGAGAGATAGTGATCATTCAATTGAGAGTAGGAAATCTATCATTTCTCCTACTAGTGTAAGCCCAACATTCGCTGAAACAAGGAGGGTGGATTTGGACTAAGCTTGGATACTTTGTCTCCCTTCCAACGTGAAGTAATGGACAACAATGATGTGTAAGTGTCTTGGTGTTTTTTTTTTGTTAAGTTCTTGATAGCTTGTCTCTGGTGTTGTCATCAATCTAGCCATAAATCCCACATACTGTAAGAGGGCGATAGGGTGGAGAGGTTCATAAAAGAACTATAGGGATGAGAGAGCCTCTCTCTATTATCTCCAAAGTACAATTCCATCTTAACCCTTATATATATACATAAATTGAGCATGTGTACCATGATTAACCTCTGCAAATCAAGAGATCTCATCAACGAAATTACCATTTTCATCACGATAATTAACCTTGGCGGCGGTGGCGTAAAGAAGAGAAGACGAAGAAGAAGATCGATAGTCATTTTGAGAACCTACACAAGTAAGTCCAAAACATCTTCAAGCGTCACCATCACAAGGATTTGCTCACTTCATTCAACCATCAACCTCATTCTACCCATTGTAAATGTAACATTAACTTTCTAGTGATTACTAACCACTAACATACTAACACAAAATAGCCATTGACCTAACCATAAAAGACACCTCGCGTCAAGACATGTGTATAGTAACTCTCTCTCTCTCTCTCTCTCTCTCTCTCTCTCTCTCTCTCTCTCTCTCTCTCTCTCTCTTTACTTACTTTCACCTTATCTACCATCAATAATGCTCTCTTTTGAGCCCACACCCATGACTCAAGCAGACAAAGAAGGCCCGCAATGTTTTGATATTCAAAAAAATCATAATCTTGATTTGTTAGCTTGTAAATTAGGATTTTCAATAATCTTAATGAGGTGTCTCCAACCTATAAATAATCCCCTTTCCTTCTTGTAAAACAACCTCCAACATCTCACATAGCACCCCAACACTCTATGCGTGAGGAGAGACTTAGGTGTAGCAACCACTTGTGAGCTTCACTCTTGGTGTGAGAGAAGCCTTCGAGCTACACATTGCAAGTGAGAGAGGGTGAGTTCCACAAATCTCAAAACCACTATTGTATATGCTCCTTCATCATCAATAAATTGAGGTTTGGTGCATCAAAGGCGTGATTCGACGTTCAAATCTTCCTCTTTCCATTTGTGCAATACGGTTTGGTGAATTCAAGGTGACTTGTGTATTTGAGTTTTTACCGGTTGATCTTGATTTTAGAAAGTGTTTTAGTGTGTTTTTCATTGCCAGTTTTGTATCCATTGTAAGAGGGTATTGTGGTGAGAGGTCTCCCACACCCTAAGACAGTGTGTGTGTGTTTTGGCAATGTTTAGCAATCACTAAGAATTGAGTGAGTTTTATACAAGTTCTACGATAGCATCATAATGAACCATCTCCATTTGCAAGTCACAAATAAGGTATTACGCAAGATCCTTTTCTCTCTCTCTTCCCTTCCCTCTAGCTCTCTCTGGTCCAGTTTGTGTGTGTCTTGGTGTGAGGTTGTTTCTGTGTGTTGTGTGGTGCATCTTCTTGGTTGTGCCAAAATCTCTCTTGCGTCCTAGTTCGCATACCATAACTAGGTGGTGCCCCTATCTTGTTTGGGTTTGGCTGTGGGTTTGTTGTTGTGTTGTGCTTGTGGTTGCCCCAGCCCCAATTGAGCAGCACGGAAGCCTTGAGGGGTGTTTAGAGGTCCCCTCTCTTGTTGCCCGCCCCGGACCGCCTCAGTATCACCCATGATGCAAACAATCACCATCACTGAAGATGCTCTCTTGCGTGAAGCAAGAACTCCCCTCCAATCCTTTTGTTCCTAAAAGTAAAGCACATTTACTAAATTTTGTATTCTCACACCCACAATCTTCACAACCATTTCTCCAACAGCACTATAAGGCATAGGGCCTAGTGACTATATGATCTCCACCCATCCAACTACTCTTGTATGTATCCTTGGTCCCAATCTTTACGACCTTTTTTCCATCACTACCGTAGATTGGGTTTAAGAAATCCTATAGTCAAACCCATAGGACCATGTCTTAGCCCTTGTCTAAAGTTACTATTTTTACTCTTAGAATTTATTTCATTTTCTTACAAAAGGGATTTTAAAATTGAACGTTAGAAAAAAATCATAATTTTATTGGGAAAATCGATTATTTTATTGTCTCACAACATGTATGTACAGGTATTTTCAATACCATTTGAATGCACATGATATAGATGGTTTCTTATAAGTGTATCCCCCGAGGCAATGCCCCATCCACCATGAGGCATTCAAGAACGTCTTCAACCATGTTTTGAAATCTTTGATGGCCCTCCTTTAAGCAACCTTTGTTGATTGTCTGTTTGATGCATGGCTCTTTTGGTAACACTCTTGTGTAAGTGATGTTAGACAATGGAGACAACCAGTGAATTTTTGTTTTAAAATTGTTGGTTTTTGGACAAGGTCACTTGTATAGGAAGCTCATGGTCTCCCCTAGAAGGGGCTTTCTTCATCAAATGCAAAGCAAAGCCCTGTCTCTAGATGCAATTACCTCTACTTGCACCAAATTGAAGGCATTATGCATTATGTGAGAGTTGAGACATTTACATTGACAAACAAGTTGATGACTAGATTGTTATTTATTTGGCCTTTGCTTCCAATGTATGTGAGTTGTGAGATATTCACAAAGCGTAACTCATTGATGAGCTTCCTGTCATAAATGATTGCTTGCACTATTAGGCTGCTTTGTTGCTAGGGGCGCTTTTTTGCATTGATTAAGAGACAAAAATGGTGTAGATATATAGATGTTGTTACGGGAACATTGCTTAAGTGATGCCCTTAGCGACACTTTTGTGTCACTTAAACAATGTCCACCATCACTTAAGCAACAAAAAAAATTGTGATTTGCATTCATTGCATTTCTAGATATGTCTTCAAAGACGAGCATGGCTCTTTTGGCAACACTCTTGTGTAAGTTATGCTAGTTACATCCCAACAAGAGCCAGTTTCTATGTGCAATTACGTGTGCTTGCACCAACTTGAAGGAATGAGGTATTAAGCAAGAGTTAAGATGTTCACATTGACAACAAACCTTATGACCATAATGTTAGAGAATGGATTTCCTTGCAAATGTATTGGAAGTGTGGAATTTTCACAAAGCACAACTCATTTGATAAGACTTTGGTCATTGTGACCTCTTGAAAGACACTCATTGCATTGCTGGATACATTCTTAAAGACTATTGTGGACTCAAGATCGTCATCATTCCACGTGTAAGTAATCCTCACACTTTCAAACAATACTTCCTCAACTCACTTCCAATGCTGGAATGCCAAACTTGGCTCCTAACCCTAGGAGCCCTCCACTCTAACAAAAAGGCAAACCTGTGTAGCAATCGTGTGAACAATGTTTCTATACTCTTTTGTAACATAGAATTGACTAATATTGAATGTGTATAATCAGACTAGGATTTAAAAATTATCACTAACATAGTACTTTTTATGGTCTATTTGGCAAGAAGGGGATTGAAGCCTAAAAGGAGTATAGATCCATTTGGTTAGATCACTTTGGTTTTGAGTACTTTGAAATCTTTATTAAGTACTTGGAATGGAAAAGGTTTCTTCATAAGAAATTGAAACCACCTCTCAAAGAGACTCATCTTCATCAACCCAAGCCCGCAAAAAAGAGGGGTCAACTCTAGGAATTGAAAAAGTGACAAGATGTCGTATTATCACGTGAAGGACCTCTACATGCATGTGTGCACACGCGCTTCTGTGTGTGTACACGCGCTTGTGCATTTACAAACATAACCACAATAGCACTAGCACTTCCTCAAAACCCACCTTGGTAGACATTCACAAGAGGTTTTAGTCAGCCCAATTTTTGCGGCTTTATTTGTATAATGTGTTCCTTGACATGTGTACCAACAAGGTGCTCTTTGTTGATGTTGCCAATAGGATCTTTTTCCAACTAAGGTAAGGGGTCTAGTAAAATGGCGACCCCCAATTCCAATCAATGCACACCCCAATAATGTAGCACCCAGTAACTATCTCAGTGTGCGTCAAAGCGTCGACTATCTAGTGATCACGTGACTCATTTGTCCCTACTCTACTAGTGCCCCTCACACACAACACTACGCTTTTGCATCAATTCCATGCTGGAATGGAGAGTTACGAAGCATGGCCTCACCTAAAATCTTTTTTAATGTGTGAATTTAGTTAAGATAATTAGAAAATGATGTAGGAGAAAATTGAATTCTCTTTAGAGATGAAATTGGGCTCCTCCTCAACTTTCGCTCTCGAAAGACAACTTCTTTGCCGATGATGACAAATATGGAGCTTTTGCCAACTATAAGTTCTAGGAAGCCAACATATTGAAATTACACTTGATTCCATGCATGAATTGTGAGGAACTGATATGATCTCTCTTGTTTTTTGTGTAACTAGTTTTCAATGATTGTTGTCATATGTCATTGAGATAAGGTCAATTATATCCTGTTGGCTCAATTTTCAATACCAAATTAGGCAAATTAATCGGGGTGCTTTCCATCTTTTTCCCTCAATGGATCCTGCAAATGTGGGTTTTATTTATAGGAGCAGCATTCGATTGGTCTTCGACAAAGAGGGAAAAACTTGTGAGGAAATTGGAAAAGGATAAATGCACAATCCTTAGTGATGACTTTATTTATTTGAGCTTGTTTAGCAATCCCCCTAGCAAGAAAGATGTGGTGGAATTTTTAGAGTCTTTCTTGGATGATGCTTATGTGAAACCCCCATCTCTAGGGGGTGATGAGCTTGTGTGGGCCCTATGCAATGATGTGTGGAGGACTTTCTTGGTTTCTTTGTAAAAAGTTTCACTTTTTTGTGAATGTGTAAATATATAGAAATACAAAAGGAAAAAGGTTTTCAAGTTTGGCTCCCCATGTGAGCCCCGATGAGTTCATTGAAGTATATATAGCATAGTGTTTGCGGGTCGCGGCGACGGACATCCATAACATAGCTCTCAAGCATCAACATAAAATTATCGATACAAGGGAAGCGACTCGAATGAGGCATGGAAACTCACGAGGGTGTCAATCCTAATGAAGTGAACTCAAAGAGATGAAACTACTAACTCTACAAGCAAATCGATCGCACTAAAGCCAAGTAATCTGCCTATGTCCTTCTACACAGCTCTACAGTCATCATGCCCATTCACCATGCAAATCATATCGGAATCGCACGAAACTTGAAGGGAAGCTACAGGGGACTATCAGGAACATATCCTATCATTGTCACAGCATTCTGGGAAGGTACAACGATTGCGATCGTTCGTCCCACAGTACGCAAAAACAGTAAACGAATGATCCTAAAGAGTCGTTTTTAGGTCCCTAAAGCCTCTCCTAGGGTCAAAACAACATAAAATATGCATATAAACACTCAAAACAACAATTTAAGGCCTAAACGGATGCGTCTGAAACCTTCACCGAATCTTGAATGCTTACACTTGAATGGAAGAGCAGAGTAAGAGGAACACAATGCAAGAAACAAAACTGAATTTGGATTACCGTAGCCACAGAAGCGATGATTACAAGTTGGAGCAAAGAGGTAGCTCTCTGTGCGTAACTCAATAATCCCTTATCTTCAAAACAATGATCTCCCTTTTCCCACTAACCTTAGTGTATTATATACCTAGGGCTTTCTAAAGTGTCCAGCGGCCAACTTCTCATGGACCTTTACATACATCACTGGAAAAATTACATCTTTGACTCAGACTTGACATAGACGATTGACATTAGGCATTTACAAGGTTTGATGTATTAAACATCGGAAAAATAATGTGATCACATCAAAACTTTGGTCGGATGACCCAACGGGCTCCTTGGCTAGGTGGGCACTTGTGTGTTGTTATCACCTCCAAACACTCCCCCCTTCCTAGTTCATGTCGTCCCTTGACACGACCTTGTGCAGTCTTGTCATAGGGTTGTCTTCAGCTTTGTCTTCAAGGTTGGTCTTCATCTTGGGAGCGCGTTGTTGTTGATAACGCTCCCCCCTTCCTTGAGTGATGCATAGCTGTCATGTAGTTGATACATGATTTGAGCTTTGATTATCGAGGCAACGTTTCTTCTTGTTGTGCATTCGCCTCTTGGTTGCCAATCTTAGCGTCCGTAAAGATGGATGTTGAAGTGTTTGATCATGTAGAACTGATCCTCTTTGTGGCGTGGACTTTATGATGGATATTCTTTCAAGGTCCACTGCAATTTGAGTTGTCTGTAATAGGTCACCAATGTTGAAGGACTATGTGAGATACTTTTGATTGTTGTGGATAGCTCGCTTGCTAAATTTCTCATTGCTTGATGTTGTAGGCCATTCTTTGACTTGCCATTGTTAGATGGAGTTTTGTTGTCACCCTTGAAGATAAAAGATGCTCTTGATAAGCATATGGAGACCTGTTGTTTTTGCTCCAAGTTGTTGTTGATGGTTTTGGGTAGCCCTTTACTTATTGTTGATGTAGAAGGAATATATACAAGAAGTTGATGATGAGGTCTAAATTAGGGTCTTAAAACATGGATGACCAAATGGAAAAACCCAGTGGGAAAAAAGTGCCTTTGGTATACGCTCTTATTGGAGTTGAGCATTTTGACTTGAAGTACCTGTCATGCGAGGTGAGTGCTTGGGAGAAACAAAGGAAGAGCGCCTAATGTAAGTGCCAATTATGGGACACTCTATATGCTTATGAGAAGTTTTTAAATAAAAGCATGTAGTGTAAAAGATGGAGTTGATGGGTGCTTCAAGGAACAAATGTAGCACATGTGACATCAAAGGACGTCTCAATAGCTTGCACGTTTCCAAGAAGGGTTTTCGATGTAGAAGCTTCTCCACTCATTCCTCACTATGCGTAGTGTGTGAGTGTCTTTTGGACTTTTTTCACTTAACCAAACTTAGAATACATAGACTTGGACTCTTATGCTCACCTATACCAGCATGAGCGACACAACATAAATATGCTCAACTCCTCCACCTTGAGTAGTACCTAGAATAGCTAAGACTCTTAGACCACAGAGAATATTACTTAAAGCTTTGGGACTAATGCCTTGCTCATTTAGTGGATCAACTTCCCGACTCTTGACTTTTATGCCATGTATTTTTAATGGCGACTTGGACTTACCTGTTCATGGCCTGAAACCCAATGCCATAAGTTCTTGAGATTAAGGCCTCTATCATTGTGTTGGTCTTTGGATGCCACCATTTTGTCGAGTAGGTTGGCATATTTTGGCTCCTCTTGACTTGCTTGTTGTATGTTGATACTTCTTTGTAAAACAAGTCCTTCAACTCTGATAGGGCTTGATGTAGCCTTTGCATTAATTCCCATGAGAAGCGATTGTCGAGATGTGTGGGTTCTCTGTGATTGAGTTTCCACTAGCAATTTTGGAACCCATCTTGTTTTTGGTCCTTGTGTGACCGTCTTTGGCATTTTATCTTCTTCTACAATTTGATGGACCCTAGGCTTTGGTATCCAAACCTGATGATTTCCGTTGTAAAAGCCTTGCTTTTGTAGTAGAAGACGAGGGATCCATGTTGAGGTTGTTTCTCCCTTGGTTGTGCTTAGTCCCCATTGGCTCTTTGTTGTTGTTGATTGTCTGTGTGTGGGGTCCTTTGCTACTTGGTTGGTCTTAGTGGCTCTAGGTTGAGCAACTACTTTGGGTAACCATATTTGGGTGTTACCTTCATAGCATCCTTGTGCTTCAAGTAGCTTCACTGGAATCATCCGCTGATTCACCTGTTTGTGTTGGGTATCTTTGTTGAAGTCTGATTTCGGTACCCAAACTTTTCGCGTTGCCCGCTTGGAAGGTCTTTTTGTTTGCCTTTTGTTGGTGTTCTTTCGCTTCCCTGAGTATTTTGTATTCCGTTGATAGCACGTCTTGTTCCTTGTAGAACTCATTGATTGAGGTGGGTAGGTCCAGGCTGTTACTTTAGTCTTTTTGGCCCAAACATTAGTGTTTCCTTGGAAGTAGCCTTGAGCAGTGATTGACTCATTTGATGTTATCCACCCTGTTACTTTAGTCTTTTTGGCCCAAACATTAGTGTTTCCTTGGAAGTAGCCTTCAGCAGTGATTGACTCATTTGATGCTATCCACCCTGTCACTTTTTGTTGTTGTGGTTGAACCCGTGTTTCATGTATCCAAACAGGGTCTTTGACTTGGATGTGCTCTTTGGATATTAACACCTGCTCGTCATTCTTCGGCTTCTTCTGGATGCTTTTTTGTGATGGAAACTTTGGTTGATAGACTTTTTTCTTTGGTTTCCATTGCATTGTTGATGGTGTGGCTCTTGATGTAGAGGCTTCGTGGGAAATTTGATGGAAGCTCGTTGAAGGTAAAGTCGTTTGGCGAGGTTGATATACTTCAATGTTTACCTTTGCTTTACCTTTTTCCACGATGGTTGGTGATTTTTTCTCTGCATGGATTTCAGAAGCTTCATGGAGTCTTATCGTTGTTGTTGTTGAAGCTTTTGATTGTTGTTGAAAGAAGATGTTCCTCCAGCTTTTTGTCAGGACCAGACTCTCTTTGATATTGAGGCGGTCCGGGGCGGGCAACAAGAAGAGTGGCCTCTAGACACCCTTCAAGGCTCCCGTGCTGCTCAATGGGGCTGGGGCACAACACAACACAAACCAAAACAACAAACCCACCGCCAAATCCCAGCTACACAAGGGGCACCACCTAGTTTAAGAGCGAACTAGGACGCAAAAGAGGAGAATCGTTAGAGCAACCCACAAACAAGCAAGGAATTTACACTAACCCTAACACCAATGGAGTACTCTCACACACTAAAACACGAGAGAGAGAGAGAGAGAGAGAGAGAGAGAGAGAGAGAGAGATAGAGATAGAGAGAGAGAGAGAGATAGTGCTCGGGCTTCTTTGAAACGTATCGGCAATGATCAAGCAAACACAACTATATATTTAAGAAAGAGAGAGAAAGGGGGAGGGGGTGCTTGTTGCATTAATACCTTCTTACAAATCTGTCATGACAAATCAAAGTGAGATTAGTACTTGTTCAACATAGCTTGCGTAAATTTCACCACAACACATCACAAGAAAAGCCACCCCAATCACTGTCTTAAGGCCAAGGGAGTCCTCTCCACCCTGTCGCCGTCTTACAGTATGTGGGATTTATGGCTAGATTGATGACAACACCAGAGACAAGCTATCAAGAACTTAACAAAAAAAAAACACCAAGACACTTACACATCATTGTTGTCCATTACTTCACGTTGGAAGGGAGACAAAGTATCCAAGCTTAGTCCAAATCCACCCTCCTTGATTCAGCGAATGTTGGGCTTACACTAGTAGGAGAAATGATAGATTTCCTACTCTCAATTGAATGATCACTCTCTCTCTTACAATGGCATAGATTTCCCTTGCTAATCCCCTATTACAACACATGCACATGCATAAGACAATGAGCTTCCACTCAAGAGCTCCTTGTAGAGAGGTTGAGCTTGGCTTCTCAAGCTATAGCATAGTGCTCTTGCTTATGGCTCCCCCCTTTTTATGCTAGCTACACCCTCCTTTTATAGCAATTTTGAAGGCTAGGGTTACTCCTCTAACCATGGTTGGGTTAGATTTTCAGCAATTTATCTAATTTCTTTTGCTTGGAATTATCAAGAAGTTGGTGGGGAAAAAGAGAGGAGAGAAATGGAGGTGATAGGACTTTTCATAGTGGGTTAGTGTTAGTAGAGTTAGTATTAATTTAAAAATGGAATTTGATATTTACAATGGGAGTATCCATGTAGGATACAAATAAGGAAGAAAAACTCTTAAGAGGTAAGAAAAGGTGGATTTCTTACAAGGTTGATGCTCCAAGTGTCTTGAGTAGGGCCAATTTTGATGCTTGTTGACGGTCCACTAGCTTTGACGGTACATTTTTTCTCCACTCTTGACCTTCCTTGAGAGACAAGGTAATTGAAGCTGAGTAATCAACCACCATGATGCTGTCTTTTAAGAGAAGAGCCTGAATTTTGTGGTTTTTTGATAGATATGGGTAATTTGGAGGAGGAAAAATGAAACTAGGTGGTCAATTTTGGAATGGAATTGTGTGTGGGAGGTATGAGTTCACCATGGTTTCTCTTATTCTTCAAGGTTGAGGAGAAGGTGAGTAGTGTGCAGAGAGGAGTGGTGAGAGAGATGGGTATGATGAGTGGAGAAGTGTGTGTGAAAGAGGAAAATGATAAAGTGGAAGAGAGAGTGTGGCTGCATAGCATGGGAAAACTGGGGTCCACTAAAAAAATCATAGCTCACAGCTGAGAGCTCCAAAAATCATGAAAACATTTGGGGTGATTACTCAGAGCGTGGGCTACATTTTCTCTTTTGACCACCGCTCCAAATTCGGAGTGGAGATAGGTGCCAAAATTCTCACCAAAAAGCCTGTTTTTTATGCCTGCAAAAGTCTTTTAGTGGTCCCCTCCTTTGTTGAATTTGTACAATGCATCCAAGAGTGAGCCCCTCCTTTGTCATATTATAATACAAAGCATTCAAGTTGCCCTTGACCCATGCATGGAGGAGGATTATTGGTGAAATAAGAAATATATACATGGTGGGACTAGTGTATGGACTATTCATGGACTTTAGCTCAATGAGCACATGGTGTTAGAATAATGAGTAAAAATAATAATAAAAATATGTAGGAGTTATGGATATGGAAAGATATTGGAATCATATGATATGGTCCCTCCTTGAATTATTTTGGGTGAAAGAGAAAAATGTATGCAAGTAAATAATATAATAAAAGTAACCAATGAGTAGAAATCAATTTTTTGTTTTCACGAGGGTGAGGGTGAAAATGTGGGAGTGATTTGTATAAAGGAAAAATATGAGGTTAGAGTATGTACATAGTGGCAAAATAAAATAAAATAAAATAAAATAATTATGGTGTAAGAGGATGAAAGAAGGTGTACATAGGTTTAATAAAACACACACCTAAGTAGAAATATTTAAATAAAATACCAAAATAATTATAAAAAATTCCTATATTTAGGCCATATATACAATGAAATATTTACACACAAAGAGGCCATAAAATACTTTTATTTTTATTTTTTTTATTTTTTTATTTTTTTTTGGCTCACCTAGCCCAGTGACTACCTAGCTGAGGGTTTTTAAGAAGATATGGGAAAAGTCCCGTGACTCACGCACGCCTATGTACAGTGAAATGGTAGGGATAGCCACAGTGTTTGGGTGATTTTGGTAGGGTGAGGTAACTCACTGTGGCAATTACAAAGAGCCGAAAAAACGGCTATCATTAGCCCTCCCCCTGGATGATGGTATATTCATGTACCATCATAGAGCATCTTTTCCAAAGAGAGTGCTTCAGAGTCCTTGACGAGATCTTCATTGTTTTGCCCCTCAGAATTTTGGCTGGAGTTACACTCATGCTTCATGTAACAATACTTACATAAGACAGCGGCCTTTGGACAGATCTTTGGTAGATCCTTTGGTAGAAGGCGACTCAAATAGGTCTTCAAGCGATACCCGTTTACTTTCCTGGAGTTCTCTTTACCATTCAAGTCCATAAGCTGATAGTAACTTGAATTGAAAGCCTTCTTGACTATGTATGGCCCTTGCCATCTTGTTTCAAACTTGGCATCAAAACGATTGTCAAGTCGATTGTCATACCTTAGCACAAGCTCTCCTTCCTTGATGCCTTTGTCCTTTAGTTTCTTGTCGTGCGTTTCTTTCGTTTGTGTGGCTTTCCTCTTGTAGCACTCATATGCTGCTTATCTTTTCCACTCAAGCTCCACTAACGTAAGAAGTTGATCCATCCATACCTCTTGATCATCTTGTGCTCCTATGCCATGAAGTCGCATTGTTGGAATGTTGAGCTCGATAGGCTGCAAAGCCTCTTGACCATAGACCAAGTGAAATGGTGTGAACTCCGTGGCTTCCCTATATGTGGTTCGATATGCCCACAAGGCACCATCCAAGAAGTCATCCCATAATTTTGTCTTGTTTTGCACCATCTTTCTAATGATTCCTGCAATGACACCATTAGCCTTCTCCACCAAACCATTTGACTGTGGGTAGTATGGTGTGCTATGACGATGTAGAATGTGAAGCTCTTCACAAACTTCTGTGAGCAATCCTTTTCTAAACCCTGGACCATTATCAAAAACAATCTCCAAAGGTGTGCCAAATCTACAACAAATGTGAGTGTAGACGAATTTGCTCACTGTCTTCTCATTTACCTTTGCCACACTTTGTACTTCCACCCACCTAGTCATATAGTCTACAGCCACTAGAATGTAGAGTTTACCATTTTTTGTCCTAGGAAGAGGACCCATAGCATCAATGCCCCACTTTTCAAAGGGTCCATTTGCAAGCACTATTTGCCTCGGGCCATGCACCAACCTTCTATTTCCATTTATCTGACAAGTGTGACAGCTTTTACACCAATGTTGAACATCCACATGCAAACTTGGCCAAACATACCCCGAAAGAAAAATCTTCTTCACAGTTAATTCTTGGGCAAAATGACCACCACATGCCTCTTCATGCAAACCTTTTAGAATGGCTGGAATTTCCTTGATAGTTGGTACTCATCTGCACACTTGATCCTTCCCTCTTTGATAGAGGGAGCCTTCTAGGAAGAGATATACGCTTGCCTTCTTCATGAGTCTCCTCTTCTGAGCTTTTGTGAAGTCTGGTGGAAACTCACCCTCCAAAATGTAGCCAATGATGGGAGCCAATGACTCCAATCCCTGGTACCTCGGTTGCTTCACAGCAGCCGCCACCATGATGACCTGCACTTCTTTCTTTACACATGCAACGGATTGTTGTGCAAGTAAATCAGCATCTTCATTCTGTTTCCTAGGAATATGATATAGTTGCACTTCTTCAAATTGATTAAACAATCTACAAATGGCATGAGCTTTTGTCCGTAAGCTCTCATTCTTGCATGCTCAAATGCCTAAAATCTGTTTAACAATGAGAAGTGCATCTCCCTTTACCATGAGGCGTTGTATCCCTTGGCCAATGCACATCTTCAAACCATGAAGTAGAGTGTCATATTCTGCTTCATTGTTGCTAGCTGAACTTGGTAGATTGAACTTCTCTTTCATGACCACCTCTCCACTTGGGTTGAGCAACACTAGCCCTCCCCCTGCTTTTCCTGTGGCTCGACGAAAAGCTCCATCAAAGAACAAAGTAAAAGCATTAGGAATACTTTTTGGTGGTGGCAATGGTAGGGTCTTTACTTCAGGCACCTTAATCTCCTTTTCATGCACCCTATAAGTGAGAATCCCTGCCAATTGTGCATGCACACTATCTTCTACCTTGAAAGAGTATTGAAACTCTTGCAACTCCATAATCCACTTTGAGATCCTAGTACTAAGATTCATTTGAGATGACACCCAAGGGAACAAATTTTCTGCAGTGAGAATTACAAAAGGTTTTGGTAGCAGGTAGGATCTAAACTTTCTCACCGCAAACATGAGAGAAAGAATCATGAGTTCTGCTTCTGTGTAGTCTCTCTCCAAAGCATTCATGACCCTACTAGAAAAGTAGGTGGGTCGCATCCTTGTACTGTGGGGATCTTGTTGTAGCAACACAGCACCAATTGTTTCTTTCCCAGCACTAGAGCTAACAAAGAATGTGTACTCCCAACAAGGAGGCATGAGTGTTGGTAGCTCTGACAAAATGACTTTAATGTTACAAAAGTACTCTTCAAGCTCATCAGACCATGCAAATTCTACTTGTTGTGTCAACTTTTGCAAAGGGTGAAGTAACTCCGAGGCTAAGTGAATGAAGCGTGACATATACTTCACCTTTTGAATGAATGAGATGACCTCCTTAAGACTCTTGGGTGATGGTAGCTCAATAAGAGCCTTTGCCTTCGAAGGATCCACTTCAATGCCTTTGTAAGAAACTTTATGACCAAGCAAGATTACTTCATCCTCACCTATATGGCACTTGTCGGGGTTGAGTTGACCTCCCATGTCATAGAGCTTCTTTAAACCTTCTTCTACCCTTTGTAGATGCAATGATTTTGAGCTATAAATACAGAAATCATCAATGAACACCCTAATTGACTTTCCAAAGAATGCTTGAAACACCATATTCATGAAACGTTGGAATGTTGCAGGAGCATTTGTCAGACCAAATGGCATGACTCTAAAAGCATAACAACCCCAAGGAGTGATAAAGGTTGTTTTCAATTGATCCTCCAGTGCAATCCCTATTTGAAAGTAACCTGAGTAACCATCGCACACAATGTACTTCTCATGACCAGCTACCTCATTTAGTATCTCATCCTGGAATGGGAGGGGAAAGTGATCTCTCTTTGTTGCCTCATTGAGGGGACGGTAATCCACACACACCCTCCACTTGCCGTTCTTCTTAGGAGTGACAACAACAGGAGAGACCCACTCTGAATTCTCCACTGGATAAATGAACCCTGCTGCTAGAAGCTTTCTTACCTCCTTGAGTAAAGCCTGCTCCTTGATGACTCCTAGCCTTCGTAGCTTCTGAGCCTTAGGTGTGGCCTCTGGCTTCAACTCAATTTTGTGTTGAACAACATCTACTCCACGCACATCGGTGTAGTCTTTAGCAAAAAGCCTAGGAAACTTCCTTAGCACACATTTGAACTCCTCTCTTTCATCCTTTGTAAGTGTTGTTGATAGCATACCTTCCAGCATCCCTTCATCTTGATCACCTTCGTTCTCTTGAGGACCTACCTCCACCAAGCCTTGACAAGAGGTCTCTTGGTTGCTTGGCTTAAACCTTACCCCCATGACTTCGATGGAAGACTCCTCTTCAGTAATGCTGCCGCTACTTTCTTCTTCTGAAGTGCTATCGGTCCAACCTTCTTCCGTCTCACTTTGAGATGATTCTTCACGGAGCTCCTCTTGGCGTTGCTCCTTCATGTCAAAGACAACCTTCTTGTGATTGTCATTCCTGCAAATTAGCTTTCCACTCTCCCAATCCTGCAAAGCTCGCATTTTCATTAGCCATGGTCTTCCTAGGATAAATGGGTAACCATTTCCCTTGGTAGACATGACATAGAAATCCACTGCCTTCTTAATGCCAAAGGCCTCCACAAAAACATTTTTACAAATGCCTACGCACCTAGCCTTGCTATTTTTTGCCATCTTGACCCTAATTTCAGGTGTCTCATGGATGTGCATGCCTAGTTTTTGCATGAGTCCCTCTGTCATGATGCAAATTTGTGCACCCCCATCCACTAGACCTTTCCTAACCAATCTCCCTTTGATGTAACAGTCTAGCACCGGTGTAATGTCTCATTCATTTCAGCTTGTGCAATTTTTACAACAGGCACACTCTCTTTTACCTTTCTCCTAGTGCTAACTGCCCTTGTTAAATCCCTCCTAACTTGTGGACATAATGCAAGAAATTGAGGCCATGAAATATCAGGACCCTTACCTCTCATGTCTTCCAACAAGTTGTACGGAGCCATACCATGTCCAAGAGGGAAGTCTTGGAGGTTGATACGACGTCGAGTCCTCTTGGTTTCCTTGGTTCCCTTTGCCTTCTTTCCTTGTCCATGGTCACTCTGTGATGTGACTCCTTCTTTCTCTTTACCTTTTCCTCGGCCACGCTTAATTCCACGCTTAATTCTCTTTACCACATGCACATTTGGATCTTGCAAAGGTGGAATTCCTTCTACCCCTTGTGGAGGTGGTCTTGGTCCATTTGGCCTTTGTAGAAGCCTTGGTTGTTGACCAGTTCCTTCACCTGCATTCATCACTGGGTAATTCAAGTTAGGCCTCCCTCGCTCCCCACGGGGCCAAGGACAATTATACATCCCATGTCCAGACTCTCCGCAATTCCAACATTGCAAGACTCTCCTAGGTCGTGGATCTCGCTCTTCAGACTTCTTTGCTTGTCCCTTTGGACCTACAGCTTGTGCAAGGTGAATTGACAGGCTGCTTAAAGATTCGTTTAACTTCTCAATTACTTCCGCCGTTACCTCAGGAAGCTCCCTCGATGTTGATGCTTGTGACTTACCTTTGGGTCTAAGACCTTCTATTGGAACCTCTCTCCTTAAGCACTTGAGTTTCCTATACTTCTCAGTAGCAGGTGCACCCGCCTCAACTTTTACCTTAAGGTCAGGAAAGAGTCCGGCTATGAACCTCTCCTTCTTTAAAAATTCTGCACCATCACCAGGGTTAGCAACATTTCGTATCCATAGAGCCCAAAGACGTAGAAACTCTTGCTTGTACAAGTAGTAGCCATCTAAGTCTTTTTGCTTATGAGAAACAATGTCTTGCCATAGTTTTTGAGTGTTTTGGGGATCAAAGAAGTATCTCTTAAAACGATTTAAAACTTCTGTGTAATTCCCCTTAACTTCCTCAGGCAAAGAGTCAAACCAAGTACTAGCATCTTTCCTAAGGACCACCTCAAACATTTCTACACTCTTTTGATCGGTTACTATCCTCTTGATACGGCAAGACATCTTGCAATTTGCTAAAAATAATTCTGCATCCTCTCCAGGCTCTCCAAAGAAAAGAGGATATCCAGACATTTGGCGTTGGCTCTCCATTATTATGAAAGATTACAACACGAGTTACAATAAGGGATACAATAGAGATCTAGAACCACTCGCCTGCAAATGAAGAAGTGAGAAAATACCACTCTAGGTTTTCTTCTTCAGCTATCCAAGCTTCAATAAGGTCTCGATTTGTTTGATCAAAACAAAAGGGTAGACTATTGATGAGCTCTAAGAAGGGTTGAAATTCTTCAAAGCTAAGGCGATAAACAGAAATCTCTAGAACTTCATTTTCTGGATCCAAAAGAGCAACCACGTCCCAAGTGATAAATTGCACTTGCTCTACAATTCCCAATGCACAAGCGGTTTGTATAAAAACTAGATCTTCATGCTCGTCGAAGGCCGTGAGAAAGTAGCAATTGACTAGGAGCTCCTTTCCTTCGAGTTCCACACAGTCGGAGTGAGGCAACCTTCTCACAATTTCATAAAGAACATCCTCATCAAGTCCAATCAAGCTTGCAAGATTTAAAGACTCCACTTGTGCTACAAAATTCCTGGACAAAAACTCCTTAGATTTACAATGTCTCTATGAACAAAGTGTCATAGAAAGTAGAGAAGGATGAGAATTTATACAAATTTGCAATCTTCTCTATGCTCTCTTTATTAAGACAAGCTCTGAATAGCTCCCTATCTCCTTTGTTGAAAGCGAAAGGAAGACTATTAATAAGACGCAAATGAGGGAAAAATTCACCAAATGTGAGTCTATGAAGCATGAAATCTGGCCGCAAGTTTCCTGAAGAGTCTTCCTCAATGGTGAAATGCACTCGCCAAACGCCAAATTTCACTCTATTTACCAATCTTAGGGCACACACTAGTTGGATGAATGCGCGGTCTTCCTTAGTGCCCAACAACAAGAGGAAAATGGAATCCACGCGTAGGACCTTCCGTCTTAACTTCACAACCCTCTTGTTATGAGGGAGACGCCTTACTACTTGCTCCTGCAACTCAATTGGTAATAGAGCTAGATCTCTAAGGATTGAACTTTCACTGCACACACATTCCCAGTTAGAATAAATGATCGTTTTTTTGTTTCTTGTAACAACTTGGACAAAGAAAAAACAAACATACACACTACTTTGCCAGGCTGCACTTCATTTTAAAATAAAATGAACACATGTACATCAAAAGAAGTGTGGTAGTTGATGAGAGGTAGAATGACAGGGTTTGGTGATGCAAGAATTTCTCCTGCTCTTTGGGCACCAAACATGAACACCATTCGTTGTTGAAAATGGATCTTTCTACTAATTGCAACGTTTATTCTAATGTGTGGAGTAAAATGAAAGGGAAAAAACTCTATTCCTGGGCCATTATCCATGGCCTATGCATGTCCTAATGCTTAAAACAAAACAAAAATATAGACGTAACTAAGGTCGTACCTAATGAGAGGCAAAATAAAAGGATTTACTGAAGCGTTTATCTCGGCCAACCTAAGAGGACCTAAAATTCTACGAATGACACGTTGAAATTGCAACTTAGTACTAACAATTATGTGTACCTTTTGCCTTGCAATGGGAATGAAGGGATCATACAAAGCTTCGTGATTCATGAAAACTACTTGACTATGCTAAAGGTTGATTCTACACAAAAATACACAAGCCGTCCTCCGTGGGGGCACCAATTTGAGGCGGTCCGGGGCGGGCAACAAGAAGAGTGGCCTCTAGACACCCTTCAAGGCTCCCGTGCTGCTCAATGGGACTGGGGCACAACACAACACAAACCAAAACAACAAACCCACCGCCAAATCCCAACTACACAAGGGGCACCACCTAGTTTAAGAGCGAACTAGGACGCAAAAGAGGAGAATAGTTAGAGCAACCCACAAACAAGCAAGGAATTTACACTAACCCTAACACCAATGGAGTACTCTCACACACTAAAACACGAGAGAGAGAGAGAGAGATAGAGAGAGAGAGAGAGAGATAGTGCTCGGGCTTCTTTGAAACGTATCGGCAATGATCAAGCAAACACAACTATATATTTAAGAAAGAGAGAGAAAGGGGGAGGGGGTGCTTGTTGCATTAATACCTTCTTACAAATCTGTCATGACAAATCAAAGTGAGATTAGTACTTGTTCAACATAGCTTGCGTAAATTTCACCACAACACATCACAAGAAAAGCCACTCCAATCACTATCTTAAGGCCAGGGGAGTCCTCTCCACCCTGTCACCCTCTTACAGTATGTGGGATTTATGGCTAGATTGATGACAACACCAGAGACAAGCTATCAAGAACTTAACAAAAAAAAAGCACCAAGACACTTACACATCATTGTTGTCCATTACTTCACGTTGGAAGGGAGACAAAGTATCCAAGCTTAGTCCAAATCCACCCTCCTTGATTCAGCGAATGTTGGCCTTACACTAGTAGGAGAAATGATAGATTTCCTACTCTCAATTGAATGATCACTCTCTCTCTTACAATGGCATATATTTCCCTTGCTAATCCCCTATTACAACACATGCACATGCATAAGACAATGAGCTTCCACTCAAGAGCTCCTTGTAGAGAGGTTGAGCTTGGCTTCTCAAGCTATAGCATAGTGCTCTTGCTTATGGATCCCCCCTTTTTATGCTAGCTACACCCTCTTTTTATAGCAATTTTGAAGGCTAGGGTTACTCCTCTAACCATGGTTGGGTTAGATTTTCAGCAATTTATCTAATTTCTTTTGCTTGGAATTATCAAGAAGTTGGTGGGGAAAAAGAGAGGAGAGAAATGGAGGTGATAGGACTTTTCATAGTGGGTTAGTGTTAGTAGAGTTAGTATTAATTTACAAATGGAATTGGATATTTACAATGGGAGTATCCATGTAGGATACAAATAAGGAAGAAAAACTCTTAAGAGGTAAGAAAAGGTGGATTTCTTACAAGGTTGATGCTCCAAGTGTCTTGAGTAGGGCCAATTTTGACGCTTGTTGACGGTCCACTAGCTTTGACGGTACATTTTTTCTCCACTCTTGACCTTCCTTGAGAGACAAGGTAATTGAAGCTGAGTAATCAACCACCATGATGCTGTCTTTTAAGAGAAGAGGCTAAATTTTGTGGTTTTTTGATAGATATGGGTAATTTGGAGGAGGAAAAATGAGACTAGGTGGTCAATTTTGGAATGGAATTGTGTGTGGGAGGTATGAGTTCACCATGGTTTCTCTTATTCTTCAAGGTTGAGGAGAAGGTGAGTAGTGTGCAGAGAGGAGTGGTGAGAGAGATGGGGATGATGAGTGGAGAAGTGTGTGTGAAAGAGGAAAATGATAAAGTGGAAGAGAGAGTGTGGCTGCATAGCATGGGAAAACTGGGGTCCACTAAAAACATCATAGCTCACAGCTGGTAGCTCCAAAAATCATGAAAAAATTTGGGGTGATTACTCAGAGCGTGGGCTACATTTTCTCTTTTGACCACCACTCCAAATTCAGAGTGGAGATAGGTGCCAAAATTCTCACCAAAAAGCCTGTTTTTAATGCCTGCAAAAGTCTTTTAGTGGTCCCCTCCTTTGTTGAATTTGTACAATGCATCCAAGAGTGAGCCCCTCCTTTGTCATATTATAATACAAAGCATTCAAGTTGCCCTTGACCCATGCATGGAGGAGGATTATTGGTGAAATAAGAAATATATACATGGTGGGACTAGAGTATAGACTATTCATGGACTTTAGCTCAATGAGCACATGGTGTTAGAATAATGAGTAAAAATAATAATAAAAATATGGAGGAGTTATGGATATGGAAAGATATTGGAATCATATGATATGGTCCCTCCTTGAATTATTTTGGGTGAAAGAGGAAAATGTATGCAAGTAAATAATATAATAAAAGTAACGAATGAGTAGAAATCAATTTTTTGTTTTCACGAGGGTGAGGGTGAAAATGTGGGAGTGATCTGTATAAAGGAAAAATAGGAGGTTAGAGTATGTACATATTGGCAAAAAAATAAATAAATAAATAAATAAAATAAAATAATTATGGTGTAAGAGGATGAAAGAAGGTGTACATAGGTTTAATAAAACACACACCTAAGTAGAAATATTTAAATAAAATACCAAAATAATTATAAAAAATCCCTATATTTAGGCCATATATACAATGAAATATTTACACACAAAGAGGCCATAATATACTTTTATTTTTTTATTTTTTTTATTTTTTTTATTTTTGGCTCACCTAGCCCAGTGACTAGCTAGCTGAGGGTTTTTAAGAAGATATGGGAAAAGTCCCGTGACTCACGCACGCCTATGTACAGTGAAATGGTAGGGATAGCCACAGTGTTTGGGTGATTTTGGTAGGGTGAGGTAACTCACTGTGGCAATTACAAAGAGCCGAAAAAACGGCTATCAATATGATGGGAGTTGATTATGTGGAAAGTATCTTTATACTCCCCGGTACTCAATTTGACTACAGCTTCTGCCACTCCAAAGCTAGGAATTGGCATTTTTGAACTTGTGTAAACTGTTTCTTCTAGCTCATTGATTGGTGGCTTTCCCATCATGATCCACATTCCATAAGTCATTAGATTTTTTGTGGCTTTTGGATCTATCACAGCTAAACATGTGATTTTGAGTCCTGTTTCTCCGCGTATGGTGAATTTGATCGCCGTAGGAGACAGTCGATGTTCTCTGTCCTTGTTCTTGTCTTGATCTTGCACTTGTTGAAGATTTTTTGTTGAACTTGGAATCTTTTTTCCTTCATTTGCTTTCATTTGTACTTTTTCTGGAGTCTGCTTCTTTGAAATAGCTTTTGTCAATTCTGCAGGTATGTCAATGATGACATATTCTCGTTGTTGCTCTGCTTTCTTTATGTGCACCTTGGCATCATGCTCCATGACGTAGCTATTTGTTTCACCTTTTCTGCCTTCACACTCACAAATCTCGTTAGCTTCCTTCAACACCTTTATCGTAAATACGGGAGTTATATCATACCCTTCCTCATCACAAAATTTAGTCGGGGTCACCTCATTCACACACACATCCAAGGTTTCCAATATTTGAGTCCATCCAAATGGCTCAAATAATTGCTCTGGAAAGGGTTCCGGTATGTAAGCTTCATCATTCATTGATCTTCCTAGGATGAAATCCTCCTTTACTGAGCTTCCACACTTCGAAGCACCACACATCCAAAGTTCTTGTTTGGTTTGTAGCCACGCAGGTATCTCTTTCCCATTGACTATAGAAGAGTCAATTTCTTCTAACGGAGTTCTATTCACATATCTATAGCTATGGTCTTTTATGCTTATTTTTGTGGTGATCTTTTTATGTCTCAAGTAGATATAGTCATAGCCCCAATCTTGAACCATCTTAAGTTGACGCATGAAAGGCCTTCCTAAAATGATATCAAAATTGTTCCCTTTTCCAAAATCTACTATTGTAAACGTATGTTCATATTCAATTCCACAAGAAGTCACAATAATTTGCTCTAGGATACTCAGATCTTTTTCCATGTATCCATCTACAAGTTGCAGCTTCATTCTAGTTTTTCTAAGCGCTCGTCTACCCCATTTTTTCCAAATGTATTTTGTGGCTATGGCTACTCCAACCCCACTATCAAGTATAGCCAATGTTTTAACTCCTTTGTATTCCACAGGTAAGGTGGTGTTTCCTTCTTCTCCTTCGCAATATTCGCAAGGTTTAGCGTGTGCACTTTCTTGTTGAGTTTTGTTTGATTGTTCATTTGAGGGAAGATCTTGAAGAGGTATCTTTAATCCCATCTTTCCCAAATTGTTTCCTACTTCATCCCATACGTGTGGTCTAATCTTAAGCAGTTCAGATAGAGTAATGGTGCACTGTATTGGAGCTGACATCAACTCTTGCATACTCTTTGTATCCATCATCTTGGATATGGCATTCCTCTGAGATGGCACCACTCTAGTCTCTGAGCCTGCCTCATGTTCTCCTATGTATGAGGGTAAGGTCTTCAAGGACTCTGGTTTGCTTTCAATTGAAACTTCCGTCCCTGCATCACCATTTAGAGATTGAATGTCTCCCTTATAGACTTCATTCCCTGTATTGACCTCAATTATGGGTGCAGATTGGAAAGTCGCACTTCCATCTTTTGCACTTCTAATTGCTTCCCACAATTCATTTGGCCATGGCTCATCTATCTCTGGGATAGGTGCCATAAATTGTGATTTTGACCTTGCATCATTAGTGGTGTTGGCCACTACTCGATCATCTAGTTGAATTTCTAGGTTGTTGGTTTCTTGTGCTGCAGTCTTTGCTTGGATATCCTTTTGTGATTCTAGCTCAATGTTTCTTTGAGTTAATGTTTCAACAACCTTTGCCCTAGGCATTTCAAATCCAACACTTTTTGGTTTTGTTTTTGGAGGCGAAATTGGTGCTTTAGGCTCCATCATTTCCTGTGCAGTTTTTACCAATTCTTTACACATTTTCAACCTCTCAATCTCTACCTCAACATGAAGATATTTCATCCCTCATTGCTCTAGGGTTTGGTTGGGTTTCAATCTAGCCTCATATGCTTCCAGTGCAGCATCTAATGGCTCTAGGATTTTGTCTACCAACACAGATCCTCCAGAAGACGCCTTCCTTGGTTTCTTATTGCTCACCATCGTTTTGTTTTCCCGTTCTTGTTTTAACTGATCCTTTGTCTCTTGTAATTCTATTTGTAGTGCAGTTTGATTTGTAATTACTTTTTCTTTAATTCTGTCTCTTTTGGATTTCCAGGATTCTCTCTCAGTCCTTACTGACACACTAGTTGTCTCCTCTTGTTTGGGTTGTTGATCTTTCTCCTCATTAGCTTGGTCCTCAGCATTTTCTTTTGCTTGGGCTCTCGTCACTACCTTCACAGGAATTTTGGGTTCTACCTCTGATCCACTTGGAGAAGGTAACACTCCCACAACATTCATTGTTGTTTTCCCCTATTTTTTTGGGTGTTTTGGACAATTCGGAACAATGTCTGTAATGGCACACTCCGAACAATATCCAATTATCTCTACACGAGAACAATTCTTGGCCCAATGATTACCTCCACATTTGTAGCATGGTCCATGTTGTTGAGTCACTGGTGGCACAATTGATGGTTGTTCTTGCTTAGCTAGAATGGTCTTTGGTCTACGCTCTTGATTGGCTATGAACATCAGAGTGTCCTCATTCAATGAATAGAGTTTTCTCATAGGTTCTTACCCTAGCTTAGGTTGTGATACCTCAGCTCTTTTTGAAGCCCTTGATACAACCCTATTTTGAAATAATGGATGATTTGGTAAAGACATTTGTTTTTCTATTTGATGTCCAAATAGTGTCCCCCTCGTGTAAATTTGATTATAGTAGCACTCACTCATCTCATGATTGGTCCATTTTTGCTCAATGGCACACCATTTTCTTCGTTGTGCTATTTGCACTGCTAGCTCATCTAGGTTGGTCATTAATTGAGACATAACCAATTTCCTTGTGTTGGTTTCACTAGATGCTAAAGGAGCATTATCCATAGTGATCTTTGTATCACCAATTTCCTCGCCATTGGCTTTACAATTCTCAACTAGGTATAACGCTTCTCTCGTGACTTGTTCAAAGGAAGTACATCCTTTTAAGTGCAAATCTTTCTTGAGAGTTTCATTTTTCAAACCCTCTATGAAGAGAATTGATAATCTTTCATCCTGTGGTAGCTCACGTTCCGGACATCTCTCTATATATTGTTTGAAGCGTAGCGATGCTTCCTTCACTCTCTCATCTTCTTTTTGATTGAATGCATAGATTTGGGACACTGTGTTATGCTTGATTCCCCTTTTAGAGAACTCCATAACAAATTCTTGCAACAGTTGTTCAACGTTTGAGAAGGAATTTTTGTCCAACGATTGGAACCAACTTAATGCTATCCCTTCCAAGGTTAAGCCAAATCCCTCATACTGTGTATGAAAATAAAATACTTGTTCGGCTCTTAACACTTGTTTAAACAAGGATGCATGTACGTATGGATCCCTTAACCCATCATACTTCTTCTTGACACATTTGGCCAATTGATATGGTCTCATTGGTTCTGGTTCAACCATGTATCTTAGCGTGTTGGGGTCTCTCACAAAGACATCCCTCGTTCCTTCTTCTCGTCTTGGAGCAAATCCTGGTGGAATCCCCTTTGAGACATGTTTTGGAAATGTTGATGGATTTGTAAGTCTAATTGGTGGTCTCTTGGTTCCACTCAATGAGGTAGTTTTGGATATTTGAGGTCCATTTGATTCCATAGTTTCAATGTTAGCTTCTTGCAAATCGGTCTCAAAAAACCCTAGTACGCTTACACTCGGTTGAAAGTAGTAAGCATAGATTGGAGTACCCATGTATGTATATCTTTCTTGCTCAATTGGGCTGATAAGTTTGTACTCTCGTCCATACTTATCTACCATTAGAACTTGCACTCCCTGGTCATCTGTGTATGTGAAGGCATAGAGGTTCTTGTAGTCTGTGAACTCTTCAATGATGGAATTTAAACATCTATAGAAGTTGTTTTGATCCCCAATAGGTAACCTATAAAGGCCATCATAAGTGTAATCCGTTAGAACTCTCGTGGCTTCATTGGTTTTGATGAACCTCACGTTGGGTTTGTTGATTAGAGGATGCTTCTCCTCTAAGTCTCCAGCAATTTCCACTTTTGTTCTTCCAAACTCCCGCATTTTAGTTGATTGGTTTGGCTTTCAGTGAGCAACATGATCACTTGACAAATATCCATGATCCCTGCCTTGAGATTTGGCTTGATATGATTGATAAGCCTCATGGTCTTGTCTCAACCCTCTTGTTATAGGTGTTGCAGTATTTTTGGTTGTTTGTGTAGGTGGCATAGCTATGAGTTGAGTGGGAAACCCTAATGATGGATGAGTTGTCATGATTAAGCTTCACTCAATACTTTCATGATGATCCTTGATAAGGACACCTTGACTTAGTGCACACAATCCCTTTTTGCCCCTGGTCACGTCTCTAAAAAGTCAGGAATTTGTGACTTTTTTGGTCTCTAGAAATTCATTTTGGGTACCCTAAAAGTTTGGATTTAGGAAGCCTAGTAAAATTCAGCTCTAGGTGCGTGCTATTGCCCACAAGCTTTCTTCCTAGCTATATCTGACTCAGTTTGGAGTTGTGTGTCAAAAGTTACAGCACTTTTAGTGAACTGCACTTGAAACAGCACTCAAAACAGTCTCAGGATTAGGACACAAAGAGATTTTGTGCTTGTATCTTGGCTTCCATAGGGTATTTTTCACTCAAACTTGAGATTTGGGATGTACTCAAGTAGGTCTACAAATTTATGAAGTCAGATACCCCCACTATGTAGAGGTACACCGATCGCGATCGTTGACCTCCTGTCACAGATTTGGAAGATTTTTGCACAGTAGCTAGCCCTTGATGTCTTGATACCAAGTGTCTCTATATTTTTGAATTTGGAGATGTTTTAACCAATGAAAACCCAAGTCCCAGGTGGTTCTGCGGTTATTGGCTTGATTGTGTAAATGGGACTTTTGACCACTTTCTTTTGCTTTTTTGACCTTGCTCCTTTTGGAAAATATGTTGCACTAGATGTCAGTTACCTACTCATAAATTTTCAGTCCAAAATGTCACTAGGGTACACCGATCGCGATCGTAGTTCCAACTCCTTTTTGCATGAAATTTTAGGAGTTGATAGACATGGGTATGATTAGTCTATTCCCAAACCCACTTTGCATTTGGATCACAAAAACTTGAATTTTCTCAAAATTTTGGTATGAAGGATCAGCGATCAGTGTTTTCCCTATTTGACAACTGTCTTTTGTTTTTTGACCCTGGTTCTTTTGAGAAAGTTGTTTGTCTAGTTGTCAGCTACCTACTCACAAATTTTCAACTCAAAATGTCAGTATGGTACACCGATCGCGATCCTACTTTTGAGCCCAAATTGGATGAAACTTGTGGATATGGTGGACAATGATGTGTACAGTCTACTCCCCAAATCTTTTTGAATTTGGACAAGAAAAAGTCATGTTTTCACCAGATCTTGGTCTGCTGCAGTGGTTTTCTGTCTGTCTGCTATTTTTGGCTATTTTGGTCACTTTTTTGAATTTTGAAAACTCCTGCTATCTTATGTAACCTAAGTGTATGTGTGGGTAAAGTCTGGTCAAAATCTGGGACTGAGGTACAACAATCGCGATCGTAGTTTGGGGCCCAAATTGGATGAAACTTCACCAGCTTGTTCACTAGGCTATTATAAGACTACCTGCCAGACACTTTTGTATTTGGACTCAAAAAAGTCAAGTTTCTACCATTTCTTGGTTGGAAGTGCCTGTTTTTCCAATTTTATCAGTTTGACTTGATCTTGATGTTTGTTTTGGGAAATGAAAGCTATTTGGGATTGTCTTGTGTACAGGATATCCCTTTGTATGCTTTCTTCTCAGTTTTGATGTGTTTTGGTCTACTGAAAGTCAATTTCTATGCCAGTTTAGCAGTTTTTTACTCGGATCTGTATTCAGTGGTTTTGACCTGTTTTTGTGGTTTTTGACCCTAGGTCCTTTAGACTTTTATGTTTGTATACACCTGAGGATCCCACATATGAAATATGGTCAAAATCTAGGACCGAGGTACACCGATCGCGATCATAGTTTTGAGCCCAAATTAGACCAAATTTGGCATGCTTGTAGACACTGATGTTTTAAGGCTATCCCCCAAGTCTTTTTGCATTTGGATCACCAAAAGTCAAAATTTTGCAGTTTCTGGGTCTGTCACGTTGGTTTTGCCCAAGTGGCATGATTTCCTTGATTTTTGATGTTTTTGGGTGTGGTTGCTTTAGACAAGCTTGTTTAGAATCTTATCAGGAAGGCACATGCCAAATCTTGTCCAATTCTGGCACTGAGGTACACTGATCGCGATCGTAGTACAGAGGCCAAATCTGATGAAATTTTGTCTGCTCCCTCTGACAAGTGTTTCCCAGTGTTTGGTGCTACCACTTTGTGATTTGAATCAAGTTCAGCTCTGTTTGGTCATATTTTCAAAATTTCAGAGTCTTATGGCCTTTTTGCCAAAGTTATGGTTTTCTGGTTTCTCGACTCTAACTCTTACCCCAAATCTCACTGGGAATGTGATTTACTTATTGTTGGGGTATAAAGCCCAATGTGGTCGCCTAGGTAAGTGGGCGGGCCGCCAGGTATGTACACATATTCTTTTGTAAAAACCTAATAAGAACTCACTATGCTCTACACATTACAGTAGAGCGAGTTCACCATATCGTCGTGCTCTTCTTCTCGCACTCTCTCTCGCGTCGCACTTCCGCTCGTACTCCTTCAACTGGTATTAGAGCTCAGATCGAGGCTCGGGGCAGCACTGCAAGAGGCTAGAGTCACCAGCTGAGATTGGAGTGAAATTTGACAGGCAAAGACACGGCCCCAAATCTTGTGGGTAAGCCCGTTGGGCTTGGTGTGCTCAGAATTTCATTCCGAGGTCATCTCGGTCACCGTTCTCTGTCAGATTTACTGCAGCCTTTGTTGAGGGTGGAGTGAGGTTTTATTGAGCTGGTGGATTCTCGAATGTTGAGATCCTTTCGGTGATACAGGTCTTCGAGCGATCCCTCGAGCACCCTTAGATAAGCAGCTAGGATGTATTGACTGTGAGTTAGACAGTTGGGATTGCATCTTTGCTTTACTGCCGTTGAGGCATTGTCGTAGTCTATGCTTACAGGACAGTGACAGGACAGTCAGAGACAGTACAGGTGCAGGACAGGTTTACCCACAACTTACAGTGTTAGAGAGAAAGTGGTTTTTTGAACTGTTCTTTGGTCTTTTTTTAGTACACCAGAGCCATTTTACAAAGGAGACTCTGCCAAAATTTCTGCAAAATCTGAAGCTTTCTTGGTTCATTTGACAGGTTGATATTGGTTCAGAGGTCAGTTTATAGGGGAAACTCTGCCGAATTTTTCCCTGGAAAGTAAACTACTGTGAAGCGTAGCTATGGCTGGATCACAGGACACTGCTCTTTACAATGTCAAGAAGCTGGATGGAACCAATTTCCCATTGTGGAAGAAGCATATTTGGCACGTGTTGGTACAAAAGAAGCAGATAAAACCTATAAAGGTCAAGGGGATAAAACCAGAAGATATGGACGAAGATGAATGGAGCGAAATGGCACTTTCTACCATTATGCTGACTTTGGCAGAAAGCGTTTACTTCAATGTAGCAGACGAGATGTCGGCTTATCAAGCATTGTTAAAGCTGAGTGATCTTTATGAGAAGCAGAGTGCAGCTTCGCAGGTATACTGGCTTAAGAAGCTTGTTGACTTGAAGATGAAAGAAGGGACACCTATGTCCAATCATCTGAATGAATTCAACACAATCTATAGTCAGTTGTCAGCTCAAGGTGTCATGTTTGATGAACCTGTTAGAGCTATGTTCCTGTTGATCACATTGCCGGAAAGTTGGGACACTTTTCGCACAGCTTTGAGTAATTCTGCACCTCCAAATGGTTTGAACATAGCAGGTGTAGAAGGAAGTCTGCTTACTGAAGAAACCAATAGAAAGACAATGGACAAAGGCAAAGGAACAGCCTTAGTTGTCAAGGGAAGGACCAAATAAAAGTACAAAGGTGGAAAGAGGAATCAGTCTCGTAGCAAGTCCCGCAGTGCTAAAGGCAAGAGTGACATAGAATGCTACCATTGTGGCAAGAAGGGTCACATGAAAAGAGACTGCAGAGAATGGAAAGCAGAAAAAGGCAAAGAGAAAGATGAAGACCATGGTGAGAAGAACAAGTCCTCAGTGAAGATTCAAGAAATAAATGTGACAAACACTGTTGCAGAGGATGACAGTCTAGCATCAGGAGACATCTACTTCTTGAAGAATACAATGGACTCAGCTCTTCTTACAGCATCTCATGGAAATGCACTGAGTGATTGGATTATAGACTCAGGGGCATCACTTCATGTGTCTCCAAACAAGGAGTGGTTTACCTCTTATGTGACCACTAAAGATCATGTTCGGCTAGGAAATGGGCAGACATGTGAGATCTTAGGTGTTGGAGATGTTCAATTGAAGTTTCAGATAGGCTCTTCTTTCACACTGAAGAATGTGAGACATGTTCCCGCAATAACAAAGAACTTGATCAGCACAGGTTTACTTGATGATGCTGGCTACGTCACCACTTTTGGACAGAACATGTGGAAGATATCCAAGGGTTCTATGCCAGTAGCACATGGAGTAAAGTCTGAAGGACTTTACATGATTTATGTATCAAATGTCTCTAAAAAAGTAATCAATGTAACCGAGCAGCCGAACGTTTCTTTGTGGCATAGCCGGTTAGGACATATGTCCAAGAAGGGAATGGAAATCTTGTCTCGTTCTGGTTATTTTCCTGGCTTTTCATTTAATGATTTTGAATTCTGTGAACATTGTCTGTATGGTAAGCAAACACAGCAGCCACATAAGCATAGAAGCAGTAGAAGAGATACACAGTTGGCACTTGTTCATAGTGATCTGTGTGGACCTATGCCTAACCTACCTCTAGGGGGAGCTTCTTACTTTATAACATTTATAGATGATTACTCGAGGAAAGTATGGGTTTACTTTCTCAAGCACAAGGATGAAGCGTTTAGTGTTTTCAAAACATTTGTGACACTTGTGGAGAATCAGAGTGGCAAGAAGCTTAAATGCTTACGCACTGACAATGGTGGAGAGTATGTTTCAAAGGCCTTTCAGGACTTTTGTGAGTCAAAAGGTATAAAACGTGAACTTAATGCTCCTTACAATCCTCCTCAAAATGGTGTTGCTAAGAGGATGAATAGGACCATACAAGAGAAGGTCAGAAGTATGTTGTCTAATGCACAGCTGCCAAATGGGTTTTGGGCTGAAGCTGTACGAACAGCTGTTTATCTTGTAAAAAGATCTCCTAGCAAGGTTTTGCAGAAGGATTCAGTGCTAGAGATGGTATGGTCAGGCAAAATGCCCTCATACAAGCATCTCAGAGTCTTTGGCTGTGAGGCATATACTCACGTTCCAAACGAATTTAGGAACAAACTTGAGCCAAAGAGTAGAAAGTGCATCTTTCTAGGCTATGGTAATTCTGGTGAGATGGGGTACAGATTTTGGGATCCCTAATCCAGAAAGGTTGTCCGCAGCAATGATGTTCACTTTAATGAATCCAAATATCATTCTAAACCAGAGAGGGTTGAGGAGATTAGAAGAGTTGTCTTCCAAGAATATGGACCTGCACGTGCAAGACAAAATGTCAGGGCTCAAGAGGAGCAAGGATAGGATAGAGTGGAACCACAGGTTGTGGCTGAGCCTGAGCCACCTATTGTGCGTAGATATGGACGTGTCACGCAACCTCCTGATAGGTTTGTTCCATCTATGAACTATGTCATGTTGACTGATTGGAATGAGCCTTCATGTTACAAGGAAGCAGTGCAAATGAAGGACTCCGGGAATTGGCAATTGGCCATGCAGTGAGAGATGACAGCTCTGCATAAAAACAAGACATGGAAGCTAGTTAAATTACCACAAGGCAAAAAGGCTCTACCTTGTAAATGGGTTTACAGGTATAACATCACCGCTCATGATAGTCAGCCAAAGTACAAAGCAAGGCTTGTTGCCAAGGGCTTTAAGCAAGAACAAGGCATTGACTTTGATGAAGTCTTCTCTCCGGTGGTCAAGATGACTACATTGAGATGCTTTCTTGCATTGGTTGCCATATTAGATTTGGTGTTGCACCAAATGGATGTCAAGACACCGTTCTTGCATGGTGATTTAGATGTGGAAATTTACATGCAGCAGCCATAAGGGTTTGTTGAGAAAGGCAAGGAAGATTGGGTATGCCAGTTGTTAAAGAGTCTTTATGGCTTAAAACAATCACCGAGGGCATGGTACCATAAATTCCACAAGTTTATGCTTTCTCAAGGCTACAAACGTAGTGAGTTCGATCACTGTCTATATACAAAGAAGGCTAAGGATGGTAGTTGGATGATCCTTATTTTGTATGTGGATGACATGTTGATTGCTGGCAAGCACTTGGAAGAAATTTCAGCTTTGAAGTAAAAGATGGCAAAATCGTTTGACATGAAAGAAATGGGTGAGGCAAGTCATATACTTGGTATGCGCATTGAGACAGACAGATCAAAGAAGTTGATTTGGTTATCTCAAACAGAGTATATTGACAAGGTTTTGCAACGTTCCAATATGGAGAAGGGAAAGGCACTGAGTGTTCCATTGACACCATATGTGAAACTTAGCAAACAAGATTTTCCTGTGTCTGAGGAAGAACGGGCTGAAATGGATAAGATTCCATATGCGTCTGCAGTGGGTAGTTTGATGTATGCAATGATTTCTACTCGCCAAGACATTGCATTTGCAGTGGGAGTAGTAAGTCGATACATGTCAAACCAAGGCAAGAAACATTGGGAGGTAGTGAAAGGAATATTGAGATACCTGAAAGCTACAAAGAGTATGCATATATGCTATGGGAGTTAGGAGCTAAGTGTAAAGGGTTTTACAGACTCAGATTATGCAGGTGACTTAGACAACCGAAGGTCTACATCAGGGTATGTCTTTACACTGGCTGGTGGAGCAGTATCATGGCGTTCTAGATCACAAGATTGTGTTACTCAGTCTACTACAGAGGCTGAATATGTTGCAGCATCAGACGCATGGAAAGAATCAATTTGGCTTAATCGACTAGTAACAGATTTGGGAATCAAAGAAGAGATGCCTGTGTTATATTGTGATAGTCAAAGTGCTATACAATTGGCTCGCAATCCAGTTTATCACTCAAAGAAAAAGCATGTGGATGTGAAGTATCATTTCATCAGGGAAATGCTCGAGGATAAGCAACTTCAGCTTGTCAAAGTTCACACCACAGAAAATCCTGTTGATCTACTTACAAAAGGACTTCCCTCAGAGAGCTTTGCGCATTTTCGCAAGCAGTTAGGTGTAGGGTAGTATATCACTTCTCTACATCTCTTGTATATTAGCTTGTATAGTAGCTTCTCTCACACTTAAAGTACCACATTGGACTTTAAGTGGGAGGTTTTTGGGGTATAAATCCCAATGTGGTCGCCCAGGTAAGTGGGCGGGCCGCCACGTATGTACACATATTCTTTTGTAAAAACCTAATAAGAACTCACTATGCTCTACACATTACAGTAGAGCGAGTTCACCATATCATCGTGCTCTTCTTCTCTCACTCTCTCTCGCGTCGCACTTCCGCTCGTACTCCTTCACTTATCCTACTCCTAAGTACATAAATGAAAGAACATAAGAAAATGAATCAAACAAAACAAATAGGATAAAAAACGGATGATGGATCAGTACTCAATCGATACAAAGAAATTTGAAGAGAAAAAATGCTTAAAGCAACCTCACTCACAACTCCCTATATTTCTCAAGAGTAGATCTAGCCAGTTCATCGACCCTAGACTCCACTAATCACTAAACCCCTGTCTAGATGCTTCACTGAAATGTAAATGGAATGGAAATTATCTTTTGGAACAATAAGAAAACTCTGAATACGCACTCGGTCACTCATCACCTAAGATTCATTCCCCGTCAGCGGTGCCAATGTTTGCGGGTCGCCGCGATGGACGTCCATAGCATAGCTCTCAAGCATCAACATAAATTATCGATACAGGGGAAGCGACTCGGATGAGGCATGGAAACTCACCAGGGTGTCAATCCTAATGAAGTGAACTCGAAGAGATGCAACTACTAACTCTACAAGCAAATCGATCGCACTAAAGCCAAGTAATCTGCCTATGTCCTTCTATACAGCTCTACAGTCATCACGCCTGTTTACCATGCAAATCATATCGGAATTGCACAAAACTTGAAGGGAAGCTATAGGGGACTATCAGGAACATATCCTATCACTGTCACAGCATTCTGGGAAGGTACAACGATCGCGATCGTTCGTCCCACAGTACGCAAAAACAGTAAACGAATGATCCTAAAGGGTCGTTTTTAGGTCTCTAAAGCCTCTCCTAGTGTCAAAACAACATAAAATATGCATATAAACACTCAAAACAACAATTTAAGGCCTAAATGGATGCGTCTGAAACCTTCACCGAATCTTGAATGCTTACACTTGAATGAAAGAGCAGAGTAAGAGGAACACAATGCAAGAAACAAAACTGAATTTGGATTACCGTAGCCACAGAAGCGATGATTACAAGTTGGAGCAAAGAGGTAGTTCTCTGTGCATAACTCAATAGTCCCTTATCTTCAAAAAAATTATCTCCCTTTTCTCACTAACCTTAGTGTATTATAGACCTAGAGATTTCTAAAGTGGCCGGCGGCCAACTTCTCATGGACCTTTACATACATCACTGGAAAAATTACATCTTTGACTTAAACTTGACATAGACGATTGACATTAGGCTTTTACAGGATTTGATGTATTAAACATCGGAAAAATAATGTGACCACATCAAAACTTTGTCCGGATGACCCAACGAGCGCCTTGGCTAGGTGGGCACTTGTGTGTTGTTATCACCTCCAAACACATACACGTGCGTTCACCAAAAGGGATTTTAATTTCTTATAAATTTATAGATTCATGTGTACAAGAGGGGTATAAGGGGAATCAAAATCCATTTTGGTGAATGCATGCAATATAAAAAAAATTTACTTAGTGAATGCACCGAAATGTGAGCCTAGTTTTGATATGGACAAACATGGAGTATCCTTTCAAGATATCTCAAATGTATAAGAAAATTGTATTGAGTGAATGGAAGAAAAAGAATCATTTTGTGGTGTTGTTAGGAGCTAGTCACGTAGGCAAGACCAGATCGACGTTAGAATGGGGATGCCATAAGAACAGGGATTTCATAATCACATGATCACAACTTTCTTTTTGGTGATAACACTTGTGAACATGTTATTAACTTGTTAATAGCTTCTCATGTTCACAAAATTTCCGGTTTGGGGTGACTTGGGAACTAAGAAAAATACTGTCGGGTTTTTTGCTTGGCTCGACGGGCCCATTGGGTACCTTTAATACCTGACAGTACTTGTCAGGGTCATCCAATAAGCCCATCAAGCTACATTTTCCTATATATAACTAGCCACAGTGGGCCCTTTGGAATATATTTCCTGACCATATTCTCACTCACAGGTATTGAGATTTGTATGTGTGGGTGTGGGTGATCGTGCCAATAGCTACACACAGTCGTAGTGCGTGGCTAAATGTGTGCATCCCCGCTGCATGAGAGGTGAATGTGTGTGTAAGACCATACTTTGGAACGGTGCTTATCATGGGACTCTTGGTCGGTAGCGCCACTAAGTAGTGTCCTATGATAAGTATGGCACGTCGTAGTGGTACTAGTTGTCGATAACATGACAATAATAGTATCTTTATGATGATGTCACCTTCCTTTCCCTTTATCACTTGCAGCCACATGGTCGGTAACGTAGCTAAGTTATGTCTGTATACAATTCCTTTTCCCTTAGATTTGGGTGGCACCTTGTTGGTCATGCAACTAAATGGTTTCGTTCGCTAATGCACATTGTATTTTTGCATATTGCAGAATTTGGTCGGTAAAGTGGCCTAAAAAGTTGTAAATTGTTGGGTTTGCCGGTGCCACGGCTTGCATTGTTTTTATGTGTGTTATTCATGCAATACTTGGTCAGTAACGCAGCTTGCGTATTTCTTGGATCATAGTTTTCATATTATCTTCCTCCTTAATTTGATAACCTTTAAAATTTAGGACATATCATCTAATCTCTCTCTATCTCTATATTCAATAAAAATAAGATTAAGACCATGAAACATCTCTCTCTCTCTCTCTATCTATCTATCTATATATATATCTAACTATCTATCTTTCTCTCTATCTAAAAATATAGATCAAGCTAAAAATCCCTAAAAAACTACTCTTTGTTACTCTATTTTCAAGATTTCAAAACCATATGTAGTGCAACAATTCCAAACAATAAAACAATTCCATGCAAGTATAAACAATTCCAAACAAACAATAATTTTGTATATCTTAAAAAATTTAGGAAACTACTTATCCACTCTCTCTCTCTCTCTCTCTCTCTCTCTCTCTCTCATTTTAGTGCAAATGCATAGCAATGTGATGTTTTACTTGATGTACAATTAGTTATTTGGTTACTACTGTCTGGCGCTTTGCTTTTGTTTTATTTCGAAAGATATGGATGCGTATTAAGTGTCTATTGTTGTAATATTTCTTGAAGTATAATTAATGGTCTAGTTACCATTGTTGGATAGAAATGTAATGTTTTTCTTGATGGACAATTATTGTTTATGTTTGCTAGTGTTTGACACTTTGTTTTTGTTTTTACTTCATAAGATATGGTGTTTATTAAGTGTTTTGTGTTTGGTATGATGGGGGTGAGAGAACTCAAGGCGGTTTGAAGGTGAAGACTTCCATTGGTACACAATGAGCTTTCTAAAGTGAAAGTGTACGCCCAATACTTCAAAACACTAGCATTATATCACACGGCATAAGGTTACATTGCATTGCATTCTCTCTAGTGGGGTATATACAAAATCCCAAAGAGGCATATATATAGATAAAGCTTGGCACTAATTGCACAACCAAATTTCTTCTCCACGTGTCTTCTAAAGTATTTACACACATACATACACTAGGTGTCACATCAAATTAGGACTTAGGTGTAGGATAGTTTCCCATGCCTATTTCAACAATCCTCCCCTTAGGCATGGACGACTAAGATCTTGTTAGAGACTCATTGTCACATAGACATTGTCACACAGACATTGTCAAACAGACATTGCCACACGGACTAATATAGGTCACACAGACTTTACAATTTGGTGGTCTCTACACGATATGGTGTCACACAGACTGACTCATGATTAGGCTAAGGATCACCCATATCTCTACAAAACATTAGTGCATCCCAAATAATAATTGGATAAGGAATAGACATGGAGACAACTATCCTCTTTTTCTTCCTCTTTGTTCGCATCCTCTGCAATGTTGATTTTTTGTTTACCTTTGTTTTTATTGCTGCTACTATCGTTGGCGTGATGCTTTGACGATGGATGCCCTGCTACAATATCTATTTTTGTAGCTGTCCTTGGAGAAGTGTCCAAGCTTGCCACAGCCGTAGTGCTTCTTATTCTTCATTCTAGATGATGGCACCTTGGATGATGACAATGCGAGGTAATCTCCTTCCACTGACTCAAATTTATCATATTTCTTCTTTAAATTCTTTTCTTCTTCATTGATTGCCCCTATTACATATTGTAGGGAGGGTATGGGTTCCTTTTACTCTGAGACTATGACTATGCTATCAATACTTCCAGGTTGAGCACTCGGGAGCACAACGACTTGATCTTCTTTTGGGACTTGGCATTGAATGTAAGTGAGTTGTGTGATTATGCTCATTAGTTATAACGAAGCTTGAAACATCCTCCCATTGAAGCATAGTAAGTTTGTAAATATTTTTCTTTAATCTAATCTTACTTTGCTTTTCTTTAGCACCAAAATTATGTTCCAAAATATCCCATGCTTGGATTGCAGTGTTGCAGTTATCTGTGAAGGGCACATAATTATCATGAAGTGATGTGATAATTATGCCTCGAGATTGTTCATCTTTGGCTTGTGTTTGTGCAATTTGGGCCCTAGTGAGAGTGCCTTCAACAAAAGTGGATGGTTTGCTTACTCTTGATCTTACGACAAACCATAACTTCTTTCTCATGAGGTATCCACGTAGCTTTGTCTGCAATGTATGGAAACCGTCCCCATTAAATTTTTCAATCCCTTTTTCTCCCATGGGGCAAAGTGGTTGTACACATGAAGGGACTTGGTTTTACCAGTGTCAGGGGATAATTGTGCGAAAGGTGAGCCGGGAGGGCACCGGGCCCCTGGTTGTGAGAGGTGTGGGGAAAGAGTTGCAACATGCACAATTAACAAAACAGATCTCAAAACAAACGGTTCGCCTAATTCCAGTTAATCAATAGTAATCATCATTAATCAATCACTAATGGAGTCTTAATTCTCCTTACAAGATGAAACCTGGCTTAATCTAGGTGTTAAACAAGAAAATTATCAATGACCTGATTTGTACTGCCTTCTGCTTCTTCCCGCTAAGGCATAGGAGTTTCTTCTTCGAACGGTCGTCTGATTTGGCTTCTGCTTCCCGATTCGAGTGGCTAACGCTTAGAGCAGGTTTTTGATGGCTATGAGGTTAAGAGCGATTAATGAGAGCTTAGGAGCTTTTTCATCTTCTTCCGGAGAAAGAGAATCACATAAGATGAGGAGAAGAGCTTTGGATTGGCTTAAGAAGATTAAATTAATCTTGGCTAATGAATTTGAGGTTAGACTTTGCTAATGCTTTTATTTTAGGCTTTGCTTGAGCTTAAGAAAGCTTGGCTTCAAGAGCGAGATGCTTTTATTTTTTCTTGCTAATCCCCGGGGGATTCACTATATATACAAAACGGGACGCCACCTGCAAGCGAACAACTTTGATAAAACCCCTATTTATGACTCATATTAGGGAATATGACCCCCTTTCTATGCTTATACAAAATTCAATGCAAAAAACTATCATACCCCTATCTTACATATAAAATTTAGGTCCCACATGATCTAACTATGTAAAACTAGTCAAAGAGCGTGTAGCATAGTGACTGACAATGTACGAAGGAACCACTTTTGTTCATAACTAGATGTACCCTCAATGTGTTTTAGTTTGACTTTCAAACTATGTGCCCGTTCAGCCTGCACTCTAGCTACTCGTCCAATTCTAACCCATCTAAATTACTCAAAAAACATGGTTGTAAAGTTGTGTTAGGTTCTCCATGTAAATTTGCATCTATACAAAGTCTTTATAGCTTTCATCCTTCAACAAATGAACTATAATAACAAAACAAGCAAATGATACTTACAAAGCAGTGTTGGTTCTTGCATGTATCTTGGTAGCTATTGACTCACAACTTTGAGGGAAGACTCTTTTGGGAAGCCATGATTTTCAAACACAAAAAATTCCTTTCATTTTCTCCTTTTCTCACTTCCCCCCTGCCCCCCTAAATATGATACCCCCTCCCTTATTTTTAAGCTTAGGAGATAAATTATTGGGGGCCTACCCATAACTTATATGCTTATGTAACTTGTAGAAAACCCCCCTCCCCTGCACTTACGTGGTGCGGTAAGGTTTTCATGGTGAATCCCCCGGGTGCTAATCCTTCCCGGAGAGAAGAGGATGACTCCCCCCAAAGAAAAGAGCTTGGGCTAACCTTGTCTTAGGAGTTCGAGAGCTTTGGTTTGGCTTGGCTTCAGGAGAGTAATAATTAGGCTTTTCTAATGAGATTAGAGATTAGGCTTGGTTTAGAGATCTTTGATTGTTACTCCAGAGAGAAGCCGCTGAATGAAAAAAAGAGGATTGCATAAGATGAGGAGGTTTTCCCCTTTTGTAGGTTGCATGTCTCCCTTTTCTATATTTGGCCTACCCATTAGCGACGTCGCTAATGGGTAGCCACCCTTATGAAGTGGCAGGCCGGCTGATGACCAGCACGGAATCCAGCCCCGCTAGTGCCAAAACATTGTGCCATGGCAATCTCATCAACTTACATTTCTTGTGCGTCAGTGTCGGAGCACTGGAGTGCGCTGCGCGACCTCATCTTCGTCTTCATGTGCTGCTTCAGCTCTGTTATGCCATGGGTTTTTTATCCTTCACACCCCATTGTCTTGTGGGCGGCCCTTTGATGGCCCTGCCCCTTTTAATATTGGGTGGCCATAGGTTGTCGGCAGCCTTTGTAAGGGCATCACATTTGGTAAGGGCACCACATTTGGCATGCAAATTAACCAAGGCCCCGAAAGCCCTTCGCATTTGAGTAAAATTGCCCTTGACTCCCTCTCCATCAGCATGGTATCTTGCAGTGAGACCTCATAAAAGAATTTATGTTTTCGTAAGCCACCACATTTGGCGTAAACATCGACCAATATATTGCAAGGCACAAGAAATTTCTCTAGTAGCCAATGTTGAGCAATATCATCATGAGTCTCATTGTCCGTCGAGGTCTTTGAACAGCAAGAGACAACCCCAAAAAAACCCACTCAAGCACGTATTGTGCCCTCTGAAGTGCATCACATCCGGCATACATCTCAACCAAGGCACTGCTACTTTGACCACTTATTCTACTGCATTTGAAACTTGGCTGCAACTCAAAATTCCAAAATGGCACACGAGTGGAGCCGACGACTAGACTGGCACGGAACCCGCCCTCGATGAATCTTTAACCGGCCAATATCTTGGCAACCGAAACTCCGGTCACTCATCTGAAAAAGACCAACGTGCTCCACAAAGCGAGTACTTCAAGCCCATGCATTCATTTCAATTCTGTCCCCTCAGCTGCAGTTGCCCAATCCGGCATGGATCTGCAATTTGCTTGAACTTTAAACTACCATAACTTCTTCACCGTAGCTCCAATCGACGAGCTGTAAAGACAGGCCGGTAGAGCACATCAAGTACTTCAACTTTAAATAATAAAATCCCAGCTATGACCACTTCAAGCATACTAACTATTTAGCATTACCAAGACATATTTTGGTCCTTAGAGCTGCATCAGGCACACTTTCAGCTTATAAATTGGCTTGTTAGCAAGTCCTTATAACTGCTGATTAACCATGCAGGATTCAAATACTCTTGATCAGCATTCCTTTGCTCATTTTCTTGTCATGGGAGTGGAGCGGCACGACATTCACCCCCTCTGAACCTGCACAGCCTCTGGTTGTGCCAACCTGTCTTCAAGCTGCATCTTCTATAAATACCTTAAGCTACTTGTCATCAAGATCACGTAGTTGATAAAGGTATGTAAAACAAAAAGAAGGTGTAAATCATAACATCAATAGTCTAGCTCAATTATCTGGTAGCTGTCCCATCACAAATCTTTGAACCGTAGTGGTCGTATCTCCAAAGCATGCAATCATGAAAATCTAGTTAGTGAACCCCGCCAAACTCAAATGCTCCAGTTATTTATGCACACGGCTTGACCATAAACTCGCTTTAGGGAACCCTGTCAAGCTCAAGTATGCCTTACTCTATCTGCACACGGAATGGTCGTCAAGTCCTTTACTTCAAGTTCTGGTTGCATAACCATCTCAAAAGATGTGAAGATACAATTGTTCAAAGATGTCAATTGGAAGCTAGCCATGTAAGCTTATTGATCATATAACCAAAAACACGTCTGTCTTAGCATACATCCAAAAAAAAATATACTGGTAAGTAACCTGCTACAAGAAAATAAATGATATCTCTGAATCTACAATTTGCTCTTCAATAGCTCCCAGGATCAAATGGAGTAATAAGAAATTGCCCCAATAGTGGAGCAGCATAATATCCACATGAGCACACACATCGTGTATCAATTAACTTCAAGAATTTATGCTCCAAATATGCTATTCTAGGATCTAGAAGAACGAAACCACAATGTAGATCCAAAAATACCCATCCATAGTGAACCTGCTTTTGAAGATCTTTTGAATAACCTGGATCAAATACCATTAAGATCATATAGCATTGATGGCCTCCGCAATATACTAGAGCTTCACCTGAAGCATAGTGCAGCAGCCACATCTCATAAACTTTTGGTAACTTAAGGTCGTTACCAGCAAGAATTAAAGAATTCTGACTCCCTTTTACTGGTAGCCAAGACATCACTAACATAAGAATTAAGAATAATATCCAAATCCAGCCACATTTGGCACATTGCCCAAAGAAATGAAAAATCTTGTGCACTTTATGCAGTATTAAGGATGATTTAGCATTATCACCCCCTCTAGCTTCATAGCCATTATGAAAAACCTTAGGACTTTTTGGACCTGTATCATCAGAGAGATTTTTACCTGGCTGTTGAGGTTGATAATGAATAATAGCTTTATCTTGAAGATCTTCATCCATAACATCCTTGGGAATATCACCCTTGGAAGTCTCATCATTCATCAAAGCTATAGGAGTTGGCTCCTCTTGCAGCCTATATATAAGCATAGATATAAAATCCATGTCAATATTATGTTCACAATCAGCATGATGTAGGAAATCTTCAATATCGTCCTCTGCTTCCTCATCTGCATCCATTCTACTTAGCAAGCCATTATAACTTTGAAAAGGTTCATCAGGCACCCGCTTTGAAGGGGTACATGCATTACAAAGCTCTTTTATACCGCTATAACCTTCTCCTTCAGATTGGGCCAAAAAACCATCAATTATAGAATCTACTTCTATGATAATAGAATCGGCAAACATATTTCCAGAAGCAACCATAGGTTCATTGGCATTATCAGGTACACCTTGTGTTAGGTTCACAGTCTCGGCCACTTCATCAGCTATTGTATATATAATAGATTTGTTTATGCAACCATCTGTAATAAATTTTCTACCCTGCTCAGCTATAGTGCCGATAGAACCATTAGAAGCCTGTAGTGGCTCATATTCTTGATAAACTTGTTGAGAGCATCCCACGCCAAGGTTAGTAGCTTGGAAAATTTTTGTTATACAGTTTGGCTCTTCACCAGAACCATTATTCGAGGTAACTTCCATGCAAGTAATTATTGAAAAAAAATCATATATTTGTGTTTCACCAACAGTAAATTCATTATGTACCTTTGCTCGGTTGCTCAAAATATGGTCCTTTGTCATTGAATCTGTTACTTCCAAATCTGTATTTGCCTTGGTTTTACTTCTTGCAGAAATATGGTCCCAAAATTGATCATAATTAAGGAACTGCATATGATCCCCTTCTTCTTTATAGAAAACAATCTAGCTTCGTTCATTAATCTCCTTCATTTCTAAATCGATAATTCTTGAGCTTTCATAAACAAAACCATCTGCAAAATAGTCCCACTGTGTGGGGTATGTCTCTGCCAGTTCTCGAACCTTATCTTTAAACTTAGAGGCTACCACTTCTTCAAAGGTCAAAATCATCCGATCTTCTGGAATTCCTCAGATCTTCATCTCCGCTTGATAGCATGCAAAGAGTCCATCTCGATCATGTCCTTGAAAATTCCATACTTCTCATGCACGGAATCAAGTGCCATCTCCACTGCATCATCAATCTTCTCTTTCATCTTAATAGCTTTTACTTCTTGCAAACATCTCTGAACTAAGCCCAACATTTTTGGCAGATCTGCTGCTGCTAGATTTTTATCAAATCTATTGAGGTTGTAATCTTTAATAAACTGCACTAACTCTGTTGGAATCTCCATCCTGACCTCCCACCTCGGCTCATTTCGCGTCGGGTTCACCAAGAATGTCGAGGGATAATTGTGTGAAAGGTGAGCAGGGAAGGCATCGGGCCCCTGGCTGTGAGAGGTGTGGGGAAAGACAAAACAGAGCTCAAAACAGGCACAATTAACAAAACAGAGCTCAAAACAAATGGTTCTCCTAATTCAAGTTAGTCAATAGTAATCATCATTAATCAATCACTAATGGAGGCTTAATGCTCCTTACAAGATGAAACCTGGCTTAATCCAGGTGCTAAACAAGAAAATTATCAATGACCTGATTTGTACTGCCTTCTCCTTCTTCCCGCTAAGGCATAGGAGTTTCTTCTTCCAACGGCCATTTGATTTGGCTTCTGCTTCCCGATTCGAATGGCTAACGGCTTAGAGCAGGTTTTGGATATCTATGAGGTTAAGAGCAGTTAATGAGAGCTTAGGAGCTTTTTCTTCTTCTTCCGGAGAAAGAGAATTACATAAGATGAGGAGAAGAGCTACGGATTGGCTTAAGAAGATTAAATTAATCTCGGGAATAAATTTGAGGTTAGGCTCTGCTAATGCTTTTAGATTAGGCTTTGCTTGAGCTTAAGAGAGCTTGGCTTCAAGAGCGAGATGCTTTTCTATTCGCTTGCTAATCCTTCCCAGGCAGAAGAGGATGACTCCCCCCAAAGAAGAGAGCTTGGGATAACCTTGGCTTAGGAGTTCAAGAGCTTTGGTTTTGCTTGGCTTCACGAGATTAAGAATTAGGCTTTTCTGATGAGATTAGAGATAAGGCTTGGTTTAGAGATCTTTAATTGTTACTCTAGAGGGAAGCCAATGAATGAAAAAAAACGGATTCCATAAGATGAGGAAGTTTTCCCCTTTTGTAGGTTTCATGCCCCCCTTTTCTATATTTGGCCTACCCATTAGCGACGTCGCTAATGGGTAGCCACCCTTACGACGTGGCAGGCCGGCTGATGACCAGCACGGAATCCAGCCCCGCTGGTGCCAAAACATTGCGCCATGGCAAGCTCGTCAACTTATGTTTGTTGCGTGTCGGTGTCTGAGCACCGGAGTGTACTGCGCGACTTCATCTTCGTCATGACGTGGTGCTTCAGCTCTGTTATGCCATGGGTTTTTTACCCTTCACACCTCATTGTCTTGTGGACGGCCCTTTGACGACCCTGCCCCTTTTAATATTGAGTGGCCTAGCCTATTTTGGGTGGCCATAGGTTGTGGGCGGCCTTTGTAAGGGCATCACATTTGGTAAGGGCCCCACATTTGGCATGCAAATTAACCAAGGCACCGAAATGTTTTTGTATTTGAGTAAAATTTCCCTTGACTTCCTCGCCATCAGCATGCTATCTTGCAGTAGACCGCATAAAGGAATTTATGTTTTTGTAAGCCACCACATTTGGCATAAACATCGACCAATATATTGCAAGGCACAACAAATTTCTCCAGTAGCCGATGTCGAGAAATCTCATCATGAGTCTCATTGTCCGTCGAGGTCTTGAACAGCAAGAGACAAAAAACCCACTCAAGCACTTATTGTGCTCTCTGAAGTGCATCACATCCGGCATACATCTCAACCAAGGCACTGCTACTTCGAGCACTTATTCTACTGCATTTGAAACCTGGCTGCAGCTCAAAGTTCCAAAATGGCACACCGGCCGAGCCAGCTAGACTGGCACGGAACCGGCCCGCGATGAATCTTTAACGGCCAATATCTTGGCAATCGGAACTCCGGTCATCACTGATCTGAAAAGACCGACGTACTCCACAAAGTGAGCACTTCAAGCCCATGCATTCATTTCAATTCTGTCCCCTCAGCTACAGTTGCCCAATCCGGCATGGATCTGCAATCGACTTGAACTTAAAACTGCCATAACTTCTTCACCGTAGCTCCAATCGATGAGCCATAAATATAGGCCAATAGAGCACATCGAGTACTTCAACTTTGATTAATAAAATCCCAGCTATGAACACTTCAAGCATACTCACTGTTTAGCATTACCAAGAAAACTTTTGGACCTTAGAGCCGCATCTGGCACACTTTCAGCTTATAAATTGGCTTGTTAGCAAGTCCTTATAACTGTTGATTAACCATGCAAGATTCAAATACTCTTGATCAGCATTCCTTTTCTCATTTACTTGTCATGGGAGCGGAGCGGCATGACACCAGTAGAGAGACTCTCTCTATGGCAGTGTCCTGCCCTATACACAATGCTTGGAGGTCAAAATTTGAAGTCATTACATGCGTGAAGCCCTTCTTCATTAGTGGCGACTAAATTATGTATGTGGAAGTGTGCGTGTGCCTCGGAGAAGTACACTTTGAACACCTCAAAACTTGATCAAATACAAGTCGACCATAAAATATTGACGATGTCAAACTTGGTGACGAAGTCAAGTGTGTTGTCCATGTCGAGCTCGGCTGCCACTTCTAGTGTGCATAAACTTGAGGTTTTTAATGAACAAAAAGATTATAATGGGAGCTGTGCAAATTGTTGGAGCTGTGCAATATGTTGGTGTGAAGCTCCATCAGTCAGTCACAAAGGCTCAAACGGCTACTACAATTTAGACAAAAACGTTATGTATAGTGAAAATGAGACATGAGAGTTGTTGAGATTAGCAGTTCCATCCAAACCAAGGTGGGCACAACTTGAAGCTATTATGCAATCAGGTATTGCAAGAGCAGTTGCCCAGCACCTACAAAAACATCCACAAAGGTTGATCGTCACAAGCTTGTAGCAGGGAGAATGCTTGAAGCCAACCGAAGTCGTCAATTCTCACAAAAAAGGATGATTTTCAAGCGTGGCTAATCTGATGCAAGAAGAGGGTGCACCCAAGCTTGAGAACAAGATCAGTAATCCTCAATCGATTCAATTTTTGTTGGATAAGTCAATTTTGTGGGATAACAGGCCTGATTAGTAGTCTTAATCGGCTTCAAATCAATTGTATGTTTGATCAAAAGTGGAAAAGTGGCTATTCTATGGATTGTGTGTGGAGTTGCTAAGCTAATTACGATGCAAGATGGCTCTGATACCAATTGTTGGTGAGTGGCATAAAATGGTAACCATCTTTTTGCAACATTTTTCAGCCTACTCAACGTCCTCTTCCTCATATGTGTATATATTTTTCTACGCTATTAAGTTATCTAGAGAAAATTCTCCCTCTTCGTTTAACCTTTGTGGTGACACATACATTGTACTCTTCCCAAAAATGTCACCTTAGTCATATATTTATATTACCACCCTTCTCTTTTTTGCTTTGTAAATAGAATAAGCATACAATAACCAACTATATACCCCCAAACTTTCTTACCTCTTGTGAATTAGTAGTAGAAAAATAATATATCCATCTTCCACCCCATATAGAAAAATTCCCATGGAAATCAACTCTCCACTTGTCTTTACCAAAGATTATGGTCCCTCTCTACAAGTCTTCTATGCCCCCTACATAGGTGGCCCAATATCTCTTAAGAATATACATATAGTTTCTCTCCTTTCAAAAAGACTCCAATTGTATATTCTTTTCACAAGAAAACAATATTGGGCCCTCCTCTATTTTTTTAAGCATCATAGCCTTTTGAAAAAGCATGATTCCCCTTGGATGCATACAAGCAAAGGGCCCATACAAGAAGACTTGGAAGCAAAAGGTTCCCTAGCCTAGTGTGGACCTTCCAAACCGAATTCCTTGATGCATGGGCGTGAAGAATAGTCCAAATTCATATCAAACATGTTGAGAAGGTCAATTTCGCCTTTTGAAGCATGTCATTCCGAGCTACAGGTAAAAATTTATTGTCAAAATAGTGTAAATCTGTCAGATTCGCAGCAAAAGGGAACTGTAAATCAAGTAAATCAAGAGGGTGAGATCTTATTTTTCCCCTACTCATCTTCTAGAAGAGCAATGAGTGTTCAAGGTCACTTGCATGTGATGGTACCAACCTAAAGATGCTTTCTAAGTGCCAAGAGAGACAAGTTGAGATATCCCGCAGGAGCCACCCGTAGGGCCTCATGGTGGGGCCCACCTACATTATGCACCCCTATGGAGCCTTCACGGTCTAAAATGATATTTTTGGTGAATAAATAGTCCCTTTTATGTCCAATATTCAATGAGTGGTCAAAGGACACTTAATTAGGTCTAATCACTTACTCTAATTAAGTGTAGCATAATCCCACTCCTACACAACTATAAATAGCCCCCCTTGGAGAGACTCAAGGACACACACCTATATTTTCAACTTCATGTTGTTTCTTGATCAATAGTAGAGAAAACCCTAACTCTCCCTCTTTCACATCCTCCCTCCTAACCCTCCTCTTTGGAGGAAGTGCAAACTCTATTCTCCACTCTTTCCATTCTACAATCTCTTACTCCATCAACCCAATAAATCATTTGTAGCACCTCAATAACTTGTAAATACATCATGATCTCTCTCATGGTTATGTTAATGATCATGAAATCATCTTCAAAACTTTCAAGTGTCGCAATTCGTGATGGTTAGCCAGCGTCTGTCCTCCCCTTAAAAGGTGTGCAAGAAATCAAGTAAGTGTTCTATTCTCAATTTACCATTGGTTTGTTTCTCCACACTTATTCAATTGGTCTAAAGAAATTTCTCACTCCAACTCTCTTTTGCTTCATTACACATGCATGTGGCTACCTCTCATGGTGATTTTATTTGTGTCACGGTATTGCATAGATGGAGATGAGCTCTCTATGCAAAGTGTGTTAGTTTGATGTAAGTGATTCTCTTGTGTGTTTGAGAGGCAAGTCTTGTGCGCATTATTTTTTGATGAGTGCTTGAGAGGGGAAGAGTTTGGATGTATTATGGGTATTCTTATGGGGAGAAGGTGAATGCTATTCCAAAAATTGCATATTTCATTTTGATGCACGGCATTGGGTTGCATAATTGTTGATGGTGTTCAAGTGTCCAAAGTGTATATAGAGTAAGCAGGTTTTCAAAGTGTGTTGGTTGAGTGGGTGAGTGCAAGTGTTATTTTGATTGGTTTCCTTCTCCACTCCCAAAAGAAGGTGGTGCCCCAAGTAGTGTGCGTACCTCTTTACGAACATTTTGTGAGGGTAGGCCCATTGGTTTGGGTTTAGAGGCCCCATTTCAAAGAGCTCGCCCTCATAAAGTGGTGCCCCCACTGAGGATGTATTATGGGTATTCTTATGGGGAGAAGGTGAATGCTATTCCACAAATTTCATATTTCATTTTGATGCACGGCATTGGGTTGCATAATCGTTGATGGTGTTCAAGTGTCCAAAGTGTATATAGAGTAAGGGGGTTTTCAAAGTGTGTTGCTTGAGTGGGTGAGTGCAAGTGTTATTTTGATTGGTTTCCTTCTCCATTCCCAAAAGAAGGTGGTGCCCCAAGTAGTGTGCGTACCTCTTTACGAACATTTTGTGAGGGTAGGCCCAATGGTTTGGGTTTAGAGGCCCCATTTCAAAAAGCTCGCCCTCATAAAGTGGTGCCCCCACTGAGGAACATATTTCCAAGTTACCTTCAAATTTTTTAGTGATGAACAATGGAGTTCCCATCTATCCATTTCATTTTGCACAACACATTAGAGTAAATGTTCACATAGATAGAAAAGTCTTTTTCCAGCAACGCATTGTTTTTATGTTTGGTGCAGAAAGACTTAGAGAAATACTGGCATCACCCAATCCAATTATACTTCCAATCATCAATTATGGAACTTCTTTTGATGTTCACGTTTTCATTTTGTTTTAAAGGCAGGAACAAGGAGTGGTGAAGGGGTGCTCAAGGGCCATATAAAGGAACGAGGTCTTCAAACCAACAACGAGGAGTAGCACATGAATCACGATCAAAACAATGAACCTTTTAGGCCTATTGCTCGGCAATCCATTCATATAATCATTGCAACTAAGTTTAGGTTTCAGTCTATCATAAGGAGGATATTTGGATCCACTCGCCTCAATGAAATCAATGCTTCAATTAATCCATTTATTCTACCTATGATAAAGTACGAATTAACAATGGATGTGTACATCTTCATTTTAATGTAATCAAATTTATAGTGTCAATAATCTGGTGCGGCCCGTAAGAGAAAAGTTTCTTTAAAAAGAAGAGATTTCAAAAAGTCTAAACAAAATGTCAAGTTCTTTTCCTACGTTCTATGCAAGAAGTGGGGAAGATGCGCAAGAGTTTCTTGACAACTTGGAGATGGCACATCTCATATCCGGGAGAGATGAAGAGGAAGTATAGCTACGAGCCTTCCCGTTGGTTCTAAAAGCAGAAGCTAAAGAATGGTATGAGACCTTGCAACCCCAAATCAAGTCCAATTGGGAGAGACTGCGAGCAAGCTTCCTCTCCAAGTTCGGGTAAGGTGATACTTCTGAAGGACTATGGAAATGTCTTATTGGACATAAGCAGGTATCACTTGAATACTATCCCTCTTATGAAGCAACCTTTGTCAATCTATGGGGTAGGTGGGAGGCTACATTAGAAAATCATGGTGGTGCACCTAACTTTCTAATAAAAGAGAGATTCATGGCTGGCTTGTATCCACTTTTAAAGGCTAAAGTAGAGCTAAAATTCCCATCCACCTTCGAAGAAGCACGTGAGGTAGCCATCATCAAGTTTAGAAAACTACACTTCCAAGCACATAGAGCAAGGGGTTTGAATGAAGTGAGTGAGAGGGAGTCTTCACAAACCATGGAAGCACCAATTAGGGCCCCTCTTGCACAATCTTCACAAATAGGAGATAACTCTCAACAAGAGGTTTTACAAAGGCTAACTCAACAGCTTGAGAACCTCACTCTGAATCTAGTGCAAGGCCTACCTCAACAACGACAACCAAGAGAAGGGAATCGCAATCAACGAAGACAAGCTCAAGAGTTGCGATGTTGGAATTGCAATGAAATGGGCCATGGCATGTACAATTGTCCACATCCAAGGCGACTTCCGAGAGACATATATCCCCCCGAACCGCCTCCTCTCACTGTGCAGCAAGAACAAGCTCAAGGCCCACAAATCCTTCGTCGACCACCACCACCAGCAAATATACCTCCCGTCCCACATGAGGAGGAATAAAGAGGAGTCAACATCATCAAGCTAGAAGAGGTAATAGATGAGCATACTCTAAACTTTGATGTTATGCCGATAGAAAAACGCACAAGAGCACATGATAAGGATGAAGACATGAGAAGTGAAGGAACAAATTCAGCCAGAAGGGACAAGAAGAAGAAGTCAAAGATGGAAGAAGCTGAAAGTAGCAGGAAGAAAAGATCAAGGCGAAGGGAAATTGGTATCAACGACTTCCCATTGGGAAAGGAGCTAGAGCCCTACAAGGAGGATTTACAAACCCAAAAGCCAAACATTTCATGGCCTCAACTTCTACACCTATAAGCCAAAGTAAGAAGGCAATGGCCAAATTTGGTAAGTACAAGAATTCCAAAAAAGAAAGCAAATATTTCGATTAAGGTTGTGGCCTCAAAGCTACAAAAAGATGTGGAACCCATTGTGGATGCTTACATAAGGGGTAAAAAGGTGTCTAATGTATATGTTGATGGTGGAGCTCAAATGTGTGTGATCACGGAAAAATCAATGAACAGGTTAGGGCTTGAAATTACAAAGTCCTCTAATTGTCAAGCTAGGCTAGCCAACAACTCAAGTGTGAAGTGTTTGGGGATCATTGAAAATGTAAAAGTCTCTGTATGTAACATAGATGCACGAGTGGATATGTATGTCATGCCAGCTAAGGGGGAGGGCTATCCCATCATCCTAGGGAGGCCTTGGCTCATTACTGTGAATGCAGATCAAAAATGGGAAAGTGGTCGTTTGATTCTTAAGAAGGGTCAATCGGTGGTGTATGATTAGCGAGAAGGAAAGCAACTAGATATCAACTATGAAACCACGGCAGATGAAGAGAGCGAGGAGGAGAGTCCTTACTCAAGTGATGAGGAAGCATCTACCAGTGAAGAGGATTCTTCTTTGGAGGTAATGGGAATTGTATTCAACGCCAACACTCAAGATGTTCCAGTAGAAGAAAAGCCAACAGAAAATCACACACGAGGGGATGAAAGATGCCACTACCTTGAAGAAGGATTTGAGAAGATGCTTGCAAAAGATCTTACTTGTGAGGAGAAGAGGTCCTACATTAATATGTTAAGGAGGTATCCCAATTTGTTTATCACTGACTACTCACAAATAAGAGGTGTAGATGTAATAGAGCATCGAATTGAATTGAAACTAGGGACCAAACCCGTGGCTCAAAAGTTAAGGTGACTAGGATCTGTGCAACAAAAGGCTCTCCTACAAGAAGTGAATCGACTCTTGAAGGCTGGCTTCATCTATCCAGTATCCAACTCCGAATGGGTATCACCTATTGTAGTCACTCCCAAGAAGAATGGTAAGTGGAGGGTCTGCGTGGATTACAAACCCCTCAACGCTGCGACAAAGAGGGACCACTTCCCTCTCCCTTTCCAAGATGAAATTTTGAATGAAGTAGCAGGTCACGAATGCTACACTGTGTGTGATGGGTATTCAGGATATTTTCAAATTATATTAGCAGAAGAGGACCAACCAAAAACCACTGTTAACCCTCGTGGCTCACGGACACCCTATCGCCTACGACGGACACTGTAACCGTATTATTTATTTAAGTAGAGTCAGGCACCGGGCTTGTCGGTCCAATAGGGAAAGGTAGAGTGATCGCCGATGAGAGGCGCACTCTAACACGAACATGCTAGGGTTAGTTGGCTAAGCATGGGCGCCCAAGTGTGAATGGGGTGAGCTCACATAAAAGCCAATTAAACCTAAAATTGAGTCATTCTCTCATTGTGCAATAGAAGCTGCTCTTGCTCCATCTCCACCTTCTCCTTCACCATCTCCTTGTGTGTGTGCGTGTGTGTGTGTGTGTGTGAGAGAGAGAGAGAGAGAGAGAGAGAGAGAGTGTGTGTGAGAGTGTGTGTGCGATCGAGCGTTGCGGCGGCGAGGCGGTTGAGCGCGGCGTAGCGGCGTCTTCCTCTTCTTCGCGGCGAGGAATCCTCTACGGCAGGAGCATAAGGCGGTGAGTGACACACCATTGCCCTCTTTGAGCTTAGTAGTTAAACTAGTTGTGTGCTTGGAGCCGTTTGCGGCTCATACACGGTGTATCGGCAAGTCCCTTGCTTCGACAGTGCGGCAAGGAGCGCACATTTTTGGCGTCGTTGCCGGGGAATAGCCCTGCACTAAGCCCAAGAGGCACTTTGTGCTTCTTGTATGAGTGGTTTGTAGTAGAAAAGAAGAGAGAGAGGAAAGCGTATTTTTTCTGCAAGTTGTTAATTCTGTTTTTCCAATGAGCACAGTTTGCATTTTCTGTTTTTCTGCTGCGTACATTCAGTAATTAGTTAGACAGTTAGCAAAATTCTGTTTTTCTGTTTACACACAGTTAGTATTTCTTGCGTTTTTTTTTACATTTTCTGTGTTTTCACTGCACAGTTCTGTCAAGTTTCAATTTTTGCATTTTCTGTGTTTTCTAGTTTGTGCACAGTTAGGCGCACAGCTAGTTAATTAAGTAGGTTAGTAATTAGGTGAACCACTGATTAGCAGGTCAGTAGGTAGGTGGGACAGTAAATAGGTAGGTGAGGTCAACGCGCACCAAAACGCGTACCAAATAATATCAAAAAATTAAATTAAATTAAATTATTTTTTTGAAAAAAAAAACGGAAAAAAAAAACGCGAGTGAGTGGGAGGTTAAATTTTTGAAAATAAAAAACGTGAGTTACAAAAACGTACGGGTTGGTTTGTATAAAAGTTGATCGAGATGGGGATCATTTTCCCAAGCCCAGGCCCAGGCCTCAGTCCTCAATCTTATGGTATATACTAGACTCACTCTTATATATATACCCTACTCCCTCAAGAGAGAATGAGAGCATGTGGGACAAGTCCTCCACTCTCCTCCCTTCTCTTCCCACTTGCACCCTTAGACTTTCTAGTTTGGGCCAAGTTCCCTACTGGAAATTGACAGTTTTAGGGATTCCGAGGGCATAGAGTGACCAAACGGAGGGCTGTAAAGCACGGCACGACCCTCTGACCGATACGCTCGTTTCGAGCTATCACACGGCCCATTCCATGACACGCTCTAAAAGAATCTAGCAAAAAAACAAACAAAAAACACGCTAAAAACTAGTCACAAGGCCTCCTAGAGCAGCTTTTTGACACCTTAGGGTATCAAAAGCACATGCACTTACGCTCTCGGCGAGTGCTAGAACACGAGCATATTGAGGGTGCCTCTGTTCATACGGACACCCATTACCCATCCACGATAGGCTCTAGACCCTCAGCGGGGATACAAGGTAGCACCACCCAAGACCCTAAAATAGCCGCTAGTGATTCCTCCTCCGACTCAGAAATCATGGAAGCATACCCTACCCAAAACACTGAGAGAGAAGGCCATGCACCTCCCGAAGCTCCACAGCCTAGTACTAGTATGTTTAGCCGTTTCATGGAAACATTAGGTAGAGCTACTCGCTCGGAACCTGATGCAAATGAAGCACACGAAGGGGGTGGGGAAGTGGACTCTCCTTTCACATCGCACGTGGACCCCACACCCCCAAAGAGTGTCCATGTGGATATCCTGCCAACTTCTTACCAAGAAGGCCCTGCTGAGCTGCCTCCTTCAGAAGTTCCCTCTAGAGTACCGTTGGTGACAAGTAAAACCACGGGGAGCAACATTGCTTCTACCTCACAAGAAACCGTTAACACGTCGACTCTAGACGGATTGTTCATTAATGATCATTGGACATACGACCTCCACACTGAGGTGTTGACGGATCTACACTCTGGCCACGCCTACCATGTAGGATGGATAGAGATTGTACAATCCACCTCTAGTGCCACGAGCATCGAAGATCAACAGAAAATGACCTGTAATGTTATCCATGGAATTATTCAATCAGAAAGGCAAAACCGAGGGGTAAATATACTCTCAACTGGCCCCATGAGATTTCTGGATACGAGCAAGGCTCAACAGCCTACTCTATCACAAATGGAGACTCCTCTAATGAGCCCCATGGACCCATCTTACGTCATTTCACCTGGGGTCTCTATGAAATCTGAGCCTCCGAGCGACAACTTTAGCTTCCCTAACTTGGCTCAACCCTCTATTAAGGAAAACTCAGTGCTCACTCCAGGGATAAGCCTGACAGAGAATGTACCGATGACATCTACGGTTAGCGCAGTGCCACTACCTAGTGTCGTAGTACCTAATATGGGGCCTCGACCGTATGTGCCTCTAGCCCCTTATGCACACATGGCCCCCACACCTCCAATTGTACCACTTGTTTATGCTCCTCGAGTGCCGCTCCCTAGCCCTTATCCGAGTGCACCTATGCCCGGTTATGTTCCATATCCTCCATCATCCACACATATGCCAAGACCGGTACCCGTCCCTCTCCCACATATGATTCCAAGAGTAACTCCACCGGCCCTGCCTCCTGACATAGGTGACTTGGCAGCGTTTGCTCAAACCATAGGTCGATCTATCGCGGAAAATATGCGTCATGCATCTGATAGAGAGCCTAGAAGTAAGACAGTACAAATTGCCAAACTCACGCAAAAATTCAATGGGGACGAAGATGCTAGAAAACACATTGAAGTGTTTGAACAAGTATGTGATTCCTTAGGGGAACGCAACGAACTACATAAGTGCAATGCCTTAAGCTTGACATTAAGTGGGAAGGCTGGAGATTGGTATAGAACCCTAAGGGTGGACGAGAAAACAATCTACCCTACCCTTCGAAGGTTGTTTCTAAAGGAGTACATACGAGAAGGTGTGCTTTGGGGTGTCGCATCTCAGCTACAGAAGGCCGAACGTAAGGAAGGAGAGTCAGTAAGGGACTTCATTAGTCGTCTAAAGCACTTAAACTCTCGCTGCCCTGTAAATGAGCGCTTCAACAATAACTAACTGCTTGATCGATTCATTCGAGGGTTGAGGAATGAAGGAATCTATAATGGGCTAGTGATTAGAGGTATCACAACCTGGGAAGATGTCACTGCCAATGCAATCCAATTAGAGGACAACTTGATGATAGCAGGCATGAGGGTGTCTACTGACACGAGATCCACTAGCTCACAAGCCATTGAGTATGAACCCATGACTGCAAAGCCCATTGCCAATGAGCCAAAGGTATTTGAGACATTCTTGACAGACCTCACCAAGGCAATCCAAGAGTCTCTTAAGGATAATCGACCCCCTCAAAATAGTCACATGTATCCAAGAAGGGAGCAACAATGGTGTTCCATTTGCTTAGGTCCACATAGCACTAGTGAGTGCCCTACGTTTAGAGTAAAATTTAATGGAACTTGCAACGCATGTGGTAGGTATGGTCACCAAGCTAAGGATTGTTTAATGATCAAACGTATGATGGAAAATAGACCACCTGTAGCCTGGACAGATGCACCTCGAGCTCCTATATTGATGCTTGCTCCACCTGTTGAGCAACTACCGCAACACATGGTCCCTAGATCTCAAAATGTTGTACAAGCTACACTGTTACCACCTCCTGTGCTAGGACCGTAGCCCCCGCATCCAAGGGTCGCCCCTATGAACCAAGTGGGTTGCGAGCCATCTAATGCTTATGCAGATGGTTGTGAGGAGGAAATAGACACTAGTATTTCCTACGGACTTGATACATTGGAAGAGTGTCCTATATACTACATGGAAGATTGTTGGGGGAAAGTCAAGCCAGTTTATCAAGCTGCTGCTCTCGCATCCAGAGGTCAAAATATCAACACCCAGGCTAGGAGGCCACCTCTTCAATGCTACGAGTGTGGTGGACCACATCGGGCAGCGGAGTGCCCTATTAGGCTGCAAAAGAATGCTGCACAGATGCAAATGAATCAAGGGAGCATGTCTGCAATGCCAATACTCACATGTAATCGTTGTGGCATAGATCACTTGATTGCCCAATGCCCCTATAACCCAAATGCGCCTAAAATCACACCCCTAAATTTGGTCGAAATTGCTAGTGTGACATCGCCAATACCACCCGTTGCACCCGCTTATGCGATTACACGGTCCATGCTTCAAGGGCCAGGCCATATCCTCGAAGAGAGAGATACCACGTCAGTTATCCAAGCAAAGAAAAAGAAGACACGAAGGAAGAGGTCGCAGAATACGGGAAATTCAAAGCCAAGTTCCAAAACAAACATAGGAACAGGAGATGACCCCGTGTATATGAATGACCTCGAGGATGATTCAGATTCAATCGAGACAATGGAGACTAGAACCAATGCCACAAAGGGAAAGACCGACAAAGAAAACCGTAACATGGAACCAAATGAAAACCGAATAAGAGAAAACCATAAAGAGCCTCTGAAAACACCACAAGTGTTTCCAAATCCAATCCAAGACCCCCAAGATAAACCACAAGGGCAAAAAGGGAAGAATCGTAAAAAGAAGATTGGGACGTACCCAAACCCAGTAGACGAGATTGAGCAAGTGAAACATCTAAGAGGTTTAGTGGAGGAGACTCAAAGGAAACTAGAACCAGAACCCATGCATGTCAAAATTCATGACACAGTGTTTCCCACGCAAGTTCATCCACCCCACATGAACCATAGACCGTTATCCATATCTAGTATCATCCAAGAAGGGAGTGAGGACGGGACATCAGAAAGTGAGCAAACACCCTTCTTGTTGGAAAGGATGTTTAACGAAGGAATACCTGATCCCATTGAGGAATATGAGATTCCATCCTCACCAGTTCCTAGTCAAGGACCTACACCCGGCAAAATGCCAATGAATGTTTCCAAACTAGTGGACTTCATGTCTTCTGAGGTCCGAACCACGATCATAGCAAAGCTGTATGGAGATCCTGAGTTATTCCTTGCACTTCGAGCATTCCTTAACGGAGAGCTACGAACGGGATTACCGCAGTTTGCGCAACCAAATAGGCCTGACTCGATTATGATTGATGAGGAAAATCATGTGCAATCACTTGACTTAGATGGACACGAGTCTGTGATCGAGGTACCCATTAACGAATTAGGGCAGTATTTTGAAGGCGACGAGTCTAATGCGACCCTACCCATCACTACCAAGGGATTAACTATAAAGGGAATTCTTGATGGTGGTGCGGGAGTTAGCATCGTTACAAAAGATTGTTGGGAATCCATGGGAAAACCCCGCCTCAGTGTTACTAACATTGTGGTAAAGATGGAAAATGGTACCATAGCCAAACCTATGGGGATGCTCAAGGATCTTAAGATCAAAGTTCTAGGACACAAGGTACGACATACGTTCATTGTAATGGATTTCTCTAAACACCTTATGTCATATGAAATGATTTTAGGACGACCATTCATGAGGGAAGCACAAATGGTTCATGATTGGTCTAAAAATCATGTCTATTTGCAATTCCAAGACTCTGTCCTTAGAGTGGATTTGGTGACTGGTAAGGTACACCCCTTAGGGAGTAAAACCATTATTGATCATCACTCTGACACCACAGTTCACTCGGCCCCACTACAATATTGTTACACTTGTAAGAAGGATACAGACATTGGCCAAGATTCTCCTTACATGGATGTGTTACCGGGTATGACGGAATCAGACAACGTAGACTGGGTACACCTAGCTGCAACCATAGATACCTGGGGAAATAGAGGAACCACTTGGGTCACACCAGAGGGGGAAGAGGTACCACAAATTGCACCTCTGAACATGATAAGTGCCATACATGCATCTTCTAAGGGCAAGGCAATTGTGGACCAATCTGATAGTGACACCGATAGCTCAATAGAAGACTTTGACCAACACGACTTGGACACTGACTCCCAGAGTGAAACGGATTCTGAATCTCATGAATTAGAGAGTGGAGCAAGTTCAGAGTCAAAACATTCGGAAGGACCGAGCACATCAACCGATGATAGCTCCCCCGAGAGTGAAGAGGACACCAACGAGGACTCCTTTAGTGAGCCAGATCTAAATGCAAATCAAAAGCAGGTCTCAAATAAGAAAAAGAAAAACCTTAAGAGGCGTCGATATCGAGCCAATGTACGTGCTAGGATAAAAAAGAAGAGATCCTCAGCAGAATGGCTCAGTTACATAGGGGCATGTGATGCTCATCAAAAATTGGTAGACAATTGGGGTGAATATCTCCAAAATGTTATGTGGTGTAGACCACGACCCCATGACATAGCCCAATTAGAGATCATAGACAAGCCAAGGTTGAGCCGCACTGCAAGGAGGCGTCAAAACCAAGAGTTAGCTCGACAACACAAGAAAGCAGAAAGGGAAGCACAAACCAAAGCACAACCAGAATCCACAGACTTGCATCCTGCACCAGAACATTTCAAATCTTACACCACAGGGGAAGCAAAGGTTGTGTACACAAAAGCCCAAAGAGCACCTATCGATGGGAATAATGGAATCTACGACGGTCTGGCAATAGTTAAAGAAATAGAATTAGCTGACCCCGGTGAAGAATCAAAACCTGTTTTTATTGCCCAAGACCTCACAGAAGTTGAAGAGGCGGTCCTCAAAGAGCTTCTCAAGGAATTCAAGGACGTATTCACTTGGACATACCATGATATGAAAGGTGTTCCACCTTCTGTGGTCCAACATACAATCCCTATGATTAGCACTGCGAAGCCCGTACAACAAAGACCCTACCCGATGAATCCTAAGTACGCAAAGATCATTCAAGAAGAACTAGAAAAGCTTATCAAATGTGGGTTCATATATCCTATTGAACACTCTGAATGGGTGTCTCCGATAGTTATCGTGCCAGAAAAGAATGGGAAACTCAGGGTGTGCGTGGACCTCAAAAAAGTTAATGCAACTACTAGAAGAGACCATTACCCCCTACCATATTCCGAACATGTACTCGAAAGAGTTGCAGGCAAGGAAGCTTATAGCTTTCTAGATGGGTACTCAGGCTACAACCAAATCACGATAGCGCTAGAGGACCAAGCTAAAACTGCCTTCATCACAGAATTTGGCATGTTTGCATTTCGTGTGATGGCTTTTGGCTTAACAAATGCCCCTGCTACATTCCAACGATTAATAAACACTGCCTTTAAAGAATATTTGAGAGAGTTTTGTGAAGCTTTCTTAGACGACCTTTGTGTTTACTCTTTTTGGAAGGAACATCTATCATGTTTGCGGAAGGTGTTTGAAAAGTGTAGGTTATATCGTATCTCATTGAACCCGTTCAAATGCCAATTTTGGGTCAAGCATGGAGTTATTTTAGGGCATATAGTATCCAAGAATGGTATCTCAACCGATGAGAGCAAAATTAAAGTGATTCTAGAGTTACCACCACCAACCAATTACAAGGGAGTTCAAAGGTTCATGGGACACGTGGGTTATTATCGACGGTTTATTTTATTTTTCGCTGAGATAGCACGTCCTTTGTACAAGCTTCTCATTGAATTTAAATGGACTGAAGAGTGTGACCAGGCCTATGAACAATTGAAGAAAACACTAGCAAGTGCTCCGATTTTAAGGACACCTAACTGGGATGTCATTTTCCATGTGCATATTGATGCATCAAACTTTGCTATTGGGTGTGTTCTCACTCAACCAGGAGAACATAAATTGGACTATCCCATTAGCTTTGCAAGCCGTCAATTGAACGATGCTGAAAGGAACTACACCACTACAGAGCGAGAAGGTTTGGCAATGGTTTATGCAGTAAAGAAATTTCGCTACTACCTTCTGGCAAACAAGTTTGTATTTTATGTGGACCATCAAGCGTTGCTGTATCTGGTAAACAAGCCATGCTCCACAGGAAGAATCACACGATGGTTGTTAATTCTTCTGGAGTTTGATTTCACGATTGTAGTGAGACCCGGTAAAAGGCACGTCATGGCTGATCATTTGTCTCGCATACCCAATGGTGAAGCCCCTACAGGAGTTGATGATGAATCACCCGATACTTCCCTATTCATAGTTGAGACTATGCCTGAATGGAGTGAGAACATTGTTAACTTTTTAGTTAATGGTTTTCCACCCAAGGAACTTCATAAGGATATCGCTCGAAGGCTAGTAAAAGAATGTGAACCCTATTGTCTGATTGCCGAAACTCTGTATAGATTAGGCAAGGATGATATTCTTAGGCGTTGTGCCCGCGAGGATGAATATTTGTATATCTTGCAAGAAGCACATATGGGCATAGCAGGAGGACATTTTTCAGGAGACCTGACTGCTAGAAAGGTGCTGCAATCAGGCTATTGGTGGCCAACTTTATTTAAGGATGCATCACTTTTTGCAAAAGGGTGTGATGAGTGCCAACGTTACAAGACCACACAGCGCAAAGACAGAATGCCCTTACATCCTATTAAAGTAACCCAACCATTTGAAAAATGGGGCTTAGACTTTGTAGGTCCAATTAGTCCCGCAGCTCGCAACACTCAATCTCGATATATTCTAGTTCCTACGGACTATGTAACAAAGTGGGCTGAAGCTAAGGCTTCACAAAAAGCTGACGCGAGGACAACAGCTAAGTTTATTTTTGAGAACATTATCACAAGATTTGGTTGCCCTTTTGAAATTGTTAGTGATAATGGTACCCATTTTATAAATGAGGTAATAAGAGAGCTTACCACGACCTTTATGATATCCCACCATAAGTCTACACCTTATTACCCGCAAGCTAATGGACAAGCCGAGAGCACCAACAAGACTCTAATCTCTATTTTAACCAAGACGGTAGAAGCTCATCGCACTGATTGGGATTTGAAGTTGACATCTGCTCTATGGGCTTATCGTACTGCTTATAAAGTGGCTATTAATTGTACGCCATTCAAAATGGTATACGGCCAAGAAGCGGTTATGCCTTGGGAGTTTGTCATTCCTAGTCTTAGGGTAGCTTTGCAAGAAGGATGGAATGGTAACCCCTTAACCGAGCGTTTGTATATCTTAGAAAAACTAGACGAAGAGAGACAGTTGGCTGTGCAAAATGCTCTTGTGGAAAAGGATAGGAGAAAGAAGTGGTTTGATCACCATGTGAAGGACAAGGACATCAAAGTTGGTGATAAAGTCCCTATGTATGGAGTACGTAAAGAGAAGAAAAAGTTGAAATATGCTGGTAAAGGACCATATAGAGTATGTGAAATTATCCTACAAGGTACCCTTCGTGTGGAAACTCTTGATGGAGTAGAAACCATTGGATTCCTCAATGGGAGTAAATTCAAAAGATATTATGATCCTTTAAGCCAAGAATAACTACGGGCCATTCATCAAAAAAAGGCCGCCAAAGCACAAACCGAGTTAAACAAGATACAAGCTCAAGCTGAGGCTAAGGAGCGACAACAACGTATAAGACAAAAACGAGAGGCTAACCTTGGAGTCACAAATGCATTCCACGTGGAAATCGAAGAGGATGGGTTGGACTCTGACACACCTCTACGTACGATACCCTATTGAGTTAAATAGTGCCTATGGAAAAGTGCTATATAACGCCTTATTGGACACGGGTGCTAAATATAATCTGCTATCCTATGGGGTGTGGTGTCAGTTAGGTAAGCCACCTCTATCTGAGAGTATTATCCAAGTCAAGGGTGTCAACAAGAAAAAAACTACGGTTTTTGGAATCTGACACACTTCTGTCAGTTATGACAATGGGATTGTACCTCAAGACTTTTTGGTCATGCCTACTGGAACTATGGAGGGTGATATAAACCTAGGCCGCACGTGGATGATAGCCACCAAATGCACTATTGATTGGGGGACTGGGGGTGTTACAACGCAAAAACCAACTCTTAGCCCTACCACTCAAGCCATAGTCCCTGAGATATTGCCTAAAGAAATAAAACCCAAGACATTGCATGTCCAGGAGGTTGAACCACACGTCCCCATAGCCCAACTCTCTAGAGCTTCAACTAATGTAGTTGAAAGAAAGCTTGAGACACACAAGAACCATCCTAATATAACACAAAAAACATACAAGTGGGTCCCTAAAGCCTCTGTAGTGAGCATGGTTGATGCAAAAAAACGGAAACCTAGTAAGAACCGTCCCACTCACTCCAAGAAATGTAAAGAAATGTTGCGTTGGACTCCTAAACGACTATTGGAAGCCCAAGGATACTATGAAGGAAATGATCAAATCTGGGTGCCCAAACGTAAACTGTACTCTTACCTGTCACCTGGCCCATGTAAACCCAATCCTGTGGCTCCAAAACAAATTGAAAATTGCGGAAAGGAAAAAATCATGGAATGTTACACACCCGATCTAGAGCTAGTTTGGGTACCAAAGAAAGAACGATTTGTTCCACCTAGCTCAGGAACAGGGAAATCAAATGAAGCTTCTTGCTCTTCATGTAGTTCCTATACGCAAATAGAAGCTTCGACACAACCTCCACCTACCACTGTACATATCCATACAAGCACGAAAGAGTTTGCACCTTCCGGGGTAAGTTCACCACCTACAACAACGTTGCAAATAAAATCATGGGAGAGTACCTTACCACCCTTGCAACTAGATGAAACGCATAGGGCGGTCGAAAACTATTGGTTAAAACCTTCACCCATAACAACTTGGAACAATTGGTTTCAAAAGGTGACGACCTCCTTCCAAAAGGTATGATCTACCCAAGGAAGGGGGGAGTGTTTGCTAACCTCAATCATTCACTCGCTTCCCTCTCAACCTTCCTCCCTGACCTCTCAATTCCAATCTTAGGGAATGTATATATATAGCCTTATACTCACAAAAAACAAAAATAGTAAAGAGCAAGAGCGACTAGCAACGAGAGAGCACCCTATCAGATCTTACATACAAGTCCAAATTCACCGTGTCAATTCAAGCAACACACAAAAACAACTCTTATGTTTTAAAGGCCTAACCAAATCTATCTGTCTTGTCAGAAATGGCTACTTCACCAGAGGCATGCACTTCTATTTTTGATGAAAGGTACCCCTTGTCTTTTCCTCAAGTGTTCTACGTATGCTACCCTATACTTTCTTGCGAATGGGATTTGATAGAGAGCCTTGCATGTGAGAGAAATTTTGAGGAGTTAGAATGGCTGATACGTCTATGGCTAACTAGTGATCCCTACCCAGTAGCGAATGTGTCTCCAATGGCACATGCTTATTCTTTTGCACAAGATGAGTATCCACGCATTGCGAGGTTCTTGATTAGCATGCTTGCACAAGAGGATGATGAAGAGGAACTAATAGAGACCGAGGAAGACTATGGCCTCACGGACAAGGATTTTATTTATCTAGATGATGAGGATAGAGGCCTAGCCTTAGGGTGGCCACCTGGTTTATATAATATCCTCTTTCCTTGATTCCAAAACGGGTGACAGATAGGTAGGTTAGGGGTCTAGATTGTGTTTTGAGTTTGGTTTTTAGGCGTTTTAATTTTTCACACTGACATGCCTCCTAGAGGTATAGTGTCTGTTTTTGGATGTGTTAGGTAGAACTTATATGGATCTCCATCCACATGGCTGAGGATATCTGCTTCAACGAAATGAGCCACTCCATACCTCTAGGTGTACTACTTTCCATGATTCATGTTGGTGGATATGTGTAATTGCTAATGATGATTTTGCATTCTTTGTTTGAGTGCAATAGTTATGATGTTATCTGCCATTATAGATGTATAAATTTGTCTTTGCTTAAGTTGATTGAACTCCAGTTTAATCTTATGGATGAGCCTGGAGATTAGGAGACCGTGACTTTAGGCTAACTCATTTACTTGACCACTAGGCCTAGCTAATAAAATTATCCGAGTATTTGACACCTTAGGAATGTTTTAGGCAGAGAAAGGCTTGCTCACTCAAACAACAAAAAACACTAGTGCGAATACCAAGGAAATGGAAGCAAAAAATTAAAAAATTAAAAAAATTTAAATTAAAAAAAAACACACACACACACACAAGTGCCACAAATGAAAAATCTTACGCTGGAAGAGAAATCCTGGCTTGAATTGGTACTTCACTCACATGTATTGTCTATGGTACTAGAGCCCTAGAGGTTCCCAGTGTGGGCGCTTTTCCTTGAGAAGCAAAAAACCCTGGACATACAAAATAAGCACACACGTCACATGATTGTGACCCAAAGTAAAAAAGTATTAAAAAAAAAATTTAAAAAAATTTATTAAAAGACTTCCATTGAGCTTACAGTTAACATTTCAAGCTTTTGTTTGCAGTTGTGAGAGCGAGTTGGCTAATCAAAGCTGAAAAGCATAATTAGGGAATCTTGCATTTAGATAATCTTCCTAGCTTAGCTAGTACTAGAGTAGTTGTTTTAACCTTAGTCATAGCTAACTAATTGATAGACTCACCCATAAGCTCAAAACTCTTGATTAATTAATTTACTCAAAGTGCAATTCATTTGTCCTTAATGGCAGTCTAACATTTCATAAATCTTGCATTTACTCATTTCCACATGTACTTTACATTCCCCTCATGATTTATGGCAATATAATTCCGCTTGCTAAAACAGTGACTTTGCCTTGCAACTTCAAATCTAGATGCTCTACAACATGGACTTACCAAGCTTCAACTCAATAGCTTCCGAGGACGGAATCTACATCAGGAAGGGGGGCAATGTTAACCCTCGTGGCTCATGGACACCCTATCGCCTACGACGGACACTGTAACCGTATTATTTATTTAAGTAGAGTCAGGCACCGGGCTTGTCGGTCCAATAGGGAAAGGTAGAGTGATCGCCGATGAGAGGCGCACTCTAACACGAACATGCTAGGGTTAGTTGGCTAAGCATGGGCGCCCAAGTGTGAATGGGGTGAGCTCACATAAAAGCCAGTTAAACCTAAAATTGAGTCATTCTCTCATTGTGCAATAGAAGTTGCTCTTGCTCCATCTCCACCTTCTCCTTCACCATCTCCTTGTGTGTGTGCGTGTGTGTGTGTGAGAGAGAGAGAGAGAGAGAGAGAGAGAGAGTGTGAGAGTGTGTGTGCTATCGAGCGTTGCGGCGGCACGACGGCGGCGAGGCGGTTGAGCGTGGCGTAGCAGCGTCTCCCTCTTCTTCGCGGTGAGGAATCCTCTACGGCAGGAGCATAAGGCGGTGAGTGACACACCATTGCCCTCTTTGAGCTTACTAGTTAAACTAGTTGTGTGCTTGGAGCCGTCTACGGCTCGTACACGGTGTATCGGCAAGTCCCTTGCTTCGACAGTGCGGCAAGGAGCGCACAACCACCTTCATCACACCTTGGGGATGTTTTGCATTTAGAGTAATGCCTTTTGGGCACACCAATGCTCCTAGCACCTTCATGAGATTCACAATATTTGTATTTCAGCCATTCTTTGGAAAATCTATAAGAGTCTTTATGGATGATTTTTGTATTTATAGTTGTAGATCACTTCACTGCCAAAAGGTTGAAGAGGGGCTTAAGAGGCTCCATCAATTTGGAGGACAACTCAACCCAGAGAAGTGTCATATCGGTGAATCTCAGGTGATTTTGCTAGGCCATGTGGTTTCTTCACAAGGAATTCAAGTGGATCCCTCTAAAGTAGAGGCCCTTTTGTCATTATCTGCACCAACAACAACTAAGGAGCTAATGACCTTCAACCACAAAGTGAGGTACATGTCTCGCTTCATCCATCTCCTAGCAGAAGCCATCGCCCCTTTGCATAGGTTGGCAAGCCAATCTACATTTGAATGGGGGAGGGAACATGCAAAATGTTTTGAGGAAGTGAAGAGCATTCTTAGCTCTCTCCCAATCCTAATGCCACCAGATCCAAAGGAGACCTACTATGTCACTCCAAGTGTAGGTTTCGAAGCAATCGGTGTTGTTTTGATGCAAAAATATCCTAAAACATCATACATGAGGCCAATCTATTTTGCAAGCAAGGTGATGACTTCGGCCGAGAAGGGATACACTGAAATGGAGAAAGTGGTCTTTGCAATCTTGTTTGCGGTAAGGAAGTTTCGATCGTATCTTCTCCCTGTGCCATCTGTTTTTCTCACCTTAGAGCACAATCTACCATATGTAGTACAACACATGAGCCTCTCATCTAGAATAGCAAAGTGGGTGCTTGAACTCCAAGAATTTGAATACACTTTCCTTGTAGAAGATAGCACAAGAGCAGGACTTGCAGACATTCTCACCTACAAAGTGAGAGATAGGGAAGGATCACGACTACAAAGAGAGGAAGGCTCAAAACAGTTCAAAGTAAAGGAGATTGATAATGCCCATACTTTATGCTTTGACGGAGCTTATCAACGCCAACAAGACAAAGCAACAGGGGGAATCATCATTTTGAACCCACAAAAGGAGGTAATGGTTAGAAAAGGTATCACTCTACCCAGTGTTCACTCTAACAATGAGGCTGAGTATGCTGCTCTAACCCTTGGGTTAGTAGAATGCAAAGAATTAGGCATACAAAGACTTATTATAAAAGGTGATTCTTTGCTAGTGGTGAGGCAAATCCAAGGGACTTGGAGGTGCAAGAATCGTACATTGTTTGAGTGGCTTAGTAGTGTAAGAGCTTTGATGAAGGATTTTAAAGCAACACAGGTACAACACATTGTGAGAACTCATAACAAGGAAGCAGACTTACTCGCAAATGAAAAGCTTCAAATGGCGGTAGGAGGTGTGAAACTATATGAACCCAAATATCAAGGTCAAGAGGAGCTAAAAGACATTATCTTCTTTCTACAAGCAGGTGAGTGTCCCAAACACTTAGACAAGGTGCAAAGACATAGACTAGTTAAGAAGGCCACACCTTACCAGTTGATCGGGGATGATTTATATCACAAAGGGAAATATTTGGTCTTGAGGAGAGTACCAGGTGTGCAAGAGATAGAGAAAATTCTTCTTTCATGTCATGATGATGTCTGTGGTGGTCACTTTTCTCACGATATTACAAGTAGGAAGATTTTATATGCAGGGTTTATTTGGCCGAGCTTACATCGTGATGTCCAATATTGGTGTAAGGCATGTAAGCCATGCCAAATTGCTAGGGATAGACGACTAACATATGAGCCTCGAGTCCCAATAATATCTTATGGCCCTTTTGAAAAGTGGGGTGTGGATGCAATAGGTCCCCTACCTCGTACTTCTACAGGGAAGGTTTTCATCATCATGGGTGTTGACTACATGACACGATGGGCGGAAGCAACAAGCACAACCCGAATCACAGCTCAAGAGGTATCAAAGTTTATTTTTGATCATATTTGTAGTAGGTTTGGAACACCCCTAGAAATCTTATCAGATCGAGGCCCGGGTTTTAGGGCTGACCTTCTGAATGATCTCTTGAGGAGGTTAAAAGTAAAACACCTGCATTCCACACCCTACTACCCTCAATGCAATGGATTGGTGGAAAAAGTGAATGGAATGATATGTAAGATCATTTCTAAGCAGGTTGTGGACCGGCCTAATGATTGGGATCGCCATTTGACGGCTGCTCTTTGGGCGTATAGGACATCTTTCAAGGTATCTACCCAATTCACCCCTTTTCATCTAGTTTATGGACAGGAGGCACTTCTCCCCATTGAGGTAGAGCTCTCAAGCTAGCGCGTTCTTGCAAGAGTGGAAAAAAAACCAAAAGAGGTTCTACATGAAAGGATCTTAGATCTCCAACGACTTGAGCTAGATAGAGAAGAGTCCATTGATCACTACGTCACCAAAGCGACAAGCCAAAGGGATAAAATCAACTAGAAGCTCAAGGGGAAAGGATTGAAGGAAGGTATGTTGGTTCTTCGCTATGATAACCGACTTGATACTCGACTTGAAAAAAAGTTTTTGCAAAGATGGGAGGGACCTTTCATGATAAAAACAAAGTTTGGGAATGGTAGTTACAGATTAGCAGATTTATCAAGAAAACTCCTCAAGACCATAGTCAATGGATGGAGATTAAATCCCTACTTTCAACGTATCAATCCGTTGATAGGCAGTCATCTGCCTACATCGTCTAAGCTCCAAATTGAAATGGCTCCCTTTGGTTGGCAAATGCTCCACCTATTTTTAAAGCTTTCATGTGCAAAGAAGAACCAGCCTTGGAATCTGAACATACCCAAGGCAACCCTCCCATCTCCGATTTATGGGATTGAGGTAATGAAAAGCAGGTCTAATGGAGTAAAAGAGTGCATGACACTCCTCCTATTGAAAAAAAAAAAAGTGAAAAAGGAAAAATGACAAAAAAAAGAAGAAAAAGAAGCAACACCGTCCTCCTAAAGATATGAATATCTCTAGGCTTGGGGGAGGGCTAATATGAGTGGCATAAAATGGTAACCATCTTTTTGCAACATTTTTCAGCCTACTCAACGTCCTCTTCCTCATATGTGTATATATTTTTCTACGCTATTAAGTTATCTAGAGTCAATTCTCCCTTTACGTTTAACCTTTGTGACGACACATACATTGTACTCTTCCCAAAAATGTCACCTTAGTCATATATTTATATTACCACCCTTCTCTTTTTTGCTTTGTAAATAGAATAAGCATACAATAACCAACTATATACCCCCAAACTTTCTTACCTCTTGTGAATTAGTAGTAGAAAAATAATATATCCATCTTCCACCCCATATAGATAAATTCCCATGGAAATCAACTCTCTACTTGTCTTTACCAAAGATTATGGTCCCTCTCTACAAGTCTTCTATGCCCCCTACATAGGTGGCCCAATATATCTTAAGAATATACATATAGTTTCTCTCCTTTCAAAAAGACTCCAATTGTATATTCTTTTCACAAGAAAATAATATTGGGCCCTCCTCTATTTGTTTAGGCATCATAGCCTTTTGAAAAAGCATGATTCCCCTTGGATGCATACAAGCAAAGGGCCCATACAAGAAGACTTGGAAGCAAAAGGTTCCCTAGCCTAGTGTGGACCTTCCAAACCAAATTTCTTGGTGCATGGGTGTGAAGAATAGTCCAAATTCATATCAAACATGTTGAGAAGGTCAATTTTGCCTTTTGAAGCATGTCATTCCGAGCTACAGGTAAAAAGTTATGGTCAAAATAGTGTAAATCTGTCAGATTCGCAGCAAAAGGGAACTGTAAATCAAGTAAATCAAGAGGGTGAGATCTTATTTTTCCCCTACTCATCTTCTAGAAGAGCAATGAGTGTTCAAGTTCACTTGCATGTGATGGGACCAACCTAAAGATGCTTTCTAAATGCCAAGACAGACAAGTTGAGATACCCCGCAGGAGCCACCCGTAGGGCCTCATGGTGGGGCCCACCTACATTATGCACCCCTATGGAGCCTTCACGGTCTAAAATGATACTTTTGGTGAATAAATAGTCCCTTTTATGTCCAATATTCAATGAGTGGTCAAAGGACACTTAATTAGGTCTAATCACTTACTCTAATTAAGTGTATCATAATCCCAATCCTACACAACTATAAATAGCCCCCCTTGGAGAGACTCAAGGACACACACCTATATTTTCAACTTCATGTTGTTTCTTGATCAATAGTAGAGAAAACCCCAACTCTCCCTCTTTCACATCCTCTCTCCTAACCCTCCTCTTTGGAGGAAGTGCAAACTCTATCCTCCACTCTTTCCATTCTACAATGTCTTACTCCATCAACCCAATAAATCATTTGTAGCACCTCAATAACTTGTAAATACATCGTGATCTCTCTCATGGTTATGTTAATGATCATGAAATCATCTTCAAAACTTTCAAGTTTCGCAATTCGTGATGGTTAGCCAGTGTCTGTCCTCCCCTTAAAAGGTGTGCGAGAAATCAAGTAAGTGTTCTATTCTCAATTTACCATTGGTTTGTTTCTCCACACTTATTCAATTGGTCTAAAGAAATTTCTCACTCCAACTCTCTTTTGCTTCATTACACATGCATGTGGCTACCTCTCATGGTGATTTTATTTGTGTCATGGCATAACATAGATGGAGATGAGCTCTCTATGCAAAGTGTGTTAGTTTGATGTAAGTGATTCTCTTGTGTGTTTGAGAGGCAAGTCTTGTGTGCATGCTTTTTTGATGAGTGCTTGAGAGAGGAAGAGTTTGGATGTATTATGGGTATTCTTATGGGGAGAAGGTGAATGCTATTCCACAAATTGCATATTTCATTTTGATGCACGGCATTGGGTTGCATAATCGTTGATGGTGTTCAAGTGTCCAAAGTGTATATAGAGTAAGGGGGTTTTCAAAGTGTGTTGCTAGAGTGGGTGAGTGCAAGTGTTATTTTGATTGGTTTCCTTCTCCACTCCCAAAAGAAGGTGGTGCCCCAAGTAGTGTGCATACCTCTTTACGAACATTTTGTGAGGGTAGGCCCATTGGTTTGGGTTTAGAGGCCCCATTTCAAAAAGCTCGCCCTCATTGGGTATGATTAGGGTGAGAGAACTCAAGGAGGTTTAAAGGTGAAGACTTCCATGGGTACACAATGAGCTTTCTAAAGTGAAAGTGCATGTCATACTTCAAAATTCTAGCATTATATTACTCAACATAAGGAGACATTGCATTGCATTCTCTCTAGTGGGGTATATACAAAATCCCTAAATGTAATATATAGAGATAAATCTTGGCACTAAGTGCACGGCTAGATTTCTTCTCCAGGTGTCTTCTAAAATATTTACACACATACATACACTAGGTGTCACATCAAATTAGGACTTAGGTGTAGGATAGTTTCCATGCCTATCTCAACATTTTGTGTTGTAATAGCTGTAGCTCTTGCTATCACTGTGACCACCACCAAGACGAGCGAAAAGTCATCTTGCATGCCCTATGCACAAAAGCGGTCATTATAGTATTGCAAAATGCAGATGATGCCATAAAGAAAGTCAATGAGTTTGATATCCTCATGCGAGATCTCGTTGAGAATATTTGGGAAAATACATTGCATTGATTTTGAAGAGTATGCAATGCAGAATTGTGTGAAAGGAAAAAGCTAGCCGGCTTTGATTATCAACATAAAACTCACACCATTTTAAGAAGTATGCAAGTTTTGTCCGAGGATTTAAAAGATTTTGCACCAGCTTCTGCTAATTTACGTCGATTGCAGCTATGGAATGAGCAAAAGGTAAAGAGAAAGCACATGATGGCATTAGATGCAGAGTCACTTCCAAAAAGGGTGTGCATCGCCCAAGACACAGCCGTTGCATCATCCGGACAGCCAGACATTGCAAGGACAAAGGAAATTATGTGCACTATTAACAACTCCATGTGTGCACATCTCATATCGGCATTCCACATGAGGCATTGCTTGAAGGACAAACAATTGGTTCAGGGCCTTTGGTGAAGTAAAAGAGTACAAAGTTCGAGGGATTTCTTTTCTTCCTGACCACACAACATATTGTGGGAAGTTGTTAAAGGGAAACAACAACTTCAAGTTGGAGAGCTTTCAAATAGAGCAGGGCATGCAAGTATTGCACCGAGTAATTTTCAGGTACATTGATCTCACAAATGAGTCACCTTGGATAATAATATTTCATTACTATAATGGCGGCTTTCTCTCGGCGACATACTCTTGACGGTGCCCTTCAAATACATTGAATTTTCCAGAGTAATGTATCGCTTGGATCAAGGGTGGAAAAAGCCTCCCCCTCCCGACATGCGACTAAGCCGGGAGCAACTACCAAAGTCAAGGAGATATTGATGAATATGCCCCACATTAAGCATGCTCTGGTGGATGGCATGGCAGCTGTACATACGGTGGGCATTATTCACACCAACCTATACCCAATTGATATAGTGTTGGACTTCACTAAATATTTGAAGGCACACATCAACATCACTAATTGGGGACTTCTACTAAGAGCGCCCAAAAAGTGATTTTTGCTTGATTTTGTATATGAGGCAGACAAAAACCCAAAAAAGGTGGCACATGCTCAATCTATTGGCTTTCAAGAGCAATAGAAGTGAGGATGGCTGGCACCTAAGTTGATCCCCTTCTTGAAGATGTCTATACTCTAACAAGCAATGTTTATGATTTGGGATACTTAGTGAAAGTGCTATATGATTTTTGGAAGGCTCTATAGGATCTGTGGATGGGTGGCAAAACCCACAAAAAAGCCACCATGGACGCTATACTTGCAGAGCCATAAGTTGGATGTTCTTGCCAAATCCCGAAGAGAGAAAATCTATGATGCAAGTGGAAAAGTTTTTTAGATCATTAAAAAATGATCCAGCCAGGTCGCAATGCCCGCTAGTCAAACTCTCTCTTTCGTTTAATAAAATTTTGTAATTGAACATGGTCTTTATATTTGAAATATGTGGTCAAGATAAAATGAGATGTGCTTAAGAGAATAATTTTTTTGGTCTCATGTTTAAAGTGTACTTGTTTTTAATGGATTCTTTCCATTCATTTTTGCATTCCATCTTTCAATCTTTGAGGCCAATGAGATGGAAGTCTTATGTACTAATCTTTCATTCACCAAGTTTCTTATATCCTCTATATTTCTGTAGATATGGTAGAGGGACAAGATAATGATGACCATGAGTTGGCTAGAAAGGCATACAAGCGACTTAAAGCTCTTGCATAAGGTTTGACTACCCGCCAGGCAACTAGAACAGCCTACAAATTATCTAAATGGGAAAACCCCAGTCATTCCCAATGTAGTGACATAAACAAACAAGTCAGAAAGGATATGATCGAAGAGATATGTCCGTGCCCAGAATGTGGGATTAAGAAGGGAAGATGGAAGGTGTTAAGGTGCCAAAATAATGACATCAAACTCAAAGTTGAGCGGGTCTTTCTGGAGGTGTACAACCATCCTCTCCATAATGAAGATGCAACACTCTACTTTGATAAAATTCTTTTATGCATTTTGTTCTTGATAGGCCAGTGGACTTCACATCCAAAGATGTCACCGTTAGCACCCATTATATTCGTGAGGGAGACATTGAAATTCACAAGACAAGAGCTTGATCTTATGGTGTAAGGGGCTAGAATGGATTTGAGCAAGGTTAAAGAAAGCATGGGGGCAAAGCTTGCAGAGAAAGAGCAAGAAGCAGTGAGACTATCGCAAGCGCATACCCCCTCCACTGACCATTGCAAGGGTTGAAGTGCAACTTAACAAGCTTAGTCAGGATGTGCAGGTCCTTTCTCAACATTTAAATCCTATACGCCAACGCAATCACATCGCCCACTTCCTAAGGTTGTGGGCGTCTCAAATGTGGCTAACAGCTCCTCCACCAACCAATGTCCCCAATGCTACAAAGTCTTCCATGGTTGGAGTAGCCATTATATATTGCCATGTGGACACTATTACCATCTTATATGGTTGGTGAGGCAAATACAAAATATGTCCACTTGCTCATTGTGCAGTGCAAAAATTAATGAAGGAATATATACCATACTTGGCATGGCCAATGAATACAAACCACCGGGACCACAAGAGGCAACTCCTATTGTACTTCAAAATATATTCCAAGATGAAAACTAATTGTACTCTTTTACCAATGACACTCTTTCGCAAAGTCAATGAAAATATTTCTTAATCTTTGTCGTTATCATTTTCCAAGATTTTGTCATCTATGCCTACTTTGTCGCATGCTTGATTGATATCGTTTGAGTCTACATCAAGATTTTCCTCTAGCTCAAGGCTTCTGCACAACACAAGACAAACTTCAAAGTGTTTGTCTTCTACATCATTGCAATCATAAATCCATATGGACATATATTCTTCATATTCTTTGCTTTCAATGCGCCACATAAGTTTTTCATTACAATACATGTAAACAAGTTTATCTTGATGATCCACAAGAAGTCGATTGCGAGTAGTGTTGTGAATATATTTGTACATGCTCCAATTTTTTTTTGAGTTTGAATTTGAAGAACTTTGGTTTAAACCCTTCATCACAAGATTATGCAACAAAGCATAGTGCTCTCCACCATTCATCATCCACCATTTCCATGCAAGATGCTCTTTTGCCATTTGTTGAAAAAGAGAGTTTAAACATAGATCTTCTTTCAATCGAAAGGAGGACATTTCTTTTATGCATCTTACACGATCATCAACATTGGCATAGAAAGTGTTTACCACTGTGTAAAAATCGTGAACCACTTCAACATTGGAGATCAAGTCCATATCCAATATTCAGGATCTAGCATGAAAGCAACATTGTGTAATGGTGTATGCTCTCCAATCCATCTAGCATGAAAGTACTTCAAGAGTAATTTCCTTTGTTGCGTCAAGAGAATGGAACACGCCAATACTTTTCCACCACCGACTTCTCTAATTTTTTGGGACACTCCAAACTCCATTGGACAGTCCACCATTGCATCCATGGTTTTCTGAGATTGGGTGCCCTCTGGTCAAGGTTGCATATGGCATACATAACAGGCATCATTACATGATATGCATCCATCACACTACTCCACTAAGTTTTTTTCGTAAGCACTACCCTTAAAACTTTGATTTTCTCTTTCACTTTTCCGTTCTTCTCGCTCTCCCAGTCATGAAATTCCATACATGTAAATGTTGTTATGAATGCATCTTTGTTTTGAATAAGAGACTCAAAAGTGTAGAAGTGAATGAAAAATCTAGTCTTTGCAGGTAGTTTAAACATAACTGACATGCGAGGTTGAAAAATATCTAATACTCTCTATCTTTTGAGCATAAATCTCACAAGATCGCAAGCAGTATCAACAGTGGAGGCAAACCACTTGGTATCTTCACTTTTATAGAAATATTTTAATACAAGATTCAAACCATGTGTATTGCACCCAAAAGAAAAAACATGCGGGTATCGTCACTTCAAGATTTTGTCGGCATTCTTGCAAATCTTTGCATTGTCCATCACAATTTGGACTACAAGTTTAGCACCCACATCATCTATCACAGAGTTAATTACATCAACAATATAAACCCCAGACTCCATTGAACCATGTGAATCCACAGCAAGAACAAATGTTTTGCCTCTATGTGAAACGATCATTAAATTAATTAGTGGTTTTCTTTGTAGATTGGACCAGCCGTTGTTGACTATGGTACATCCAAAAAAGCTCTATATTACTACGAATTACCCTTTGCATACGTTCTTTTACTTGAATATAGCATTTATCCAATATATTATTTTGCATAGCATGGTAGGTGGGCGGTGAAAATCCTGATCCAAATTCACCAATTTTCTTCCATGTTCTCTTCCAATGCTCATTGTCCACCATCATCATAGTACTTCCTAAAAAGTAAATTGCTTCAGCAAGAGTGAGCTATGCGTCATCGAGTAGATTGTTATGTAAGCTTTCTTGCAATAAACTTTGACACATAGAGACCTTCCCCATGTCAAAATGACGCTTTGATGAAGATGCATTGGGTAGATTTCTTTCTAGCTTCACATTGGGATTCAGAGTGCAAGTCGGTGATGATTCTAGAGTTTTCTGGTTGGAACTAATAATTCGGAGTGCAAGCTGGCAATGCTTCCGGAGTTTGCTGGTTGGAACCAATATATTTTGACATTCCAAGGATATTAGTAGTAGACGTGTAATGTCTCTTTGATTCTTTGTTTTGAATTTATTTCCTCAAGTGTTTGACCACTTCAATTGCAATGGGGTGGCCAGATGTGCGACCCCATTCCTTGGGTCCACCTAGAAAATCTTCCCTTAGTCGAGGTGCCCACCAGAGTTTGCTGTGTGGCATAGCTTACACTCCCAATCTATGAATCAATCAACAATGTTCATTGCATATTTCCACTCTATCCCAAGTACCTTTTTTTTTGCTAATTTGAATTTAAGTTCTATCACTAGATCCAACGTTTCCTTCCATCTCAGATAACTTATTCAAGAAATCATGGAACAATGAATACATAACTAAAGTAGGAACAAAACTACTCACGTATTACAACTTCGTACATCTCTTCACAAACTTATAGTGATTTTGACGATAAAATGTACCAACACAACAATTTAAAACTAGTTTAAAAATTAAAGTATTGTGTATATTATTCAGCTATTTTGAAATCTTACTTTGCATGCATAGTCAAATATATATACCTACCTAAATCCTGATGTTCTCTAAAATATCCACATATATTAATCTTTGTAGATGTACCGATATCAAATTTTATTAAACCTCAAGCATCATAGCATAGTAAATGCAAGTAATCTTTATACAATATAAATGTGTGTTTTCAAAATACGATACATGAATTTGATAGCATACATACAATGCACATTGCACACAAAATGAAGGATTTCTTTTATACTACGTACCCAATTAAGGATAGTTTACAACAATCAAACCAAGGATCTATGTCTCCTCAATACTCTAGTATAAGACACTAGACCCTTGCTTAACGTGGCACATATCAAATATCAAGAACCAATACTAGCCCCTAAGCAGGACTCTTGGCTCCATCCAATTGTTTATAAAGCAACATGAGGGAGAAAGCAACATGTAAATTACATGTGTTACTCAAATACAAACAAGTTCAAGTGACTCCAACTTTGTTCCTAAATCTCTGTAGGTATTAGCTATAAACCACACTCAACCCACAAGTCAAAGAATTGAAGTCTAGTGGCTTAGTAGCCTTAGGCATGCCTATGAGGAAAGAAGATCATCCCTAAAATAAGGACCTTCTTCCCAAAAGGACACTCCTAGCCAACCGCGAGTTCTAAACACACCAGATATTTCTCAAAAATCTAAAAATGCGCCTAATAATCCACTCTATATAGTGATGACATCGTTCATTGGGCTTTAGGTTTGCCCGAGGGGCCCACCGGGTATCAAGATTAGCTAATGGGGCCCTCCAAGCAAACATAAAGCCAGACAGGTTTACATCAGAGCAGGTTTAAGCCGGTCATTAATGCAAAGGTTGTGTGAATATAGATGTGATCACAACATAAATTATGTTATTAACACATGTTATTAACTTGTTCACGTATTTGTGAACACGTTAATGATATCCTTGCATAAGAATTGCATCATTCTCACAAGCTAAGCAAATGCAAGTACAAGAGAGATTGGATCCTGCGACCTTCTTACCATAGCAAAGCACATGCAGAATTGTTCTTTTTTGGGATAGTCCAATCACGGATGTAATCGTGCTTTGCAAGTGCCCTGCTTTTTGTGAGGTTTTTGTTTCAAAAATGTGTAAGAAGCATGCCCAATGATAACCAATTATGGTTGGTTGTGCTTGCAGTTGGAATTTAGAAGATTTGGTGCAGCATACATATTTGAAATGCTAAAATCTAGGCTTTTGCATGAGTTTGTAAAGGTTGATGATTCTGAAAATTGGCATGTTGTGTTGTCTATGTTTTGGAAGATGATTGAGTACATTGTAGAAAGTTTTGAGTGGGATGGTTTTATTGCCATTGATGAATTTCAATAGGTTTATTAGTACCTCAATAATCAGTTCCCATCTGTTCTATGGGAGAGAATGCTAGATCTAGGCTCAATTCTCTCCTTACCCAGGTTGGTAAATGCCCAGGTTCAGCACTTGTTCTCTCAATCATGGGAAAAGGCATTTTGAGGATAAGGTTTGTATTTGAATTTCATGTTGCAAAGCAAAACTTAGAGTATACAGAGATTCTAAATTTTAAAGGTTTCAAGGCTAGAGCACATGGTGAAGTATGCATGTGCTTCTGTTGACGCTAATGTTCCTTATATGAAGAAGATCCTTTCCATTTACAAAGTCAAGTACATGTTATTGTGACACTTTAGAAAGATACACAGGAAAAGGATGCATGCAAGGAGCCATTTTTTTTCATGCAATTTGCTGACAAGTTATGTAGATTTAGAGAGGTGGAGCTACTTTTGATATGATCTTTGTATGATAATGTGAAGAAGATTTTTAATAGGAAAGATCCAAAGAAGTTTCTTTTGGTGATATAGCTTGTATTGAAATTTTATTTCAAAGGAATCTCTACTCTCGTGTTTTTAGCTTCTAGTGCATTGTTCCTTGCTAAAGACGAGATTCAAAAAATCCTTATTGAGTCACATATAGTTGCCAAAATGTTTGGCTATCGTGGTGAATTTCCCTATGCTGAAAAGTACAACACAAATGCACGGGCAAATATTGATGATCCATTGTTCGTGAAAGGCCCTACTTAAATTTATGCAATCAGAGCCTCATGAAGTTAGTAGTATATGCACTCAATGATGTCTTTGAGCTTGGCCATTAGATGCAAAGATTTGTGAAGACTATGAGGTTTGTCTTGCCCCAAGTTTGAGGTGTTTTATTTATGGTAGGGCATCCATCGAGTACCGCAAGTATACACGGAGTCAACTTTTATAGTGGTCTCTAAGGATCTTGTTTTGGCTTGCATTGTGAGGGATATGTCTCACAATTGTAGGCTCAATGATTGGATACAAGACATTTAGTGCGATACATCATTCATAACATATATTCACATGGGTCCTAATAAAGATTTCCGACCAGATTTGATGTTTATGCTATATGTGAAGACCTTGGGGAAATACACAGTGATTCTTTGATAGATGATGAGGGGTGAGGTTGATCAATTAGAAGCATTCCTATCTTTGGATGTTGAGAAAATGTATCATCACAAGAGGTTAAAAAGTATATCAAACAAGAGTGATGACATGTGAGTGCAAAAATTTCAAGAGAGGTGTGCCTCAAGCTGTATTCAGTTTCTATTTACCACACCTATGGATGATATGAGAGGTCACTTGGAGAAACAGTATATGCCTAGGAAAGTGCTCCCTACTAAAAGGCAAGTAGTAGATGCACAAGGAAATGTATCTCATGGACTTTGTGAAAACCCTTGTGTGTATTGTCGATAAGGTCACTCAGGGGGGTCACTATATGGAGATCATGTATAGCACGTGCATTCAAGAGGTATTTATGAAACCCCATATTCTACATATTAATAGCCATTTTTCGGCTCTCCGTAATTGCCATAGTGAGTTAACCCACCCTACCAAAATCATCCAAACACTGTGGCTATCCCTACCATTTCACTGTATATAGGTGTGTGTGAGTTAGGGGACTTTTCCCATATCTTTTAAAAAACCCTCAATTAGCTAGTCACTTGGCTAGTTGAGCCAAAAATAAATAAAATTTTAAGTATATTATGGCCCATTTGTGTGTAAATATTTCATTGTATATAGGGCCTAAATAAAAAGATTTTTCATAATTATTTTGGTATTTATTTAAATATTTCTACCTATAGTGTGTTATTTATGCTATGTACATTGACTCACCATTACCATATTTTTTCTTACCATTTTGCATACTCTTTATTCCATATAAAAATAATTTCATGCAAGCTTCTCTTATTTTTGGTGTAACTCCATCCCAACAAAAATCCAAAAAAACTAGTTCTATATTTTTTCACTATTGTGATTTTTTCTTTCCTACATCTATTCTCTATTACTCTCATAAATTAGACCACCAAAAATATTCATCTTTTTATGGTAGCTTATAATGAGAGAGATTTATTTTGACCCCTTTATATTTTTCCACCTATATTATTTATATTTGACATGTACATATTTTTTTAGACCCCTCAATATTTGATTTTCTTAGTTGTACTATTCACTTATATCATGATCTCAACAATATCTTCAATTAAAGACCTACCAAATAAGGTCAAGGGTATGTGGCATGCATGCATGCACTGTGTGGGGCTCACTCATGGAGGTATTCAAAAGAATCATCCAAAGAAGGACCTCACAAGGACTTTCTGCAGTGGAAAAAAACAGTCGGTTTTGCTGAATTTTTAAAGATCACATGCTCTCCGAAGTTTAAAAGGTGATACAAACAAAAGTTGTAGCTCGTGGGCTGAACTTTAGCTCAAATGTTTTCTTATTTTTTTGAGCTACGAGCTGTGAGCTATTATTTTATTAGTGGATCCCAGTTTGCTCATGCTATGCAGCCAGACTCCCTCTTCCACTTTATCATTTTCCTCTTTCACACACACTTCTCCACTCATCATCCCCACCTCTCTCACCACTCCTCTCTGCACCCTACTCACCTTCTTCTCAACCTTGAAGAATAAGAGAAACCATGGTGAACTCATGTCTCCTACACACACTTCCATTCCAAAATTGACCACCTAGTCTCATTTTTTCTCCTCCATATTACCCATATCTATCAAGAAAACCACAAAATTCAGCCTCTTCTCTTGAAATACAACACCATGTTGATTGATTACTCATATTCAATCACCTTGGCTCTCAAGGAAGGTCAAGAGTGGAGAAAAAGCGTACCGTCAACGCTAGTGGACCGTCAACAAGCGTCAAAATTAACCCTACTCAAGACACTTGGAGCATCAACATTGTAAGAAATCCATAATTTCTTACCTTTTAAGAGTTTTTTCTTCCTTATTTGTATCCTATATGGATACTTCCATTGTAAATATCCAATTCCATTTGTAATAAATGAAAATAATAACTCTACTAATTTACTAACACTAACCTACTATGAAAAGTCATATCACCTCCACTTCTCTCCTCTCTCTCTTCTTCATCTATCCCCACCAAATTCTTGATAATTTCAAGCAAAAGAAATTAGATATGTGATGAAAATCTAACCCAACCATGGTTAGAGGAGTAACCCTAGCCCTCAAAATTGCTATAAAAGAAGGGTGTAGCTAGCACAAAAGGGGGAGCCATAAGCAAGATCACTATGCTATAGCTTGAGAAGCCAACTCAACCTCTCTGTAAGGAGCTCTTAAGTGGAAGCTCATTGTCTTATGCATATGCATGTGTTGTATTAGGTGTGATTAGCAAGGGAACTCTATGCCATTGTAAGAGAGAGTGATCATTCAATTGAGAGTAGGAAATCTATCATTTCTCCTACTAGTGTAAGCCCAACATTTGCTAAATCAAGGAGGGTGGATTTGGACTAAGCTTGGATACTTTGTTTCTCTTCCAACGTGAAGTAATGGACAACAATGATGTGTAAGTGTCTTGGTGTTTTTCAAGTTCTTGATAGCTTGTCTCTGGGTGTTGTCATCAATTCAGCCATAAATTCCACATACTGTAAGAGGGCAACAAGGTGGAGAGGACTCCCCTGGGCTTAAGACAATGATTGGGGTGGCTTTTCTTGTGATGTGTTGTGGTGTAATTTACTCAAGGTATGTTGAAAAAATACTAATCTCACTTTGATTGGTCGTGATAGATTTGTAAGAAGGTATTAATGCAACAAGCATCCCCTCCCCCTTCTCTCTCTTTCTTACATATATAATTGTGTTTGCTTGATCACGGCCGATACATTTCAGAGCAGCCCAAGCACTCTCTCTCTCTCTCTCTCTCTCTCTCTCTCTCTCTCTCTCTCTCTCTCTCTCTCTCTCTCTCTCTCTCTCTCTCTTTCTTTACGCGTCCTAGTTCGCATCTAAAACTAGGTGGTACCCCAAATTTGTGTAGGGTTAGGTTGCGGGTTTGTGTGTGTGTTTGTTGTTTTTTTCAACCCCAACCCAATTGAGTAGCACGAGAACCTAGAAGGGTTCTTAGAGGCCACTCTTCTTGTTTCCCACCCCGGACCGCCTTCAAATTGGTGCCCCCACTGAGGAACTAACTTGTGTATGTTTTTGTGTAGGATCAATCTTTAGAATAGTCAAGTAGTTTGCATGAATCACGAGAATTTGTATGATCCTTTCATTCCGATTGCAAGGCAAAAGGTACACATAATTGTTAGTACTAAGTTGAAATTTCAACGCATAATTCGTAGAATTTTAGGTTCTCTTAGGTTGGAAGAGATAAACGCATCAGTAAATCCCTTTATTTTGCCTCTCATTAGGTACGACCTAAGTTTGGACGTCTATATTTTTGTTTTGTTTTAAGCATTAGGTCATGCATAGACCATGGATAATGGCCCAGGAATAGAGGTTTTCCCCTTCCATTTCACTCCACACATTAGAATAAACATTGCAATTAGTTGAAAGATCCACTTTCAACAACGTATGGTGTTCATGTTTGGTGCCCAAAGAGTAGGAGAAATTCTGGCATCACCAAACCCTATCATCCTGCCTCTTATTGATTATCATAGGTCATTTGATGTGAATATTTTTATTTTGTTGTAGAATAGATTGCAATTTAGAAAATATTACTATGTAAATCTTTTATAATAAAAAAAAACAAACAAAAACGTATTGTCACCTTGAAACTGATTCAATGGAGGCCCAATGCCAAATGTCTGGATATCCTCTTTTCTTTGGAGAGCCTGGAGAGGATGCATAATTATTTTTAGCAAATTTCAAGATGTCTTGTCATATCAAGAGGATAGTAACTGATCGAGAACTCGTAGAGATGTTTGAAGTGGTCCTTAGGAAAGATGCTAGCACTTGGTTTGACTCGTTGCCTAAGGAAGTTAAAGGGAATTACACGGAAGTTGTGAATCATTTCAAGAGATACTTCTTTGATCCCCAAAACACTCAAAAACTATGGCAAGACATTGTTTCTCATAAGCAAAAAGACCTAGATGACTACTACTTGTACAAGCAAGAGTTTCTACGTCTTTGGGCTGTATGGGTGAGAAATGTTGCTAACCTTGGTGATGGTGCAGAGCGTTGGGGTGTAGGCCAGGTGGCTGTGGGAAACCACCCTTGTACACTTGATTTCACCTAATCAATATAGAGGGAAAAAGAGGTACAGTTGACTCTTTTCTCTTTCTTCTCCACTAACCCACACAGTGGCTACCTGTGCATCTCCCCCTTCCCCATGCTCTTATTCTCCTCTCTTGCACACACTCCGTACACGCGCACTCATCAATTGGTATCAGAGCTACGGCAGTGAACCGTACACGCGACCGCTCTCCGATGACGACCCAAAAGCGACAGAGCTCACCAGCTATGGCGGAGCTCGGAGCTCAAGCTTGAGCTTGGCAGTGGTAGAAGATCCGACACGAATCGGAGCACTCGGAGGGGATCTCGACAATTCCCGGCCACCCGGCGTATGCAGCCCCTCTCGGGTGGAGGGAATCTTGGAAGTTTTTTGAGATCTCTGTGTGCAGCAAATCTGAAATTGGGAGCTTGGCTTGGATTTTGATGCTTGCAAGGAGTAGAGCCTGGAGGACTTGTCACGCCACGGCTTGAGTCGGCTAGTGTGTGGTGACGTGTGTGGTGACAACATTGTGTTTGTGTAGGGGCAGCCAAAATCTTTGAAAGCCAAGCAAAGCATGGAATTTGGCAGCTGGCAACACACACAGACCGTGTGCAGAGAGCCAGCAGTTCGAGCATCACAGAGCTTGGCAAGACATTCGAAGCTCGTGTGAGCATTGCTAGAGGTGCAAGATAGTCGAAGCTCGTGTGAGCATTGCTAGAGGTGCAAATTGGGGGTACAACAGCATCGAATTGAGCTCATAGGCTGGGAATTTGAACAACCAATCGAGCAATGAGGGCAATGCTGAGCGCACAAGCCAGAAGTGGCCGAAGCAAGGCGATAGGAGCAGACCAGCGCTCTTTGTACTCTGTAGCAAAACCGGGAAATCGGTCTGAGGGAGCTGCTGATTTGCGCTAGAGACAGGCAAGAAAGCCCGGCAATCCACACACACACACACATAGCATCGAGCTAAGGAATCGAGCAGGCTTGAAGTTGGTGAGCCTTGTAGGCTCGAGCATCACAGAAAATTCAGCATTTCGGGGGGCATAAGGTGATAGAGGAGGGCAGCACCGAGAGGCCAAAGCATTGACAAGCTTGACATTGAGCCAATTAGGCAGCAGGCAACCGATTGTATTTCACAGAGCTGGGAGATGGACACTATGAGCATTTGAGCATAGAAGGGGCACAAACTCAAGCAGGGAGGGCTCCATCGAGCAATAGCCGAATCCATAGCGGGACAATGTTTTGCAGAGCATCTGGCAGTGATGGAGTGTGTTGGCGAGCAGGACATTGGCAAGCTTGTGGTGTGTTACACTCACACACACTCACTGTGTGTGCTTGGTCGTCAGCGCTGGCACAGACTCAGCAGTAAAGATTTTTTTTTCAAAAGCCATAAAACCTCTTTGTGTGCAAGGGGCTATTCCCGCCCAAGGCCATCGACACCCTGATCATTTACCGACTATAGCCTTGACCCGGCTTGGACCTAGGATTCAGCAGAGCTACGAGGCTCGGAAGAATCAAAAGTGAGAGAGAGAGCTTGACACCGTGCTTGTGAGCGAGCACACGCAACCGAATCCGACAAGTTGAGAGCGATCTTGACAAATCGAGCGAGATCTGTGATCGATACCGATTCGACTCGGCATTGACCGCTCAATATTGGCTTCGAGCATTGGCGCTTTACGGCTATTCGGCTAGCCACTTCTGCCCGGCAGCGGAAGGCAACATCGACATCGACATCGCTCATGCGCACCGGCTCGAAACTACTCATTGCGGTGGATCTCCAACATCCGACCCAGACACCGGGCATTTTCCCTAGACGAGCGTGTTTCCGCGATCGACGATCGTGCTTGCGACATGCGCGGGTGAGGTACCTCTATCATAGAGGAGTGACACCCGGCATCGGCACCGAGCGCACCGATCGCCTTGTACGACAGAGTTTACGGATACGACACCTTTGGTGGCTATTTGACTAGCATATTTCTGCCTGGCGGCAGAAATCGACACATAGCGACACCGACATGCAGGTTACAGCACCAGGGGGTTTTTCAGCCCATTCACTCACAGATTCTCCAGGTTACCAGACACAGCACTTTCACAGGCGATTTGGTAGTCATTTCGACAGCAGATTCTCTGCGGACACATGCGTTGACAGATGCATTTTGTTGTGAGCACACCTAGTGCTACTGAGCTCTTTTGAGAGCAAATATCCCCACAGGGATCACTTCACTACATGCAGCAGTTCTTGGCGCCTGTTTGAGCGCGGTTTTACTCATGTACATTGAGTTGCAGACATTGCCCACTGTACAACGTGTGGAGCTATTTTTTGGCTATTTTGGCAGTTTTTCCCGGCCGTTTCTGAGACTCAGACCGGAAGAGCCCTTTCTGAGACTGTGGCTAGTCCATTTGTGTCTGCATTAGCTTTTTGGAGGGTCGATAGCGTGAGGTTTTCTTTGAGCTGGGGTGTGCTCGAATGTTGAGACACCTTCAGTGATACAAGTAGCTGGAGTTCCCCTTTACGGTACCCTCGCTATAGGATATGTATCTGGACGGTTATTTATGCTTTTGACGCCGAGTTGGCACTCACATAGCAGTTGTTTTGTGCAGCAAATGCCCAGTTAGTGCAGTTGACACATTTATATGCATTTTGAGTTGAGTTTTGACTCCTCATACAAAGGAGACTCTGCCGGATTTACTTCCCTCGATTCGTGCCTTCCATAGTTGGCACTTTTGAGTCTATTTTGGTTGAGATTTTACTCCCGATACAAAGGTTACTCTGCCAAAATTTCTACAGCTTCTCGCCATAGTTTGGCACCTCTCAAAACCTCTTGTCAGTGATGGCTTCTTCTTCAGAAAAGGAGGAGTATTTCATTCGGAAGTTCGATGGCAGCAACTTCACCATGTGGAAAGAGCGCATGAAGGACGTTTTGATAAACAAAGGCCTCTTAGAACCGTTGAAAGAGCGTGCAGAGGATGATGATTATACACAAGCTCAATGGGAGCTTTTGGGTGCAAAAGCCATGGCTACGATACGTCTACATCTATCCGAGTCAGTCTTCTTCACTATCATAGGGAAGAAAACAACCAAGGAACTTTGGGATAGCTTATGTTCAGCATGGGAGAGCAAAAGTGCATCCAACAAAGTTTTTCTCATGAAAAAGCTTATGAAGCTCAACATGAAAGAAGGTAGCACAGTTTCCAGTCACTTAAATGAGTTCAACTCCTTGTTTAGTCATCTGACATCTCAGGGCTTTAAGGAGTTTGACGATGAACTCAAGTCTATCTTCTTGTTATGCTCTCTACCCAGTTCATGGGATATCTTTTGCACACCCATTAGCAATTCCGCTCCGAATGGCAAGTTAGAGTTCAATGCTGTCACAGATGCGTTGCTCACTGAAGAGATTCTTTGTAAATCTCTCGATAATGCTAGTCATGGAGATGCATATATGGCTGGCAGTTCAACAAAGGCAAGAGGCCATGACAAGAACAAATACAAAAGCAAAAGTAGAGAGTGAACTCCTCTTAGTCCTAGCAGACACAGGAACCAAAGTAGAGACCGCAATGCCAGAAATCTCGAGTGTTACTATTGCCACAAGAAGGGTCATTACAAAAAAGATTGTCTGCAGTTTCCTAAGAGATCAGAAAAACATGCAAAAGGATAATTCTGGCAAAGGCAAAAGTACAGTAAAGACAGAGGAGCTCAATATTGTTGAGTCTCCCATACCTATCATTGCACTAGATGATGCTCCTCCTCCAGTGATGCTCATTATGCCCACAGAGATTCATGCCGAGGTGACAAAAGATGCCTCAGATGTTCTCATTTTCACTTCAGATATCACTCCAGATGCTTTAGTTGCACAGGATGAGGGTTATGCACAGAATTGGATCCTTGATTCTAGTGCAAGTTTTCATGTCACACCGCATAGAGAGTGGTTTTCCTCTTATGCATCCACGCATGGAATAGTCAAGCTTGGTGTTTCCTATGAGCTTGACATTATTGGAATTGGTGATGTGAAACTTCAGATGCATAATGGCACTACTTTTGTGCTGCAGAATGTCAGACATGTGCCCAAGCTTACCAAAAGCTTGTTTTCTACAGGGCAATTGGATGATCTTGGCTACACTATAGCTTTTGGTAATCGTTCTTGGATGATCCGCAAGAACAACCTTATCATGAGTAAAGGCAATAAAAACGGATCCCTGTACTCTTTGTTTGTTTCGAGTGTCGACGAACACTCTATCTATGTTGTCAAGATGTTGTCTCCTGAGTTGTGGCATAGCGGGCTAGGGCATATTAGCCAAAAGGGAATGAAAACACTTCAGCGTTTTGGCTACTTACGTGTGTTAGATTACACGGACTTTCCATTGTGTGAGCATTGTCTATATGGCAAACATACTAGATTGACATCTTCGCCATTGAATAAGAAACTAGGCGAACCTCTAGACTTGGTGCACAGTGATTTGTGTGGTCCCATGCCACATAAAACTCTAGGGGGGCAAACTACTTTCTCACGTTCATAGATGATTCTACCAGAAAGGTGTGGGTGTATCTCCTTAAGCGTAAGGAAGAAGTCTTTTCGACATTCCAAAAATTCCTCGCCATGGTTGAGAACCAATAAGGAACAAAGCTCAAAGCTTTTCGGAGGGATAATGGTGGAGGATACGTCCCCACAGAGTTTAAGGATTTTTGCAATAGAAGAGGCATTTGGCGGAAGTTTACTGCTCCATACACACCTGCACAAAATGGGATAGATGAAAGAATGAATCGTACGATTCCAGAGCGAGTTGTCTCTATGATGTCTATGGCAAAGCTTAGTCTAGAGTTTTGGGGGGATGCTGTTCTGACAGCAGTGCACATCATCAATAGGTCACCTAGTTCTCCTTTGAATTTCAAAATTCCATAGGAATTATGGACTGGCAAAAGGCCAAGCTATGAGCACCTACGTGTATCTGGATGCGAGGCATATGCACATGTGCCCAAAGAACTTCGTCGGACAGGCAAAGAGCAACAGTCAGGCAGTGAGACACTCTGAGAGAGTATCACGTGCGCCTGAGTGGTTTGAGCTGGGTATACACCACATTTTGGTCACTAACAGTGGAGATCCAACCTACTACAAAGAAGCTATACAAATGGATGATAGTGTTAAGTGGGACCAGGCTATGCAATCAGAATACAATTCGATTATGGCTAATGAGACATGGGATTTGGTTGAATTACCAAAAGGAAAAAATGATTTACCTCGCAAGTGGGTATACAAAAAGAAGTATACAGCGGAAGATCCCGAGCCTCGATACAAGGCTTGTCTAGTTTCCAAGGGTTTCAAGCAACAAAAAGGTGTGGATTTTGATGAGATTTTCTCTCACGTATTCAAGATGACTACACTTCGTATTGTGCTTGGTTTGGTTTCTATCAAAGACATGGAACTTGTCCAAATGGATGTGAACACAGCATTTCTTCACGGGGATCTAGATGAAGATGTCTACATGAAACAACCAGAGGGCTCTGTATGTGAAAACCGAAAACCAACGAGGATAGAATTGGTTTGAGACTTAAAAAGGCACTCTATGGACTCAAGCAAGGTTCAAGGCAATGGTATCAAAAATTCGACAAATTCATGCAGTCTCAGGGTTACATAAGAAGTCAAGAGGATCATTGCTTATACATAAAAAGATTGAACGATGGTTCTTTAATCATCTTGATCTTGTATGTAGATGATATGATTATCGCAGTCAAATCAATTGATGAAATCAATCAGTTGAAAAAGATGCTAAGCAGTCAGTTTTCCATGAAAAATTTGGGAGATGCCAATCACTTTCTTGGTATGCACATCAAGAGAGACAGGCAACGTGGAATTCTTGAATTATCTCAAGAAAAGTACATTCACAAAGTCTTGCAACGTTTTAGTATGCAGGGGGGGAAGTCATTGAGTACCCCAATGCAAGCATACTCCAAACTTAGCAAGGAAGACTCTCCCAAGACAGTGGGGCTGAGAAAGAGGAAATGGCGAAAGTACCATATTCTTCAGCAGTTGGCAGTTTGATGTACGCTATGGTAGCCACAAGACCAGACATTGCACATGCAGTGGGAGTGGTTAGTAGGTACATGGAAAACCCTGGCAAGAAGCATTGGGAAGCAGTGAAGAAAATCCTCACATATTTGAAAGGTACAGCTAGCAAGTGTTTATGCTTCGGAAATAGTGATGCATCTATTGTAGGTCACACGGATGTGGAATATGTGGGTTGCGTGGATCGTAGAAGATCCACATCTGGCTATGTGTTCATGTTTGTTGGAGCAGCTATTTCTTAGAGATCGTGTCTCCAAGATTGCACGTCTTCATCTACCACTGAGGCAGAATATGTTGCTGCGTCTGACGCCAGCAAGGAAGCCATATGGTTGGCTCGTCTAGTGGGAGATTTGGGCATTCACGAGGTTCTAGCACAACATTGTGACAGTCAGAGTGCCATCGCTTTGGCAAAGAATCAAGTGTTTCACTCAAAGTCGAAACACATAGAGGTCAGATACCATGTCATACGAGATGCATTGGCTGGAAAGCGTATCGCGCTTTTCAAGGTTCACACTGATGACAACCCCGTAAATGCTCTCACAAAGAGCCTAGCCTCGGAGAGATTTACACATTGTATAGAACTTATGGGTGTAGGATGAAGCCTCGGCAATGCTTCATCAACTTTGTATAGACTAAAGACCTTCAAGTGGGAGGTTGATGGGGTGTAGGCCAGGTGGCCGTGGAAAACCACCCTTGTACACTTCATTTCACCTAATCAATATAGGGAGAAAAAGAGGTAGAGTTGACTCTTTTCTCTTTCTTCTCCACTAACCCACACAGTGGCTGCCTGTGCATCTCCCCCTTCCTCATTCTCTTCTTCTCCTCTCTTGCACACACTCCGTAGACGCGCACTCATCACAGAGTTCCTAAAGAAGGAGAGGTTCATAGCCGGACTCTTTCCTGACCTTAAGATAAAAGTTGAGGCTGGTGCACCTGCTACCTTTGATGCAGTTGAAACTAGGGCTACTGAGAAATATAGAAAACTCAAGTGCCTAAGGGGAGAGGTTTCAATAGAAGGTCTTAGAACCAAAGGTAAGTCACTAGCATCAACATCTAGGGGCTTCCTGCGGTAACGGCGAAAGTGATTGAGAAGTTAAATGAATCTTTAAGCAGCTTGTCAATTCACCTTGCACAAGCTGTAGGTCCAAAGGGACAAGCAAAGAAGTCTGAAGAGCGAGATCCACGACCTAGGAGAGTCTTGCAATGTTGGAATTGTGAAGAGTCTGGACATGGGATGTATAATTGTCCTTGGCCCTGTGGGGAGCCAGGGAGACCTAACTTGAATTACCCAGTGATGAATGCAGGTGAAGGAACTGGTCAACAACCAAGGCTTCTACAAAGACCAAATGGACCAAGACCACCTCCACAAGGGGTAGAAGGAGTTCCACCTTTGCCAGATCCAAATGTGCATGTGGTAGAGGTGACAAACTCAAATGAGGTTGACATGGAAGAAAATGGCATTAAGTGTGGCCGAGGAAAAGGTAAAGAGAAAGAAGGTGTCACATCACAGAGTGACCATGGACGAGGCAAGAAGGCAAAGGAGACCAAGGAAGCTAAGAGGACTCAACGTCGTATCAATCTCCGAAACTTCCCTCTTGGACATGGTATGGATCCATACGACCTATTGGAAGACATGAGAGCTAAGGGTCCTGATATCTCATGGCCTCAGTTTCTTGCATTATGCCCACAAGTTAGGAGGGCAGTTAGCACTAGGAGAAAGGTAAAAGAGAGAGTGCCTATTGTAAAAATTTCACAAGCTAAAATGAATGAGGATATTACACCGGTGCTAGATTGTTACATCAAAGAAAGATTGGTTAGGAAAGGTCTAGTGGATGGGGGTGCACAAATTTGCATCATGATAGAGGGGCTCATGCAAAGTCTTGGCATGCACATCCATTTCACTGTATATAGGTGTGTGTGAGTTAGGGGACTTTTCCCATATCTTCTTAAAAACCCTCAATTAGCTAGTCACTAGGCTAGTTGAGCAAAAAAAATAAAAATAAAAATTATAAGTATATTATGGCCCATTTGTGTGTAAATATTTCATTGTATATAGGGCCTAAATAAAAGGACTTTCCATAATTATTTTGGTATTTATTTAAATATTTCTACCTATTGTGTGTTATTTATGCTATGTACATTGACTCACCATTACCATATTTTTTCTTACCATTTTGCATACCCTTTATTCCATATAAAAATAATTTCATGCAAGCTTCTCTTATTTTTGGTGTAACTCCATCCCAACAAAAATCCAAAAAAACTAGTTCTATATTTTTTCACTATTGTGATTTTTTCCTTCCTACATCTATTCTCTATTACTCTCATAAATTAGACCACCAAAAATATTCATCTTTTTATGGTAGACTTATAATGAGAGAGATTTATTTTGACCCCTTTATATTTTTTCCACCTGTATTATTTATATTTGACATGTACATATTTTTTTAGACCCCTCAATATTTGATTTTCTTAGTTGCACTATTCACTTATATCATGATCGCAACCATATCTTCAATTATAGACCTACCAAATAAGGTCAAGGGTATTTGCCATGGATACATGCACCATGGGGGGCTCACTCTTGGAGGTATTCAAAAGAATCATCCAAAGAAGGACCTCACAAGGACTTTGTGCAGTGGAAAAAAACAGTCGGTTTTGCTGAATTTTTAAAGATCACATGCTCTCCGAATTTGAAAAGATGATACAAACGAAAGTTGTAGCTCATGGCCTGAACTTTTACCTCAAATTTTTTCATATTTGTTTGCGCTAGGAACTCTGAGCTATGATTTTATTGGTGGACCCCACTTTGCCCATGCTATGCAGCCACACTCCCTCTTCCACTTTGTCATTTTCCTCTTTCACACACACTTCTCCACTCATCATCCCCACCTCTCTCACCACTCCTCTCTACACCCTACTCACCTTCTTCTCAACCTTGAAGAATAAGAGAAACCATGGTGAACTCATGTCTCCTACACACACTTCCATTCCAAAATTGACCACCTAGTCTCATTTTTCCTCTTCCATATTACCCATATCTATCAAGAAAACCACAAAATTCAGCCTCTTCTCTTGAAAGACAGCACCATGTTGATTGATTACTCATATTCAATCACCTTGGCTCTCAAGGAAGGTCAACAATGGAGAAAAAACGTACCGTCAAAGCTAGTGGACCGTCAACAAGCGTCAAAATTGACCCTACTCAAGGCACTTGGAGCATCAACATTGTAAGAAATTCAGAATTTCTTACCTATTAAGAGTTTTTTCTTCCTTATTTGTACCCTACATGGATACTCCCATTGTAAATATCCAATTCCATTTGTAAATCAATAAAAATACTAACTCTACTAGTTTACTAACACTAACCTACTATGAAAAGTCGTATCACCTCCACTTCTCTCCTCTCTCTCTTCTTCATCTATCCCCACCAACTTCTTGATAATTTCAAGAAAAAGAAATTATATAAGTGCTGAAAATCTAACCCAACCATGGTTAGAGGAGTAACCCTAGCCCTCAAAATTGCTATAAAAGGAGGGTGTAGCTAGCACAAAAGGGGGAGCCCTAAGCAAGATCACAATGCTATAGCTTGAGAATCCAAGCGCAAACTCTCTGGAAGGAGCTCTTAAGTGGAAGCTCATTGTCTTATGCATATGCATGTGTTGTATTAGGTGTGATTAGCAAGGGAACTCTATGCCATTGTAAGAGAGAGTGATCATTCAATTGAGAGTAGGAAATCTATCGTTTCTCCTACTAGTGTAAGCCCAACATTTGCTGAATCAAGGAGGGTGGATTTGGACTAAGCTTGGATACTTTGTTTCTCTTCCAACATGAAGTAATGGACAACAATGATGTGTAAGTGTCTTCAAGTTTTTTAAGTTCTTGATAGCTTGTCTCTGGGTGTTGTCATCAATTCAGCCATAAATTCCACATACTGTAAGAGGGCAACAAGGTGGAGAGGACTCCCCTGGGCTTAAGACAGTGATTGGGGTGGCTTTTCTTATGATGTGTTGTGGTGTAATTTACTCAAGCTATGTTGAACAAATACTAATCTCACTTTGATTGGTCATGATAGATTTGTAAGAAGGTATTAATGCAACAAGCATCCCCTCCCCCTTCTCTCTCTTTCTTACATATATAATTGTGTTTGCTTGATCATGGCCGATACATTTCAAAGTAGCCCGAGCACTCTCTCTCTCTCTCTCTCTCTCTCTCTCTCTCTCTCTCTACGCGTCCTAGCTCGCATCCGAAACTAGGTGGTGCCCCAAATTTGTGTAGGGTTAGGTTGCGGGTTTGTGTGTGTGTTTGTTGTTTTTTCCAACCCCAACCCAATTGAGCAGCACAGGAACCTAGAAGGGTGATTAGAGGCCACTCTTCTTGTTGCCCACTGCGGACCGCCTCACTGCTTTGGCATTTGTAAAAATGTTTTTGTGGAGGCCTTTGGCATTAATAAGGCAGTGGATTTCTATGTCATGTCTACCAAAGGAAATGGTTACCCATTTATCCTGGGAAGACCGTGGCTAATGAAAATGTGAGCTTTGCAGGATTGGGAGAGTGGAAAGATAATTTGCAGGAATGACAATCATAAGAAGGTTGTCTTTGACATGAAGGAGCAATTCCAAGAAGAGCTCCATGAAGAATCATCTCAAAGTGAGACGGAGGAAGGTTGGACCGATAGCACTTCAGAAGCAGAAAGTAGCGGCAGCATTACTAAAGAGGAGTCTTCCATTGAAGTCATGGGGATAAGGTTTAAGCCAAACAACCAAGAGACCTCTTGCCCAAGTTTGGAAGAGGTAGGTTCACAAGATAATCAAAATGTGCAAGATGAAGGAATGTTAGAAGGTATGTTGTCTACAACACTTACAAAGGACGAAAGAGAGGAGTTCAAATGCGTGCTAAGGAAATTTCCTAGGCTTTTTGCTAAAGACTACACTGATGTGCCTGGAGTAGATGTTGTTCAACACAAAATTGAGTTGTAGCTAGAGGCGACACCTAAGGCTCAGAAGCTACAAAGGCTAGGAGTCATCAAGGAGCAGGCTTTACTCAAGGTGGTAAGAAAGCTTCTAGCAGCAGGTTTCATTTATCCAGTGGAGAATTCAGAGTGGGTCTCTCCGGTTGTTGTCACTCCTAAGAAAAACGGCAAGTGGAGGGTGTTTTTGGATTACCGTCCACTCAATGAGGCAACAAATAGCGATCACTTTCCCCTCCCATTTCAAGATGAGATACTAAATGAGGTAGCTGGTCATGAGAAGTACATTGTGTGTGATGGCTACTCGGTTTACTTTCAAACAGGTATCGCATTGGAAGATCAGTTGGAAACAACCTTCATCACTCCTTAGGGGTTGTTATGCTTTTAGAGTCATGCCATTTGGACTGACAAATGCTCCTACAACTTTCCAACGCTTCATGGACATGGTGTTTCAAGAATTCTTTGGAAAGTCCATTAGGGTTTTTATTGATGATTATTGCATTTATAGCTCAAAATCATTGCATCTACAAAGGGTAGAAGAAGGTTTAAAGAAGCTCTACGACATGGGAGGTCAACTCAACCCCGACAAGTGTCACATAGGTGAGGATGAAGTGATCTTGCTTGGTCACAAGATTTCCTATAAAGGCATTGAGGTGGATCCTTCAAAGGCAAAGGCTCTTATTGAGCTCCCATCACCCAAGAATCTCAAAGAGGTCATCTCATTCATTCAAAAGGTGAAGTATATGTCACGCTTTATTCACTTAGCTTCGGAGTTGCTTCATCCTTTGCAAAAGTTGACACAACAAGTAGAATTTACATGGTCTTATGAGCTTGAAGAGTAATTTTGTAACATTAAAGTCATTTTGTCAGAGCTACCAACACTCATGACTCCTTGTTGGGGGTACACATTCTTTGTTATCTTTAGTGTTGGGAAAGAAAAAATTGGTGCAGTTTTACTACAACAAGATCCCCACAGTACCAGGATGTGACCCATCTACTTTGCTAGTAGGGTCATGAATACTTTGGAGAGAGGCTACACGGAGGCAGAACTCATCATGCTTTCTCTCATGTTTGCGGCGGTGAGAAAGTTTAGATCCTACTTGCTACCAAAACCTTTTGTAATTCTCACTACAAAAAATTTGTTTCCTTGGGTGTCATATCAAATGAATCTTAGCACTAGGATCTCAAAGTGGATTATGGAATTGCAAGAGTTTCAATACTCTTTCAAGGTAGAAGATGGTGTGAGTGCACAATTGGCATGGATCCTTACTTATAGGGTAGATGAGAAGGAGATTAAGGTGTCTGAAGTAAAGACCCTACCATTGACACCACCTAAAAGTATTCCTAATGCTTTTACCTTGTTCTTTGATGGAGCCTTTCGACGAGCCACGGGAAAAGCACGGGGAGGGCTAGTGTTGCTCAACCCAAGTGGAGAGGTGTTCATGAAAGAGACGGTCAATCTACCAGGTTCAACTAGCAACAATGAAGCAGAATACGACACACTACTTCATGGTGTAAAGATATGCATTGGCCAAGGTATACAACGTCTCATGGTAAAAGGGGATAAACTTCTCATTGTGAAGCAAATTTTAGGCATTTGGGCATGCAAGAATGAAAGCCTAAGGACAAAAGTTCATGCCATTCATAGATTGTTTAATCAATTTGAAGAAGTGCAACTATATCATATTCCTAGGAAACAGAATGAAGATGCCGATTTACTTGCACAGCAAGTAGTTACATGTGTTGAGAAAGAAGTGCGGATCATCATGGTGGCAGCAACTATCAAGCAACCGAGATACCAGGGATTAGAGTCATTGACTCCCATTATTTTTACATTTTGGAGGGTGAGTTTCCACAAGACTTCACGAAGGCTCAGAAGACTTCACGAAAGTTTAGATCCTACCTCCTACCAAAACCTTTTGTAATTCTCACTACAGAAAATTTGTTCCCTTGGGTGTCATCTCAAATGAATATTAGTACTAGGATCTCACAGTGGATTATGGAGTTGCAAGAGTTTCAATACTCTTTCAAAATAGAAGATAGTGTGCATGCACAATTGGCAGGGATCCTTACTTATAGGGTACATGAGAAGGAGATTAAGGTGCATAAAGTAAAGACCTTACCATTGCCACCACCTAAAAGTATTCCTAATGCTTTTACCTTGTTCTTTGATGGAGCTTTTCGACGAGTCACAGGAAAATCAGGGGGAGGGCTAGTATTGCTCAACCCAAGTGGAGAGGTGGTCATGAAAGAGAAGGTCAATCTACCAGGTTCAACTAGCAACAATGAAGCAGAATACGACACACTACTTCATGGTTTAAAAATGTGCATTGGCCAAGGTATACGACGTCTCATGGTAAAGGGAGATGCACTTCTCATTGTGAAGCAGATTTTAGGCATTTGGGCATGCAAGAATGAAAACCTAAGGACAAAAGTTCATGCCATTCGTAGATTGTTTAATCAATTTGAAGAAGTGTAACTATATCATATCCCTAGTAAACAAAATGAAGATGTAGATTTACTTGCACAAAAAGTAGTTGCATGTGTTGAGAGTGAAGTGCAGGGTCATCATGGCAGCAACAGTGATAAAGCAACCAAGGTACCAGGGGATGGAGTCATTGGCTCCCATAGTGAGATACATTTTGGAGGGTGAGTTTCCACAAGACTTCACGAAGGTTCAGAAGAGGAGACTCATGAAGAAGGTAAGCACGTATCTCTTCCTAGAAGGATCCCTCTATCAAAGAGGGAAGGATCAAGTGTGCAGACGAGTACCAACTATCAAGGAGATTCCAGCCATTCTAAAAGGTTTGAAGGAAGAGGCATGTGGTGGTCATTTTGCCCAAGAGTTAACTGTGAAGAAGATTTTGCTTGCGGGGTATGTTTGGCCAAGTCTACATGTGGATGTCCAGCATTGGTGTAAAAGTTGTCACAATTGTCAAGTAAATGGGAATAGAAGATTGGTTTATGGTCCAAGGCAAATCGTGCTTGCAAATGGACCCTTTGAAAAGTGGGGCATTGATGCTATGGGTCCTCTGCCTGGGACAAAAAATGGTAAACTCTACATTCTAGTGACTGTACACTATATGACTAGGTGGGTGGAAGCCCAAAGTGTGGCAAAGGTAAATGAGAGGACAGTGAGCAAATTTGTCTACACTCACATTTGTTGTAGATTTGGCACACCTTTGGAGATTGTTTCTGATAATGGTCCAGGGTTTAGAAAGGGCTTGCTCACAGAAGTCTGTGAAGAACTTCACATTCTACATCGTCATAGAATGGTTTGGTATAAAAAGCGAATGGCGTCATTGCAGGCATCATTAAAAAGATGGTGAAAAACAAGACAAAGTTGTGGGATGACTTCTTGGATGGTGCCTTGTGGGCGTATCGAACCACATATAGGGAAGCCACGGAGTTCACACCATTTCACTTGGTCTATGGTCAAGAGGCTTTACAACCAATTGAGCTCAACATTCCAACAATGCGACTTCATGGCAAAGCAGCACAAGATGATCAAGAAGCATGGATGGATCGACTTCTTACCTTAGCTGAGCTTGAGTGGAAAAGAGAAGCAGCATACAAGTGCTACAAGAGGAAAGCCACAGAGACGAAGGAAAAGCTTGACAAGAAACTAAAGGACAAAGGCATCAATGAAGGAGATCTTGTGCTAAGGTATGACAATCGACTCGATAATCGTTTTGATGCCAAGTTTGAAACTAGATGGCAGGGGCCATACATAGTCAAGAAGGATTTCAATTCAAGTTACTATCAACTTATGGACTTGAATGGGAAAGAGCACTCCAGGAAGGTAAACGGGTATCTCTTGAAGCCTTATTTGAGTCGCCTTCTACCAAAGTATCTACCAAAGATCTGTCAAACGGCAGTTGTCTCATGTAAGTATTGTTACATAAAGCATTAGTGTAACTCTAGCCAAAATTCTGAGGGGCCAAACAATGAAGATCTCGTCAAGGACTCTGAAGCACTCTCTTTGGAAAATATGCTCTATGATGGTACATAAATATACCATCATCCTGGGGGAGGGCTAATGATAGCCATTTTTCGGCTCTCCGTAATTGTCATAGTGAGTTAACCCACCCTACCAAAATCATCCAAACACAGTGGCTATCCCTACCATTTCACTGTATATAGGTGTGTGTGACTTAGGGGACTTTTTCCATATCTTCTTAAAAACCCTCAATTAGCTAGTCACTGGGCTAGTTGAGCCAAAAATATAAAAAATATAAAAAATTATAAGTATATTATGGCCCATTTGTGTGTAAATATTTCATTGTATATATGAACTAAATAAAAAGATTTTTCATAATTATTTTGGTATTTATTTAAATATTTCTACCTATGGTGTGTTATTTATTCTATGTACATTGACTCACCATTACCATATTTTTTCTTACCATTTTGCATACTCTTTATTCCATATAAAAATAATTTCATGCAAGCCTCTCTTATTTTTTCACTAATGTGATTTTCTCTTTCCTACATCTATTCTCTATTACTCTCATAAACTAGACCACCAAAAATATTCATCTTTTTATGGTAGACTTATAATGAGAGAGATTTATTTTAACCCCTTTATATTTTTTCCACCTATATTATTTATATTTGACATGTACATATTTTTTTAGACCCCTGAATAATTGATTTTCTTAGTTGTACTATTCACTTATATCATAATCTCAACAATATCTTCAATTATAGACCTACAAAATAAGGTCAAGGGTATGTGGCATGCATGCATGCACTATGGGGGGCTCACTCTTGGAGGTATTCAAAAGAATCATCCAAAGAAGGACCTCACAAGGACTTTGTGCAGTGGAAAAAAACAGTCGGTTTTGCTGAATTTTTAAAGATCACATGCTCTCCTAATTTGAAAAGGTGATACAAACAAAAGTTGTAGCTCATGGCCTGAGCTTTTACATGAAATTTTTTCATATTTTTCTGAGCTATAAACTCTGAGCTATGATTTTATTGGTGGACCCCAGTTTGCCCATGCTATGCAGCCATACTCCCTCTTCCACTTTGTCATTTTCCTCTTTCACACACACTTCTCCACTCATCATCCCCACCTCTCTCACCACTTCTCTCTACACCCTACTCACCTTCTTCTCAACCTTGAAGAATAAGAGAAACCATGGTGAACTCATGTCTCCTACACACACTTCCATTCCAAAATTGACCACCTAGTCTCATTTTTCCTCTTCCATATTACCCATATCTATCAAGAAAACCACAAAATTCAACCTCTTCTCTTGAAAGATAGCACAATGTTGATTGATTACTCATATTCAATCACCTTGGCTCTCAAGGAGGGTCAACAGTGGAGAAAAAATGTACCGTCAAAGCTAGTGGACTGTCAACAAGCGTCAAAATTGACCCTACTCAAGACACTTCGAGCATCAACATTGTGAGAAATCCATAATTTCTTACCTATTAAGAGTTTTTTCTTCCTTATTTGTATCCTATATGGATACTTCCATTGTAAATATCCAATTCCATTTGTAATTAATAAAAATACTAACTCTACTAATTTACTAATACTAACCTAGTATGAAAAGTCCTATCACCTCCACTTCTCTCCTCTCTCTCTTCTTCATCTATCCCCACCAACTTCTTGATAATTCCAAGAAAAAGAAATTAGATAAGTGCTGAAAATCTAACCCAACCATGGTTAGAGGAGTAACCCTAGCCCTCAAAATTGCTATAAAAAGAGGGTGTAGCTAGCACAAAAGGTGGGGAGCCATAAGCAAGAGCACTATGCTATAGCTTGAGAAGCCAAGCTCAACCTCTCTAGAAGGAGATCTTGAGTGGAAGGTCATTGTCTTATGGATATGCATGTGTTGGATTAGGAAATCTATCATTTCTCCTACTAGTGTAATCCAACATTTGTTGAATCAAGGAGGGTGGATTTGGACTAAGCTTGGATACTTTGTCTCTCTTCCAACATAAAGTAATGGACAACAATGATGTATAAGTGTCTTTGTGTTTTTTAAGTTCTTGATAGCTTGTCTCTGGGTGTTGTCATCAATTCAGCCATAAATTCCACATACTGTAAGAAGGCAACAAGGTGGAGAGGACTCCCCTGGGCTTAAGACAGTGATTGGGGTGGCTTTTCTTGTGATGTGTTGTGGTGTAATTTACTCAAGCTATGTTGAACAAATACTAATCTCACTTTGATTGGTCGTGACAAATTTGTAAGAAGGTATTAATGCAACAAGCATCCCCTCCCCCTTCTCTCTCTTTCTTACATATATAATTGTGTTTGCTTGATCACGGCCCATACATTTCAAAGCAGCCCGAGCACTCTCTCTCTCTCTCTCTCTCTCTCTCTCTCTCTCTCTCTCTCTCTCTCTCTCTCTCTCTCTCTCTCTCTCTCTCTCTCTCTCTCTCTCTCTCTCTCTCTCTCTACGCGTCGTAGTTCGCATCCAAAACTAGGTGGTGCCCCAAATTTGTGTAGGGTTAGGTTGTGGATTTTTGTGTGTGTTTGTTGTTTTTTCCAACCCCAACCCAATTGAGCAGCACGGGAGCCTAGAAGGGTGCTTAGAGGCCACTCTTCTTGTTTCCCACCCCGGACCGCCTTCAATATTTTGAGGTATATAGAGACCCCTTATGTACCACTTTTCTCAATAAAAAGACTCCTTATGTACCAAAAGGGCCATTACAATAAACAACTGCCAATCACGTGGTTTCAATAGGACTTTGTGAAAACCCTTGTGTGTATTGTCGATAAGGCCACTCGTGGGGGTATGGAGATCTTGAATAGCACGTGCATCCAAGAGGTATTTATGAAACCCCATATTCTACATATTTTGAGGTATATAGAGACCTGTAATGTACCACTTTTCTCAATAAAAATACCCCTTATGTACCAAAAGTTCTCGGGAGGGCCATTACAATAAACAACTGCCAATCACATGGTTTCAATAGTAGGGATCATTTTAATCTATATTTTCTCAAAGATTTAGATACAAAAGTCTGTTGAAAAAATGATCTTGAAAAAATTTTACAGATTGAATAGGAAAAGGGTTCCTTTTATTGGTAAAAAATTGAATCACAGCTAAGGGGATTTATAAATAGTCCTTGAACACTTGTGATATATAGGTTTACATATAGTGACTCCCTTGAGCGACCATGTTCGTTGCTAGGCTCATAGATTTTTGCACTATCCCCAAGCCGACTTCCACGCCATCAAAGTCGTGTCACATGCCACATCAATCACGGTGCCGTGACTAATGGGCAGAGGCAAAAATAAGGGCATAAAAATCAGGAGGAGGGTGTGTGGATAACCAAGGAAGAAAAATAGGAGGCTCTTTCTCTCTCGCTCTGGGAATAAATCAAGAAGGAGATCACAATTCTTCTCAAACCAATGCAAGGGAGGAAGAAAATATTCAAAGGGAAAGAATCGGCGGAGAAAAAAAGGAAGGCGAGTGTGAAGAAAAAACTCGACCTCGATCTCGACATCAAGGAGGAATCCAAGAAAGGGAAGGAATGGTATTTGAAGCAAGGAAGAGGAGGGGAAGAAGAAGTACAAGCAGAGTTTGTTTCTCTCTAGCTCTTCTCTCTAGCTCTTGAAGCTCAAAGGGACTCTCTCGCTCTCATGCTTGAATAAGGAAGGGGAAAGCCGCTCTCTCTCTCTTGTTCTCGAACGAGCAAGGGAGCTCTATTTTCTCTTGTTCTTGGACGAGCAAGGGAGGAAGGAGAAATATCCATCTCTCTCGTGATCGAACAAGGAAGGAGATAACACTTTTTCTCTTGTTCTCGGATCTAAGCAGGGTGCTAAAGTCTCTCTCTCTCTCTCTCTCTCTCTCTCTCTCTCTCTCTATCGGAAAGAGGGATGACCAAGTTAATTTAGGGCATGCTGACCATGCTCTCTCTTCTCTTGACTAAGGCAAGGCTTTAAGGAAAATCATTCTTTCAGTTTTATGAGAATCATGGAGAGCAAAAAAAGGGGAGATTCTTTAGAGATCGTGAGGGCAATCAAAGCATGGCAATTGGAGAAAAAGTCTGAAACTTATTGTTGCTGGTAATTGAGGCAGTAGGAAAAAAAATCTCTCGAGTGCTATTGAAGCAGGGAATGATCGTCATAAAAAGAGAAGATTTGCAAAATCCAAGGGGCAATTGAATCAGATAAAGCTAGAGAAGAAAATTTCCATTATCGTCACTATCACCCACAAACAGATGGCCAAAGTGAGATAGCCAATCTTACGATACTCAATCTACTCAAGACTTATGTTACCGAAGTAGATCAATGCCCACAATGGGTAAAGTACTTACCTCTTGTAGAGTATGCCTACAATAATATTGTACATACTTCTACGAGAAAAGCACCTTTTGAGATCATTGAGGGAAGATCTAAAATTCCCTTGCTACTCAAAGTACGTGGGAAGATCTTCGCCATTGATGAATATAGCCGTGACCTACAAGAATCTTTTTAAAAGATCCATCTCTCAACAACGGCAAAAAGATGTTGTTGATAAGCACAGAAGGGCCTTAACATTCAAAGAAAATGATTGGGTCTTACTCAAGTCTCCTAGACTCGATTAAGGCAAACGACGGGCATAAATCCTACGGGCCATCAAAAGTATTATGCTAAAATAGCAAAAAGATACTATGGTCCTTTCCAAATCTTGAACACCATTAATGAGACGGCTTATCAACTCAAGTTGCCCAACCATTGGCTCATACACAATGCCTTTCATGTAAGCCTACTTAACCCCTACAAAGGAGAGCCACCAAGTGAACCAATTATTGAAGACCCTCCCGAATTTGAAGACCAAGAAGAGGTGCTTCAACCCGAAGCTATCCTTCGGCATGAAGACAAGGTACTACAACATCGTAAGATTATCGGACGATATCTTATTAAATTCAAAAATTATCCTTCTTAAGATGCTAGATGGATGCAAGGAATATAGTTTAAGGATAGTATGAGCCTTGTCAATGCTTACAATGCTACATTAGAGTAAGACAATGTATAAATTTCTTTTAAATGATCCATATTTTTGTCTTATAAGACTAGTTATCTTCTTTTTAATTGTGCACAAATTTAGCTAGTATGTATGCTTAGAATCATGTTTGTGATGAGGACGTCTCTCAAACACCAAGTAGAATTTGTCACTCTACTTTGGGAGAATGAAATGGACTAAAGAGTAGACATGCTTGTGGCAGCTATGTCTCCCAAGCACCAAATGGATTAGTCATCCATCTTGGAAAGATGTCGTAGGGTAAAATGGGATCCTCTAGCCGCCGCTAAGTAAAATTTACTAATGACTAAGGCTTTATCTCTTCTACCTCATAGTCGAGGACGAATATGATTTCAAAACAGAGGTAATGTCATAAAATCTAATATCTAACCAACCCAAATGATTTTATCATATTAAAATGATCACTTAATGTGGGAGAATAAACGGGAACAAGGGTTAAGATATAGACATGTTCTTAAAGATCTATCTCAACACGAGGCCAATGGTAAAGGGGCCCAAATGAACGACGGTCTATCAAAGAGCAAGGCTAACCAATGGAGGATAAGACCTTAGGGTTAGCTTCATTGAAGACCTCCAATAATGTGTGAAAGTCCTTTGACCTTAAGTAAGCTAGGGCTGAGCTTGAGGTAGGAACCCGGCCCAGCTCGAGGTGTTTGTCTTGCTTGTCATGCTTGATGACTAAGGTGCTTGATGATTGAGGTGCTTGAGATGTTTGAGGCAGTTGATGATTGAGATGCTTGATGTGCTTGACATGCTTGAGATGCTAGGGCTGTACTTGAGGTGAGAACCGAGCCCAAGCTTAAAGTGCTTAAGGGCCAAGCTTGTGGTGGGAATTGGACCTATGCATGAGGGGCTTGAGGTGTCAAAAAATCAAGATTCAATCCCTACAAGGAGGGGGCGAGCCCTACAAGAGGAGGGATGAGAGAGAACACCGACACACTCACACAAGGCATGCATTGTACAAACAAAGCAAAAGGGACACTTGTCAAGCTCCTCCTCATGTTGCCCTCATGGTGTGCCTGAAGCCTATTTGTTGGCCACCCAAGGGGTCCAATGATAATTTAGGAGATTTAATTAAATGATGTTGCATTTATCAAGTCCTCTCTCTCAAAGGAGAAAGGGGGACACTTGTCCCAAGGCTACCCTTGTTGCTTGTAATGCCTCCTGCTTGTGATTGGCTAGGTCTGGTGGGGTCCAATGAGCTTCAAGCATGAGCTACAAGGGGGGGGGGGTGGACCAAAGAAATCTAGGGGGTTTCTTAGGGGGTATACTCACCCACACACGCTCACAAACACTCTCATTGTGTGCTATGCAAAGTGAAAGATCTCCATCTCCTTCTCCAAGCTCCTTGAGAAGTTGAGAGCCTACACCAACAATATCTTGGCTATGGAGTGCAAATCCAACCCAAGAGCCATGATTCAATGCTTGAGCTTTTCATCTTCTCCATCTTCATTACTATGCTATTATGTATGCTAGAAAGAAGAGTTATGATAAGTGAGGAGCTTATTCTTTCTCCTATGAAATGTTTCTTCTTCCTCTTCCCTACCCTCATTCCCTGCTAGCTCTCTCCACCTTCGAAGGTGTTTGAGGTCTTGGGAGTGAGGCCTGGTATAGTTAAAGCTTTATTCAAGTTTATGTTATGCTTGTGACGCATGAATCTTTCCATCTTCATTGCATCACCTAGGTCACAAGGAACACAAATATTGTATTGTAACAAGTCTCTCTTAATGGGAGAAATCATAATACAATTGCCTAATGGAGGGGGGACCGGCTCCACATAAATCCGGTCATGTTCTCTAAATTCTCTCTCTTGCAAAAGTATTGATCATGCCAAGTTAACTAATTGCTATGATTATGTTGCTATCTTCAATTATGTTCACCCACTATGCTCACAAAGTCATTTCTCAAAAGTACTCTCATTAATTTCTGCTTCTCTTGAGTTATATAGGCCAATTCCATGACATTTTCAACTTGTCTTCAAGTGCAATCACTATTTGAAAGTACCCTAATAAGCCATCCATGATTGAGTACCTAATACCTAGCTTAAAATCGTGTCCTGGAATGTAAATAGTTAGTGGTCACGCTTGGTAGACTCATTTAATGGCTTGTAGTCAAGACACACTCTCCACTTCCCATTCTTGTTAGGAGTGAAAACCACTGGGAAAACCCATTTTGACTCCTTCATGGGGTATATAATGCATACACCCAATAGTTGCTTAATCTCTTTCCAAAGGTATTCCTTTTTAATTTCCCCTAATCTCCCTAGCTTCAGTGCCTTTGGCTTTTACCCATCCTTGAGAACTATGTTGTGCTCTACACCTCTTGCACCAAGCAAATCTTTGTACTCCGTTGTTGCAAAAAGATTTGGAAAGGAGGCACACAATTGGACATAGCCTTCTTTATCTTGCTTGGTCAAATATTCACTCAAAATATCGGGTACTTCCTCCTCACCTATGCCATAAACCCGTGGTTGCATTTCCTCTTTTGCATAAGAGCCTTCTACGGTGACTCCAAACAAATCAGCATCTATATTTATCATCTCATCCTTGCTCTCCTCCTCCTCAGTATCAGTGCAACCTTCATCATAAGGTGTCTTAGTCTCATACTCGTAGCTCGGTGTTTCATCTCCTTCATCTTGCACCACCATAAGATGGAAATGTCTCTCCTTGGTCTTCAAATCTAGCACTGCCTATCTCCCCTTCTCTTTGTTAGGCAAAGTGAACACCTTGCTCTCCCATTCTTGTTTAGCACCTATTGCAAGAAATCACGACCTACCCAAGATGATAGGGTAATCATTATCATCTGCTTTCATTACAAAGAAATTGATTAGGCACTCAATGCACATCACTTTCACTCTCACATCCTGAGCCACGCCCAAACACCTAGCTTTAGTATGGTTGGCCATCCTCATGCACACAATCGACCTGGCTACTTGTTTAACCCCTGTCTCTTTCATAGAAGCTTCCATCATGATGCACACATGTGCTTCACCATCGATTAAGGCTTGCACCTGCATCCTCTTCTCAATGACTACATCCACAAGAGGAAGGACACCTACCCTCAAGGCCACAATTTGCACTACCTCCACATTGCCCATAGCTCTTAGTAGCCTCGTGTTAATGCTCGTAGATTTAAAGCTAGCAACTGCCCCAAAAGTAATGCTAGCATTTTGACTATGCACATCACTTACCAGGTCATACTCGGGGTAGCCTCATCTTAACTAGAAATCCGCTTGTTTGATCTTGCAACACCTTCTCTATTGTTGCTAGTTTTTGGATGCTCCTTGCCTTCGTATACTTTGTCTTTACCCTTGCAAGCTCTAGTCTCCCGTTTGGTAAGACCATATTAGGTAAAGTGGGAAAATCCCAATTCCCAGGTTGGACAACTTTCAATATATCATGTACAAAATATAGAGATTTTGTCAAAAATTTGAGTTTTCTTAAGGTCTCATTCCACTTTATGCACATACAATACACAATGAAAACAACTAAAATACCATGGTTTCAATCAATTGGATTATTAGGAGACAAGTATATTGCATCCATTATCGTTGTCTATGTTCTATTGTCCTACCTACAACTTATCTCAACATGGAGAGCTTGGTTTCTAGGTCCACCACTTGTCCAAGTTAATGTAAAAGTGACTCAAGGTTCACAACTTGTGAAAGCAAGGATCCATTGAGGAATACAATCCACTTGGCTAATTTTTCTTAATTTATTGCATGTGACATTCAAGCAAGGTCCACTTCTAATCTATAACTTCTTAATTTGAGGCATGGGGCATACATAAAATATGTAGCATATGCTCTATTGCCTCATAGGAAGGTTGGTTTCAAGGTGTACTTATCCATGCTAGCCTATCTTGGAGAAATGATGGAGCTTGCTTCTCTCCTTGTTTCAATGGAGACTAGCTTGGACAAGTGGTGGACCTTTGCTTCTCTCTATGTTTCAATAGAGTTAGCTTGGACAAGTGGTGATCTTGGAACAAAACCCCCATGTAAAACATATCATGGGTATTCCAAGTGATTAGAAAGATTACCATTTAAGATATAACTTTATAGGTTGGACAAATGGAGCTTGGCTTGGAGAAATGGTGGACCTTTGATTCTCTCCATGTTTCAATGGAGCCTATCTTGGAGAAATGGTGGAGCTTGCTTCTGTCCATGTTTCAATGGAGCCTAGCTTGAACAGTTGGTGACCTTTGCTTCTCTCTATGTTTCAATAGAGTTAGCTTAGACACGTGGCGGATCTTCAAACTAAGCCAACTACTATCAATGTTTCCTAGCTTGGACAAGTGGTGGAGTGTTTCTCTACTCCATGTTTCAATGGATCTTAGCTTGGACAAGTGTTGGACCTTAAAACAAAAACCCCATGTACAACATAGAAGGGATTTTCTAGATTTCAATGGAGTCTAGATTTAACAAATGGTGGAGCTTGTCTTCATCCATGTTTCAATGAGACTAGCTTGGACAAGTGGTGGAACTTGTAACAAACCCCCCCATGTACAACATATCATTGGTTTTCTAAGTGATGAGAAGGAATACCATTCAAGATATAAACTTATAGCTTGGATAAGTAGTTGACTTTAAAACCAAATTCATCATAATACAATGAAATACAGGTTAGCCAATTCCTAAATCTTGAGACCAAACCTCCCATGCTATTAGAGATAATATATTGGATAAGTGGTGAACCTTCTATTATTTTCCCATGCCTAGTTTAGACTACCGGTACACTTTGCAGCTATAAAGGTTGGACGAGTTGTGGAGCCTTGTTTCTATCCATGTTTTAATGGATCCTAGCTTGGACAAGTGGTGGACCTTGGAAAAAAGCTTCCATGTACAACATATATGAGGTTTTCCATGTTTTAATGGAACCTATCTTGGACAAATGGTGAAGCTTGCTTCTCTCCATGTTGATTTTGAACTACCTTAGACAAGTGGTGGAGCTTTGCTTTTCTACTCTTCATAATACAATGAAGTATAGGTTGGTTACATGGTGAATCTTAAGGCCAAACCTCCCATTTTACTAGAGATGATAGGTTGGACAAGTGGATCAACCTTCTATCATTTCTCCATGACTATATTGGACAATTAGTAGACCTAACATCTCTCTATGTTGTCTAGAGATAAGCTTGGACAAGTGATGGACCCTGCTTCTCTCTTCCCTTGGTTTACTAGTTTGAAGACTCAGTATATATACTTTCTTAGATCTAGCTTGAACAAGTGGTGGACCTTGTATCCACAATCTTAATTCATTACAAAAAAGTATATGAAAAAATAACATAGGAATCTTGGTTTGAAGGTCAAGCAATTAGGTTCCAAATGCACATAATAATATATTTTCCACCCATAATAAAAGAAAGTTAAATATGTTATTACCAAATTGACAAAGGTAACGTCCAAGAATTCTAGCTTTGCATCTTGTCAGATCTAAATCTTCATCAAGGCGACATGCATGTATACATCAACTTTCAAGCCATTCAAGAATACATGCACATAGATTCCATAGTTTTGTTTTCAAAGTCTTTTAGGTTCTAAAACTCTTTCACATAAAGTATGTAATGACAAAATTCTTGAAGCAAACATTTAAGCCCAAGAAAAAGATCCCTCTCACATATTTAAAGTCCATGAATTCTCTGGTCCATACTTACAAGTTTTATTTTGACATCAAACATCAATTCTCTCATAGTTACAAATAAATGCAACCTCGATATGAATTGACAAAAAATGAATTTCTTTTACTATATGACCTAACATAGGCCCCAATCAAATAAAAAATGAGTCCCCAAAAATTTGGGTGCACTCTAGCAATACATCTGAGTCCCCTTACAATAGGATGCACTCCAATAGTACATTGAAGTCCCCTTAGAGTAGGGTGCACTCCATTCAAGTGTTCATAAAATTGACACACCTTTGTTTTTTTATAAAAAAGACTATATCAAATTATACAAATGTTGAAAGATACACACTAGAATAAAAAAATCATCTTATGGCCATATTTATTCAATGCTTTCGTGTTGACAAGTACACACCAAGGACATAATTTGTCTCAGAATCACTATACTGATTTACAATTGTGTTGTATGTATAGACTCTCTTATCTCTTGCATACAACCATCCTACCAACCATGAAATTATGGTTCTCTGCAAGAAGTTTTGAAGTTGCTCGGAAGTTTTCCTCCACATCTTTGGAAATATAAGATATGTCCCTGGCATGTTCCACATCACCCTATATGGAGTGTCATCAAAAATTAAGGTATTGTTTGCATCCAAATCCTCAAATATCTTCCAAATATCACTCAAATTTTTGTGATAAACCCTTGTAAATCCTAACATGATATTTGGATTTTGGCAATTTTTGTTACTCATAAACACCTTGAACTTGGTATACTGCTCAGGAAAACATTTTTGTGTGATGCGTTGCACCCTTGTTAAGTTATAGCAACTCCATATCCATAGCTCAAAGTATTCAGCACAAAAATCCAAAAAACTTTGTGCGTCTGGTCGCACCACATGATAAACTTCATCTTTATCCTCCACAAGTCGCATGTGTTGAGCCCAAGATGGCATAGAATCTCCATGTTTCATTTCAATTGTCTTGAGAAGTAACCCCTCTAGATCCAAGATAAGTACTCTTTTGATGTCCTTGAAAGCAAGTGGTAGGTGATAAGGAGGTGATTCATTCCTTGGACAAGGTCTTGGAGGAGGTTGGATGGGTAATTCAATAGTTTTCTTCAATTTATGCCAGCATATAGCCAATCCATTTTTCTGTAATGTTTCTGAAATTAAAGAACAAGAACACTTAATGCAAACACAACAATAGACATGAGTTTTACATTGTCTACCCTAAGGTTTTATTAGATACCAAAATCCATCTATGATCTACTCATTAATAGAAAGAAAGTCAAATTAAAATCCTGACTCTTTTTTATGCTACACTCTCTCTTAGTCTCAATACCATGGAGTTCAACTAGACTTAAGTCAACTAATAACTACTACTTGTTGTTAAATGTATGCTTGAAGTGCATAAGGCTTAACCAATGCTCTAGTGTAGAATGGGTATTTAGGTCTCAAGGTCTACCACTTATCCAAGCAAAGATCCATTTAGATATGGAAACCCAATTTTTCTTAATATAATGATATAGAGTGGACAAGTGGTGAATCCTGAGACCAAACCACTCATGCTACTAGGGATAATAGGTTGGACAAGTGGTGGACCTTGAATGTAAACCCCCCATGTACAAAGTATCAGGGGTTTTGGGTATTTCAATCGACTCTAGCATCTTATACACATGGTGGAGCTTACTTCTCTCCATGTTTCAATGGAGTCTATCTTGGATAAATGGTGGAGCATCATTCTCTCCATGTTTCAATGGAGCCTAGCTTGTACAAGTGGGGGATGTTTGTTTCTCTCTATGTTTGAACAGATTTAGCTTGGACAAGTGGTGGACCTTGGAACAAAATCCCCATGTAAAACATATCATGGACATTACAAGTGGTGAGAAAAAATACCATTCAATATATAACCTTATAGGTTGGACAAGTGGTGGACCTTAACACCCAATTATTATTAATATAATGACATAGAGTGGACAAGTGGTGAATCTTGCGACCAAACCTACTAGGAAAAGTAGGTTGGACAAGTGGTGGACCTTGAATGCAAACCCCCCATGTACAAAATATCACTCATGCTACTAGGAATAATTTGGTATTAAGGTCCATGTTTCAATGGAGCCTAGCTTGGAAAAGTGGTGGACCTTTGTTTCTCTCTATGTTTCAATAGAATTAGCTTGGACAAGTGGTGAACCTTGGAACAAAACCCCCATGTAAAGCATGTCATGGGCATTACAAGTGGTGAGAAAAAATACCATTCAAGGTATAACCTTATAGGCTGGACAAGTGGTGGACCTTAGCACCCAATTCCTCTTATTATAATGACATAGAGTGGAAAAGTGGTGAATTGTGAGACCAAACCTACTAGGGATAATAGGGTGGACAAATGGTTGACCTTGAATGTAAATCACCCATGTACAAAATATCATGGGTTTTGCGTATTTCAATGGAGCCTAGCATCTAGGAGACATGGTGGAACTTACTTATGTCCATGTTTTAATGGAGCCTATCTAGGAGAAATGGTGGAGGTTCCTTCTCTCCATGTTTCAATGGAGCCTAGCTTGGACAAGTCGTGGACCTTTGTTTCTCTCTATGTTTAAATATGGTTAGCTTGGACAAGTGGTGGATCTTGGAATGAAACTCCCATGTAAAACATATCATGGGCATTTCAAGTGGCGAGAAAGGATACCATTTAAGATATAACCTTATAGGTTGGACAAGTGGTGGACCTTAACACAATATAATGACATAGAGTGTACAAGTGGTGAATCTTGAAACCAAACCACTCATGCTACTAGGGATAATAGGTTAAACAAGTGGTGGGCCTTGAAATAAAACCCCCTAGAGTGTTTCAATGGAGCCTAGCTTGGAAACATGGTAAAGCTTGCTTCTCTCCATGTTTCAATGCAGCCTATCTTGGATAAATGGTGGAGCATCATTCTCTCCATGTTTCAATGGAGCCTAGCTTGGACAAGTGGTGGACCTTTATTTCTCTCTATGTTTGAATAGAGTTATCTTGGAAAAGTGGTGGACCTTGGAACAAAACCCCCATGTAAAACATATCATGGGCATTACAAGTGGTGAGAAAAAATACCATTTAATATATAACCTTATAGGTTGGACAAGTGGTGGACCTTAACACCCAATTATTCTTAATATAATGACATAGAGTGGATAAGTGGTAAACTTGGGACAAAACCTACTAGGGAAATAGGTTCGACAAGTGGTGGACCTTGAATGTAAACCCCCCATGTACAAAATATCACTCATGCTACTAGAAATAATTTGGTATTAAGGTCCATGTTTCAATGCAGCCTAGCTTGGAAAAGTGGTGGACCTTTGTTTCTCTCTATGTTTCAATAGATTTAGCTTGGACAAGTGGTGGACCTTGGAACAAAACCCCCATGTAAATCATGTCATGGGCATTACAAGTGGTGAGAAAAAATACCATTCAAGCTATAACATTATAGGTTGGACAAGTGGTGGACCTTAACACCCAATTCCTCTTAATATAATGACATAGAGTGGACAAGTGGTGAATCATGAGACCAAACCTACTAGGGATAATAGGTTGGACAAGTGGTGAACCTTGAATGTAAAACCCCCATGTACAAAATATTATGGGTATTGGGTATTTCAATGGAGCCTAGCAACTTGGAGACATGGTGGAGCTTATTTCTCTCCATGTTTCAATGGAGCCTATCTAGGAGAAACATTGGAGGTTCCTTCTCTCCATGTTTCAATGAGCCTAGCTTGGACAAGTGGTGGACCTTTCTTTCTCTATATATTTTAATAGAGTTAGCTTAGACAAGTGGTGGACCTTGGAATGAAACCCCCATGTAAAACATATCATGGGCATTTCAAGTGGTGAGAAAGGATACCATTTAAAATATAACCTTATAGTTTGGACAAGTGGCGGACCTTAACCCATAGTTCTTCTTAATATAATTATATAGAGTGTACAAGTGGTCATGTACAAAATTATGGGTATAGGGTATTTCAATGGATCCTAGCTTGGAGACATGGTGGAGATTGCTTCTCTCAATGTTTCAATGGAACCTATCTTGGAGAAATGGTGGATCATCCTTCTCTCTATGTTTCAATGGAGCCTACCTTGGACAAGTGGTGGACCTTTGCTTCTCTCTATGTTTCAATAGAGTTAGCTTGGACAAGTGGTGGGTCTTGGAACAAAACCCCTTTGTAAAACATAGCATGGACATTACAAGTGATGAGGAAAAATATCATTCAAGATATAACCTTACAGGTTGGAAAAGTGGTGATGGACCTTGACAAGTGGTGAAGGATACCATTTAAGATATACCCTTATAGGTTGGACAAGTGGTGGACCTTAACACCCAGTTATTCTTAATATAATGACATAGAGTGGATAAGTGGTGAATCTTAAGACCAAACCACTCATTCTACTAGGTATAATACGTTAGAGAAGGGGTAGACCTTGAATGTAAACACCCAATGTACAAAATATCATGGTTTTAGGGTGTTTCAATGGAGCCTAGAATCTTGGAGACATGGTAGATCTTGATTCTTTGCATGTTTGAATGGCACCTATCTTGGAAAAATGATGGAGGTTACTTCTCTCCATGCTTCAATGGAGCCTATCTTTGACAAGTGGTGAACCTTTACTTCTCTCTATGTTTGAATAGAGTTCGCTTGGACAAGTGGTGGACCTTTGCTTCTCTCTATGTTTGAATAGAGTTAGCTTGGACAAGTGGTGGACCTTGGAATGAAACCCCCATGTAAAACATATCATGGGCATTTCAAGTGGTGAGAAAGGATACCATTTAAGATATAACCTTATAGGTTGGACAAGTGGTGGACCTTAATACATAGTTCTTCCTAATATAATGACATAGAGTGTACAAGTGGTGTATCTTGAGACCAAACCACTCGTGCTACTAGGGATAATAGGTTAGACAAGTGGTGGGCCTTGAAATAAAACCCCCCATGTACAAAATAAAATGGGTTTAGGGCATTTAAATGGATCCTAGCTTGGAGACATGGTGGAGCTTTCTTCTCTCCATGTTTCAATGAAGCCTATCTTGGAGAAATGGTGGAGAATCCTTCTCTCCATGTTTCAATATAGCTTAGCTTGGACAAGTGGTGGATCTTTGGTTCTCTCTATGTTTCAATAGAGTTAGCTTGGACAAGTGGCGGACATTGAAACAAAACTCCCATGTAAAACATATCATGGCTAGTTCAAGTTGTGAGAAAAAAAACCATTTAAAATATAACCTTATAGGTTGGACAAGTGGTGGACCTTAACACCCAATCCTTATTAATACAATGACATAGAGTGAACAAGTGGCGAATCTTGAGACCAAAGCTATCAAGCTACTAGGGATACTGGGTTGGACAAGTGGTGGATCTTGAATGTACATCCCCTATGTACAAAATATCATGGGTTTAGGGTGTTTCAATGGAGTCTAGCATATTGGAGACATGGTGGAGCTTGCTTCGCTCCATGTTTCAAGTGGTGGACCTTCAATTATTTTCCCATACCTAGTTTAGACAACCCATACACTTTGCAACTCTAAAGGTTGGACGAGTGGTGGAGCTTTGTTTATTTCCATGTTTTAATGGATCCTAGCTTGGACAAGTGGTGGACCTTGGAAAAAAGTCCCCCCTGTACAACATAGCTAAGCTTTTTCATGTTTTAATGGAAGAGAGATTTGACAAATGGTGGAGCTTGCTTATCTCCATGTGGATTTTAGAACTAGCTTGGACAAGTGGTGGAGCTTTGCTTTTCTACTCTTCATAATACAATGATGTATGTTGGTTACATGGTGAATCTTAAGGCCAAACCTCCCATCTTACTAAAGATGATAGGTTGTACAAGTGGTCAACCTTCTATCATTTCTCCATGCCTATAATTAGACAATTAGTAGAACTAGCATCTTTCTATGTTGTCTAGAGCTGAGCTTGGACAAGTAGTGGACCTTGCTACTCTCTTCCCTTGGTTTATTAGTTTGAAGACTCATTATATATACTTGCTTAGATCTATATAATTACTCATTAGTTAGGTTACAAGTAGGTATGTAATTTGTTAGCCTCAAGGGACTTTGAATATTGAATAGTAAGAAAGTCAAGTGCTGGTTTGAAGATCTTTTGCTTATCTAAACTAGACTCTAACTCAACAATAAGTCTCTTAAGTTCCACGAATTGTCCTATCTAGGCTCCAAAAGAGTTTAATTGGTTTGTGCTAGATTCTAACTTCCTTGATGGGGTAGAATCCTAGAAAAATGAGGCACTATAAGTTTTACCTTAGCTCAAATGGATTTTCACTTAAACTAAACTGCAATTTGGCACTCTAGTATCTTTGTCTTGATGGAGTTTAACACTAGATACATAGTAGTGATATTTAAGCTTCATGTCTCTTCACTTGATCGAGATATGAGACCATACTTTCAAGGTCACCACTTGTCTTACCTAAAGACCAATGTGAGACATGGGAGCAAGAAAGCCATCCGATATTGTTTTAAGGACTATTACATAGACAATCAATAACTTAAGTAAAGCAAAAAGACTTGGATCTTTCACAATTAATAACTTAAGTAAAGCCAAAAAGACTTGGATCTTTGACAGTTTTTTTCAAACTAAAAAAGCACAATCTCATGCTAACAAAACTATAAATCACAATTGAAAGTTTTGAACGAGAAAAAGATCAACAATCTTATAAGAAGGATACTTTTCATTTCATTTGATGATTACAAACTAAAAGAAAGTCTCTCAAGAAATTGATAAACAAAAAATGTAGGTGACTGCTTCATTATTTTGAGCAAACATATCAAAATCTCTATTGATTGAGCTCCATCTAGTAGTATCCTTTGTAAGATCCTGCAGGAAGGAATAAAAAGAAAGATTTGTTAGATACCATGCACATGAGTGTTCAAGTATGTGTATCAAGAATATATGACATGTCACTAGTACCTTAGGGTTGCTTTCTATCCAGCCTTAGAAGATTGTTCTCAGCTTTCACCTTATTTATATAAGCCTTTGCTGTGGTTGCCTTCAAAACTCCTTTTGTGTTACAACCCAATTGCCTAGCTAAAGTGGTCAATTGTGACGCCTTCATGCTTTCAATGGGTGTACGCTCCTTTGCTAAGATCTCTTGTATTTGGGCTCTTCTCATTTCATTGCGGTGGCTTGTGTCACTTGCATTTTCAATGATAGTTTCATCCCTGTCACCTTTTGCAGGTGGTATTCTTCTTGTAAAGAACACCTTAGCTGACCAAACATCATTTTTTTGCTTCCAATACTCCATGATTTGTTTGTATTCACTATCATTTGTCACTATAGGTTGTCCATAACGATTAGAAGCAATTAAATCACGCACATCCCTTCTCTCATCAAGCTGAATCAAGTATGGCAGTAGCTCCTCCAAGAGCATATTGTCAACCATCTTCTCAGCATCAAATTGTGGTGGAAAAATGCAATTGTTTGCTGGTGAAATACATCCCTTGTAAGGAGAGTCATCAATAAGCACTGTTCTTTGTGGATCACATTCAAACCCCATGGCAATTTTGGCTAGAGGCTTGAACATTGCCTCAACGTTTGGATTGTCGGGTCTAAACAATTTTTGAGTTTGAGCGGTGTAGCAAACATCTTGCGACCAAATTGCAAAGAAAGGCAATGTATCCTCAGCTAAGTTGTTTAGTGCTGCAAGGATTTGATACACATTATTCCTAGTAGCTGTCGACCAAATTGCAACATTAAACCTCTGTAAAATAGTCTTCAAGAATTGGATGCAACCTGGCCTGAGTATAATATATCTTTTTGAATCCATTTGCACTGAGTTGTGGTGTGAGGATGGTTGAGGGGAACGTTTCAACAATAGACCATTTAAATCCAATATAATTGTAAGCATGGATTTCTCAACATCTACGCTACATGACGTAGTACCAATTGGCAATAGCTCGTGAGTGGACTTTTCAGTCTCTTTTGATGTATGTTGCATTTTTGAAGCATCGATTTCTTGGTTCTCATTATTGGAAGCTTGCTCAAGTTGCACAACACTAGACTCTAGTATAGAAATATCATCCATCTTGGGCACTTTAGAAACCATAGAATCTATGGATTCTATAGTTGTTGACTGAACCATAGGAGCATTATCCATCCCAGTTTGTGAATCTAAGAAAACACACACACAAATGGTATCTCAAAACCACTAGAATTTTATTCACCATATTTATATGTAGAACTCCTAGTAAGAAATTTATTTAAGGTAAAGTCGTTGTTAGAATCCTTGCAACCATTTTCAGCATTCGTACACCAAACACCACTTGTCTAAAATACAATCTACTAACTCAACATTTTCCATCCTACACTTTATTAAAGATGAGTACTTAAAGTGAAAACTAAAAGCCACCCTTGTTGAGGAAACATGGATACAAGGTCCACCAAATGTCCAACCTAGACTACAAGAAAACAATTAGAGATTTGGCTTAGATTTGGATTCAAAGGCCACCACTTATTCAAGTAAGATAACTCCACTTGTTTAAGACAGTAATGTTTGAAGCCCCACCACTTGTCCAACCTAGACATTGATTAAATTTTGGTAAGATTTATCACAAATCTAGAGTAGAATCAAGATTCTATGGCCAAGGTAGTCAAATAAGTTAGACAACACACAAAGCATAAGAGCACTCTAGATTCTCGTTGAGCATAAACTAAACAATAATCAAATTTATATTCACTTGAGATTTCATCCATGAAAAATGAAAATGATGCATGTACTTGAGATTTCCATCCATGTACAATACTTTACAATGTCAAGTAAAGTTATAGTCAGCAAACAACTCTTCTCCTGCTTCAACTTGACAAATAGTCTCAATGCATACATGGCCATATTCTTCTGACTTGATGTGTGAAGAGGTGCATTTATGCCAAGGTGGCAAATTTGGATCAAATGTATAGCGTACGTTGGGACAGACATTTGTACTGTGAGAACTATTTATATAGCCCGACACGTTTCCTTCTTCTACACAACCAATAATGTATGATTGATCTTCCTCTTCTTCTATGTTTGGATCCTCTAGAAGAGAATATTTATAAGCTCTTGGAAATATTTTGCATATCTTTTTCCAGTCTTGAAATCTATACTTATGCCCTCCATAGTTTAGAATAGTCAAACCACTTTCCAGGGTAGTATGCACAAATAGCCCATAACCAGCTCCTTCAATACATGAAAGTCGCACTTCAAAATCCACACCGTTAATATGGAAAATTACATCTTTGGGAATAGGAAAAGTTGGTGTCCCAAAAGGATCTTCATGCCAATCATAGTGTGAAATACATCTAGTTTTTATATCACTTAACTCCTTTGTGTCTGCAAAAAGAAGAAAATATTATGCATAAAATAATGACAATATCAAAGAAAGATATCATTATTTTATAGTCCAATAGGTCCATTGTATGGAAGACTTAGAGTGCCTCTTACATGGTGCCTCCAAGGTTTCCAAAAAATAAAATCATTGGAAAAAAAAGGCCACTGTGTCTCCAATCTATTGCCCATTTGAAGCATAGAGAGAACCAAGGTCCACCACTTGTCCAAGCTAGACATGGAGCATTGACACAAGATCCAACACTTATCCAAGAACCCTATAGTATATGTGGTAACATGGGATGCATTGATGCAACAAAAGTAGTCTAGCCTCCTCATCCATCTCTTTTTTCTTGTAGCCTAGAGGGATTAGTTTCAAGGTCTATCACTAGTCAAAAACTACACATAGAACATTGATACAAGGTTCCACCACATGTGAAACCTATCATCTCTAGTAGCATGGATGGTTTGATATCAAGGTTCACTGCGTGTCCTACCTATACTCTATTGTAGCATAGAGATTCTGGTTTGGTGGTACTACACTTGTCCAAACTTGGCTTGTTGTTGATATCTGGAGGTAATCAAGGGTCCTCCACTTGTCCAAGTTAGGCATATAAAAAAATTGCAAGGTCCACCATGTGTAAACATATGATTGATTATAGCATGCATGGTCTTATTTCATGGGCAACCATCTTCTCTCCAACATGTGTCCAACCTCGGCTCCATTGAAGCATGGAGAGAAGCAAGGTCCACCACTTATCAAAGCTATTATTTTCTCCCAGTGCTTTCAAAACCCATAATACGTTGTACATGGGGGGGGGGGGATTCTTGTTTCAAGGTCCACCACTTGGCTAAGATTGGATCCATTGAAACATAAAGAGAAGCAAGCTCTACCATTTGTCCAAGCTAGGTGCCATTGAAACATGAAAACCCCATAATATGTTGTATACGGGGGGTTTTTTCACGGTCTACCACTTGTCTAAGCTATGGTCCATTGGAACATGGAGAGAATCAAAGCTCCACCACTTTTCTAAGCTAGGATCCATTGAAACATGGAGAGAAGCAAGCTCCATTGTTTGTCTAAGCTAGGCTCCATTGGAACATGGAGAAAACAAGCTCCACCACTTGCCTATTATTGCATAGAGATTCTGGTTTGAAGGTCCACCACTTGTCCAACCTTGCCTTCATGTATGGAGATAATAAAGAGTGCAATGCTTCTCTAAGCTAGGGACATAAAAGAGTTTCAAGGTCCACTACATATACGATCTATGATGGGTTGTAGCATGGGAGGTTTCATTTTAAGGTTGACCACTTCTCCAGCTCCGCTTGTCCAACCTCAGATCCATTGAAGAATGGAGAATAAAGGTGTACCAACTCTCCAAAATAGGCAAGAAAATCTCTATAAAACCCATGAATTGTTAATATATGCTATGCTGTGGAGTTTTGTTTGAAGGTCCACTCCTTATCCAAGCTACAATCCATTGAAGCATGGAAATAAGTAAGATATATCTATAGTCCAAGATAGGATCCATTGAAACATAGAGAGAATCAAGGTCCACCACTTGTCCAAGCTATGCATGGGTAATTGATATAAGGACCACTACGTTTTCACCTATACTATGCTCTATCATGGATGGTTTCATATACCACCAATTTTCCAACCTATTTAGTAGGTTGTATTATGGGGGTTTGGTTTCAAGGTACTTCACTTGTCTAAGGTGGGTTCCATTGAACCATGGAGAGAAACAATGTCTACCACTTGTCCGAAATATGCTCCTTTAAAACATAAAAGCAAGGTCCACCACTTGTCCAAGCTAATGTTTCTCTCCATTGAAGCATGGAGAGAAACAAGGTCTACCACCTGTCCAAAATATGCTCCATTGAAACATAAAAGCAAGGTCCACCACTTGTCCAAGCTAATATAACAAATGGGTGTTGGTTACAAGGTGTACCACACTTGTCTAAACTAGTCTCCATGCAAGGTCCACCACATGTCCAAGCTATATGATCTTGGTTTGAAGGTCTACCACACCTCTTGAAATTAGGATCCATGTAAGGTCCACCTTTTGTCAAGCTATGCCTTTAGTGAGTACTAAAACTAAGTAAATTGCAGTACTTAAATACCTTTCCAAGCTCATTAAGATTTTGGTCTCTAAGGCCACCACCACATGTCTAATCTATGCTCTAATTGATTACTTATGCTAGTTCTCAAAGTCCAAACATAAGCTCCCTTCTAGCAAGGTTAGTTTAAATTTAGGCTCCAGCACCTGTCTAAGCTAGGTTCAATTTATGAAGCATCACCATTTAACCATGCTACGATCTAATGTATCATATCAAGGGGGTATTGATAAAAGGTCCAAAACTTATTGAGTTCAAGCTCTTAAGTAATTAAGTCTTTGTGAGTATTAAATGTTATAGTTTTAGTCTAAAGATCCACCATTCAAAAACTCAAGTAATTTATTATTTACATTCAAACCTTGAATGCTTGAGATAAAAAATACAAACTCAATCAATACTATATAAAGCAAAATCTAACATTAAGAGTATCAAATCAGTAACAAGAAACACTAACATGCACAAGAAACTCAAAACATACGTGTCTCCATTTCCAAAAAGTCCTCCATTGACAGAGGATGTTGTTGTTGTTGTTCTTCTTCTCTTTGTGGAGAGCACTCCTCTGTAACAGGCACAATGTCATCTGATTGCGAAGTGGATTGTTGAAGTCCAGCCCATTTTTCTATATCTTCATGAGACTTAGCAAAGTCTAGCAGCATGGTCTCCACGTTTTTTGCCTCCTCCACACTATCAATTAAGCATATAACTTCTTTTTTCTGTTGTATTCCTTCTTGTGCAACCAAGGAGCCATCACCAAAAACATCAACAAGCTTGCGGTCTTCAAAACAATATGTACGAATGTAGTGCTTGACCAAAGCTCTTTTTTTGGCCTCCAAATATTGCAAATCTGACATATCGTTATCTGCTACTTGAAGAAGAGAACAATCAATTGGCATGGGATGTTCCTCTGATCTTCTTCTCAGGTCTTCAAATGCATTGCCTTGTCCCAAGAAGGCAATAACTGTTAGGAATTGAATTGCTCCTTTGCAAGGAGCTGATGGAAAGTGATGCAATGCACCACAACAATGGTAGCTCAGATTATCTCCCATGGCGTGAAAGGCACATTGCAATTTTGTGAAGTTAGTGAAATCCACAAATGCAAGAAAGACAAATCCAGGATCTGTTGACCCTCCAGCAATAGCCAAGATCCCATCCAAAGCATTGTTAAATGTCTCCTCACTCCACTTCAAATTGCCTCCAACGTTTTTTGTCATATCTAAAACACATAAGCCAATAGGCACTTTATTATTGAAGTGGCGCATCAAGTAGAGATTGCCTTCCATTTGTAGGCTCACCACATAGATTGACCATGGCAAATCTCTAGGCTCAGTTTTCTCCTTTTGAAGGTGAATTGCCCATTGCATGTATTTTATTGCTCCATCTGGAAAAGCCATTTTCTTTGTTCCACGCGTCAAACTAGATTTGATCCATTCCTCGCATAGCATTAAAATTGTTTTATAAACAACATCATTGATGTTATACATTTTGACCACCTCCTCCCAGTCTTTACATGGTGAAGACTCATTCAAATTGTTGAAGCCTTCAAGAAGTGCATCTTGAATCAATTTGTCTTGCTTCAACTGCTTGATTCGATCATACATGTCAGTTGCATCACCATCCTTTGCACTCTTTGACAGTAAAATCTTCTCATCTCTAATCTCTTCTTGAATAGTCTTTACCTCTGATTCCTCAAGGCCACAAAGGTATCTAAATACAGTTGTTGGGGGTTTCTTATTCTCCTCTTCTAGCTTTTCAATGATTTCTATCCAGCAATCATAAACTAAATCAGAGTACGTGACCATGTGTGCCTGTTTAGCAATCCAACTTGCTGCTGCACTCATTCTTGCCAATCGAAGAAAAGCCTAAAAATAAATAGAGAAATAATTAAACTATTGAGCAAGATTTGTTAATTAAACACTATCAAAAAGACAAAGAAAATAACTTACATCCCATCCGGCACGAGATGCATGTCCCTCTGCAATTCCACTTGCTGCCTTTGGTGGTCGTCCTGAGAAGATCCATTGACTCCGTAAATGTCTCAATATTTGGCTGTAAGGTTGCTTGACATACAATGCCTGAGCCTCCTCATTTGCAATGGCAGATATAGCAGTTGCAACAAATGGAGGAGCATTCACAACAATGCGAGCCTTTCTAAATTTATACACGCTAATCAGTCTTTCAAATATCTCTTTGTTGTTTTGTTCATTGTGAAGCAAAACTTTTGCAGCATAGATTGAATGCTGCCCATCAAGAATCCAATAATGATAATCTTTAATTTTTTGCTCCTCTACCTCTTCTACTGCCAAAGGAGTCCCCTTCTTTGATTTTGCATTTCGAACAGGCATCAAATATGCACATGCTGCAGGCTTGGTCGTACTCCGTGAAAATCCAAATAACACACTTTCAGCGTGTTTTTTATCCATAATACGTGCATTATAGTGATCAGGAGCAAGCCAACAATTTTGAATAGGGATATCAAATTCCCTATATTGGAAAGGAAAATAATTTATGTACTTATTCATTCCACCTGTATCTTTTTCTTGTCCTTTCATGGCCTCAGCTTCTAAAACATCTGGATCCACAATTCTCATCTTTGACATTGAACCCTCTGTTGATGAGGATGCCAAAGATGCCTTGTCTACATCCAAAATGGAACTAGTTCGCTTAGCTGCTACTTTTTGCACTTTTGCTTGCTTCTTTGTGGATGGTGGTCGTGAAGCTTTCACCTTTTTTCGTTGTAGTGTGGCAATGATGGAGCTTTGAAGTTGATCTGCTGTGATGTTTGGATTTGATTCTGCAAACTTCCATCCTCGAGAAAACATTGTCTCTTCTTTGTTTCTAGACATGCGCTCCAATGCATATGCTCCTGGAGATAGTTGAAATTCTAGATTCATTGGAACTAGAATGTCAATGCATTCCACCTCCGGATGACTATCAACTACAGAGACAGATGCTTCCACAACTTGTCCAACATCTTCAAACAAGCTGTCATTCTCCTTTTTGGCAATAAATAGATGCACCTTATGAAATTGTGCACCCTCTATACCATGTATGTCCAAATACCATTTCCTAAGATCATTGCAAGTATAGTCAACTGAGACAGCAACCCTTGCAACCTGTTTTTTTGGAGCCATCTTTCCTGAAACAAAAAAAACCAAATGTTATTTTAGCATATACTTTTTTGTAATGAATTAAGTTTGTGTGAATACAAGGTCCACCACTTGTTCAAGTTAGATCTAAGCAAGTATACATAGTAATCTTTTAAGCTAGTAAACTAAGGGAAGGGAGAAGTAAGGTCCACCACTTGTCCAAGCTCAGATCTAGACAACATGGAGAGATTCGAGGTCTACTAATTGTCTAATATACTATATTGAAACATAGAGAGAAGCAAAGGTCCACCACTTGTCCAATCTAGGGTCCATTTAAACATGGAGAGAAGGATGCTCCACCATTTGTCCAAAATAGGCTCCATTGAAACATGAAGAGAAGCAATATGCACCATGTCTTCGAGATGCTAGGCTCCATTGAAATACCTTAAACCCACGATATTTTGTATATGTGGGGTTTAAATTCAAGGTCCACCACTTGTCCAACCTATTCTCCCTAGGAGCATGAGTGGTTTGGTCTCAAGATTCACCACTTTTCCACTCTATGTCATTATATTAAGAAGATATGGGTGTTAAGGTCCACCACTTGTCCAACCTATAAGGCTATATCTAAAATGGTATTATTTACCACCACTTGGAATGCACATGATAGGTTTTACATAGGGGTCTGGTTCCAAGGTCCACCACTTGTCCAAGCTAACTCTATTGAAACATAGAGAGAATCAAAGGTCCACACCTTGTCCAAGCTAGGCTCCATTGAAACATAGAGAGAAGGATGCTCCACCATTTGTCCAAGCCAGGTTCGATTGAAACACGAAGAGAAGCAAGCTGCACCATGTCTTCAAAATGATAGACTCCATTGAAATATCTTGAACCCATGATATTTCGTACATGGGGGGTTTACATTCAAGGTCCACCACTTGTCCAACCTATTATCACTAGTAGCATGAGTGGTTTGGTCTCAAGATTCACCACTTTTCCACTCTATGTCATTATATTAAGAAGATCTGGGTGTTAAGGTCCACCACTTGTCCAACCTATAAGGCTATATCTTAAAGGGTATTATCTCTGACCATTTGGAATGACCATGATAGGTTTTACATGTGGGTTTGGTTCCAAGGTCCACCACTTGTCCAAGCTAGCATCCATTGAAACATGGAGAGAAGGATGCTCCACCATTTGTCCAAGATAGGCTCCATTGAAACATGAAGAGAAGCAAGCTGCAACATGTCTCCAAGATGCTAAGATCCATTGAAATACCTTAAACCCACGATATTTTGTACATGGGGAGTTTACATTCAAGGTCCACCACTTGTCCAACTTATTATCTCTAGTAGCATGGGTGGTTTGGTCTCAAGATTCACCACTTTTCCACTCTATGTCATTACGTTAAGAAGATCTGGGTGTTAAGGTCGACCACTTCTCCAACCTATAACGGTTTATCTTAAAGGGTATTATTTCTCAGCACTTGAAATGTCCATGATATGTTTTACATGGGGGTTTGTTTCCAAGGTCCACCACTTATCCAAGCTAACTCTATTGAAACATAGAGAAAAACAAAGGTCCACCACTTGTCCAAGCTAGGCTCCATTGAAACATGGAGAGAAGGATGCTCTACCATTTGTCGCTAACTCTATTGAAACATGGGGGGTTTACATTCAAGGTCCACCACTTGTCCAACCTATTAACGCTAGTATCATGAGTGTTTTGGTCTCAAGATTCACCACTTTTTCACTCTATGTCATTATATTAAGAATATCTGTGTGTTAAGGTCCACCACTTGTCCAACCTATAAGGCTATATCTTAAGGGTTATTCTTTCTCACCACTTGGAGTGACCATGATAGGTTTTACATGGGGGTTTGGTTCCAAGGTCCACCACTTGTCCAAGATAACTCTATTGAAACATAGAGAGAAGCAAAGGTCCACCACTTGTCCAAGCTAGGGTCCATTGAAACATGGAGAGAAGGATGCTCCACCGTTTGTCCAAGATACGCTTCATTGAAACATGAAGAGAAGCAAGCTACACCATGTCTTTAAGATGCTAAGCTCCATTGAAATACCTTAAACCCATGATATTTCGTACATGGGGGGTTTACGTTCAAGGTCCACCACTTGTCCAAGCTATTATCGCTAGTAGCATGAGTGGTTTTGTCTCAAGATTCACCACCTTTTCACTGTATGTCATTATATTAAGAATATTTGGGTGTTAAGGTCCACCACTTGTCCAACCTATCAGGCTATATCTTAAAGGTTATTCTTTCTCACCACTTGGAGTGACCATGATAGGTTTTACATGGGGGTTTGGTTCCAAGGTCCACCACTTGTCCAAGCAAACTCTATTGAATCATAGAGAGAAGCAAAGGTCCACCACTTGTCCAAGCTAGAGTCCATTGAAACATGGAGAGAAGGATGCTCCACCATTTTGTCATGGATAGGCTCCATCGAAAAATGAAGAGAAGCAAGCTGCACCATGTCTCCAAGATACTACGCTTCATTGAAATACCTTAAACCCAGGATATTTTGTACATGGGGGGTTTACATTCAAGGGCCAATACTTGTCCAAGCTATTATCGCTAGTAGCATGAGTGGCTTTGTCTCAAGATTCACCACTTTTCCACTCTATGTCATTATATTAAGAATATGTGGGTGTTAAGGTCCACCACTTGTCCAACCTATAAGTCTATATCTGAAAGGTTATTCTTTCTTACCACTTGGAGTGAACATGATAGGTTTTACATGGGGGTTTGGTTCCAAGGTCCACCACTTGTCCAAGCTAACTCTATTGAAACATAGAGAGAAACAAAGGTCCACCACTTGTCCAAGCTAGGCTCTATTGAAACATGGACAGAACGATGCTCCACCATTTGTCGAAGCTAACTCTATTGAAACATGGGGGATTTACATTCAAGGTCCACCACTTGTCCAAGCTATTATCGCTAGTAGCATGAGTGGTTTTGTCTCAAGATTCACCACTTTTTCACTCTATATCATTATATTAAGAATATTTGGGTGTTAAGGTCCACCACTTGTCCAACCTATAAGGCTATATCTTAAAGGTTATTCTTTCTCACCACTTGGAGTGACCATGATAAGTTTTACATGGGGGTTTGGTTCCAAGGTCCACCACTTGTCCAAGCTAACTCTATTGAATCATAGAGAGAAGCAAAGGTCCACCACTTGTCCAAGCTAGGGTCCATTGAAACATGGAGAGAAGGATGCTCCACCATTTTTCCAAGATAGGCTCCATCGAAAAATGAAGAGAAGCAAGCTGCACCATGTCTCCAAGATGCTAGGATTCATCGAAATCCCTTAAACCCAGGATATTTTGTACATGGGGGGTTTACATTCAAGGGCCACCACTTGTCCAAGCTATTATCGCTAGTAGCATGAGTGGTTTTATCTCAAGATTCACCACTTTTCCACTCTATGTCATTATATTAGGAATATGTGAGTGTTAAGGTCCACCACTGGTCCAACCTATAAGTCTATATCTTAAAGGTTATTCTTTCTTACCACTTGGAGTGACCATGATAGGTTTTATATGGGGGTTTGGTTCCAAGCTCCACCACTTGTCCAAGCTAACTCTATTGAAACAGAGAGAGGAGCAAAGGTCCACCACTTGTCCAAGCTAGGCTCCATTGAAAGATGGAGAGAAGGATGCTCCACCATTTGTCAAAGATAGGCTCCATTGAAACATGATGAGAAGCAAGATGCACCATGTCTCCAAGATGCTAGGCTCCATCGAAAAACATTAAACCCACGATATGTCATAGATGAGGGGTTTACATTCAAGGTCCAACACTTGTCCAAGCTATTATTCGTAGTAGCTTGAGTGGTTTGGTCTCAAGATTCACCACTTTTCCACTCTATGTCATTATATTATGAATATGTGGGTGTTAAGGTCCACCACTTGTCCAACCTATAAGGCTACATCTTCACGGTTATTCTTTCTTACCACTTGGAGTGACCATGATAGGTTTTACATGGGGGTTTGGTTCCAAGGTCCACCACTTGTCCAAGCTAACTCTATTCAAACATAGAGAGAAACAAAGGTCCACCACTTGTCCAAGCTAAGCTCCATTGAAACATGGAGAGAACGATGTTCCACCATTTGTCGAAGCTAAGTCTATTGAAACACGGGGGGGTTTACGTTCAAGGTCCACCACTTGTCCAAGCTATTATCGCTAGTAGCATGAGTGGTTTTATCTCAAGATTCACCACTTTTTCACTCTATGTCATTATTTGAAGAATATTTGGGTGTTAAGGTCCACCACTTGTCCAACCTATAAGGCTATATCCTAAAGGTTATTCTTTCTCATGACTTGGAGTGACCATGATAGGTTTTACATGTAGGTTTGGTTCCAAGGTCCACCACTTGTCCAAGCTAACTCTATTGAATCATAGAGATCAGCAAAGGTCCACCATTTGTCCAATCTAGGGTCCATTGAAACATGAAGAGAAGGATGCTCCACTATTTGTCCAAGATAGACTCCATTGAAACATGACGACAAGCAAGCTGCACCATCTCTCCAAGATGCTAGGCTCCATCGAAAAACATTAAACCCACGATATGTCATAGATGAGGGGTTTACATTCAAGGTCCAACACTTGTTCAAGCTATTATTGGTAGTAGCCTGAGTGGTTTTGTCTCAGTATTCACCACTTTTCCACTCTATGTCATTATATTAAGAATATGTGGGTGTTAAGGTCCACCACTTGTCCAACCTATAAGGATATATCATTAAGGTTATTCTTTCTCACCACTTGGAGTGACCATGATAGGTTTTACATGGGGGTTTGGTTCCAAGGTCCACCACTTGTCCAAGCTAACTCTATTGAAACATAGAGAGAAACAAAGGTCCACCACTTGTCCAAGCTAGGCTCCATTGAAACATGGAGAGAACGATGCTCCACCATTTGTCGAAGCTAAGTCTATTGAAACATGGGGGGTTTATGTTCAAGGTCCACCAGTTGTCAAAGCTATTATCGCTAGTAGCATGAGTGGTTTTGTTTCAAGATTCACCACTTTTTCACTCTATGTCATTATATTAAGAATATTTGGGTGTTAAGGTCCACCACTTGTCCAACCTATAAGGCTATATCTTAATTAAAGGTTATTCTTTCTCACCACTTGGAGTGACCATGATAGGTTTTACATGGGGGTTTGGTTCAAAGGTCCACCACTTGAATCATAGAGAGAAGCAAAGGTCCACCACTTGTCCAAGCTAGGCTCCATTGAAACATGGAGAGAAGGATGCTCCACCATTTGTCCAAGATAGGCTCCATTGAAACATGAAGAGAAGCAAGCTGCACCATGTCTCCAAGATGCTAGGCTCCATCAAAATACCTTAAACCCACGATATTTCGTAGATGGGGGGATTACTTTCAAGGTCCACCACTTGTCCAAGCTATTATCGCTAGTAGCATGGTTTGGTCTCAAGATTCACCAGTTTTTCACTCTATGTCATTACATTAAGAATATCTTGGTGTTAAGGTCCACCACTTGTCCAACCTATAAGGCTATATCTTAAATGATATTTTTTCTCACCACTTGGAATGTGCATGATATGTTTTTCATGGGGTTTTGTTCCAAGGTCCACCACTTGTCCAAGCTAGATCTATTACATATATATTATACATACAATATTCAACTAGATTCCCTACCTATCATGTCTAGTAGCATGGATGCTCTAGCTTTAAGGTCCACCACTTATCCAACCTATACTCTCTTATGTAAGGGAGATCTCGCTATAAATTCAAAACCTTCCCGCCTAAATTTTAAATTCAAAATCTGATCGCCTAAATTTAAAATATCCCTCCCAAATTTTAAACATCCCGCCTAAATTTTAAAATATCCCACCCAAATTTTAAAATTCCAACTTTTTTATAAAAATTTAAATTTTACCACTTAAATTTAAAATATTCCATGCGAATTTGATTTTAAATTCAAGTTTACCACAAAAAGATATCATTATACCACCTAAATTCAAATAGGCAAACCTCAAATCATTATATTGTACATAAATTCAAACAAATTCAAATTAACAAGCCTAAACTGATATTAGTTTGCATAGATATGAATTTATCACACCTAAATTATGTCACCATGTAAGAGAGAGTGGTTAGAGAATTTGAACAAGGTCCACCACTTGTCCAACCTAGATACCAAGAAGGATTGAGTGTACAAGGTATTGTTTGGAGGTCCTTATAGTCCACTGGTCTCAAGGTCCACCACTTGTGGTAAGGGTCACCAAAAAGTGTATATATTCATCCAAAGAAATACACGTATTTTTGGTCTACATGTCCTAGTTTCAACCATTTATGTCCATTAGGTGTATCACTAAACAACACTACTATTTTTGAGAAACATAAGTTACAATCATATCTACAAATGGATTAGAGGAAAATAAGCTGAGCATACATCCATAACTCGCTACAAGAATCGACTTTAACAGATCATGCAAGTAAGTCTTCCATTCAAGTTTACTAGTATTACAATGTGTTAGTTATTTGTGATATTTATGTATGTATATATACTATGTGTGCATATCGTAATTAAGTGTAATTGTGTATTTGCATTATGTATGAGTATTACAATGAAATAACACAAATATACATACATACACATAGATAACACAAACGCACACATACATGAGCATGTATTTTCAAGAGAGAGATAGCAAGATACAGAGATAGATAGAGAGAGAGAGAGAGAGAGACAAATACCTGTTTTCTAGAGAGAGGAGAGAGAGAAAGATAACAGATTTCACTGTGTTTATGTATGTGGAAGAGAGGAAGACGATGTATGGGAATATGTGCACATATTTTCAAGAGAGAGACAACAAGATAACAGATTTCACTGTGGTTATGTATGTGGACGTGAGGAAGACGATGTGTGGGAATATGTGCATGTATTTTCAAGAGAGAGACAACAAGATAACAGATTTCACTGTGGTTATGTATTTGGAAGAGAGGAAGACGATGTGTGGGAATATGTGTATGTGTGCGGGGATATTTTTAAACTACGTATCTCTGTCTTTTGACGAGAGAGTGTGTGTGCAAGAAGAGTTACAGAGAACCATCTTCTCTATATGGAGAAAGACAGAGAGTGAGAGAGAGAGAAATACCTGTTTTTTCTCTATTCGTGAGGTTTGCAATGTCTCCTGAGAAGAAGCTATGCCCGATCCTGTGCCCTTCTGGAAAGCGTTGCGTACGCTGCTATTTCTTTATCTTGTGCGCGAACTTTCAATCCTGTGCGCTCCACCTGTGTGTTGTGTACGATGCCGAGCTTGCTCCTCTACGTGCGCGTATACTCCAACTATGTGCGATCCGTGTGCGCTTTCTGTGTGTTTGCTGCTCGCCTGCTTTCTCTGTGTGCGTTGCTCGTGCGCTCTCTCTGTGCCTAATCTTGATAGGGTTTATTAGAATGCCATGTATGCTACAAGTCCATGTTTTATCATAGGATTAAAAAAAACAAAAGCAATATAAAACATTAACCAATTCACACAGCCAAAATTAAAGAAATCATGGTTGAAAATATGCAAAACATGCGTAACTCTATATTATGAATTCACTTTTTTTTAAAAAAATCTTTGGGCGCTGCCCCTCGACCCCTCCCGGCAGTCGCGCCGGGAGGCGACAAGGGGCTGCCGCCCCTTGACCTTGCCCGGGGTGCTGCCCCAGACCCCGCCCAGAAAAATATCCCAAAATCATCCTCCCAAGCCCCGCCATCGAGAGCGCTATATTCCACATCCCCATCAAGAGCGCTACCCCCAAACCTCACGTGGAAGCGCTGCCTTGTCACCCCATTGTGGCATTGCCCTAAGACCCCGCATCTGGAGTGCTAAATGGGAACATTCTTCATTAGTGAAATTTTGAACATAAATTATATTTAGCATATACTTAAATATAATACAAATATTAACATATTAACTATACTACTAATTTACTATAGCAGTTCTAGATTATGTCCCATAATATATTTAAGGTGCCAAAGGTTTGGCCTTATGGTCCTAGATTTAGCCAAGTGGTCAACACATATAGGACCAAGTGCACACTGTGCCACAAAACTTGGCCACCACTTCACTTGCCAAAGTTTAGGCCACATGGTCAATCCTAAGTTTCCAATGTTCTTATTATGTCACCTTTTGCCTCGTGGAAAACCTAGGCTTGTTTTCACATACTCAGGCACTTCAAGCCATAATAAATTTTCATTACTCTTCGGCAACCCTTTTGTTCAAGTCTTTGAAAAAACGTTGTTTAAGGCCACCCTAAACCATTTTCATTTAGGGGTGTTTAAAACTAGCTTTTTGGCAATTCGAGAAGAAAATGGTCAAAATTTTATACTTTGTTTTAACCACTTGACCAATTCAAATATTGGAAAGCAAGGTCTTGTAATACTTTTCTTTGGACATCACACATTAAAACTAGGTCCCTCACTTGTCCAAGCTATGCTCTAATACAATAAAGGGCTTTTGGTTTCAAGATGCACCACTTTCCCAACCTTGATTCCATTAAAGAAGCTAGCTCTACTTAGACATTTAATAGCAAGGTCCTGTAGCAGTTCACATTGAACATTTTCCATGGCAGCTAGGTCCACCACTTATCTAAGCTATGCTCTAATACAGCAAGGGGGTTTTGGTTTCAAGATCCACCACTTGTCCAAACTTGATTTGGGAATCAAGGTCCTATAATAGTTTGCTTTGGACATTCACCATTACAACTAAGTCCACCACTTCTCCAAGCTATGTTCTAATACACTAAGGAGGTTTTGGTTTGAAGGAGAACCACTTGTACGACTTTGTTTTTGGAAGTAAGGTATTTACATAGTTCACCTTGGACCTTGGACATTGGATACTACAACTAAGCCCACCACTTGTCCAAGCTATCCTCTATATATAGCCAAAGGGTTTGGGTTTCAAGATTCACCACTTTTCCAACCTTTCTTCCATTAAACAAAGGAGGGGCATTATAACTAGGTCCACCAATTGTCCAAGATATGCTCTGATATAGAAAGGGGATTTTGGTTTCAATAATCCACCACGTGTTCAACCTTGCAAGACTCAACGGATACTTGGACATTGGAAAGCATAGTCCTATAGTAGTTGATAGGTGGCAGTGGGTATAACAACTAGGTCCAACCTATGCTCTCATATAGCAAAGAGGCTTTGGTTTCAAGGTCCACCACTTGTCCAACCTTGCTTCCATTAAAGAAATGAGGGGCTACGTAAACATTGGCAAGCAAGGTAGAAAGGTCCTAAGGTATTTCACCTTGGATATTGGGCATTATAACTAGGTCCACCACTTGTCAAAGCTATGCTCTGATATAGAAAGAGGATTTTCGTTTCAAGGTCCACCACGTGTTCAACCTTGCAAGACTCAAAGGATACTTGGACATTGGAAAGCATAGTCCTATAGTAGTTGATAGGTGGCAGTGGGTATTACAACTAGGTCCAACCTATGCTCTCATATAGCAAAGAGGCTTTGGTTTCAAGGTCCACCACTTGTCCAACCTTGCTTCCATTAAAGAAATGAGGGGCTACGTAAACATTGGCAAGCAAGGTAGCAAGGTCCTAAGGTATTTCACCTTGGATATTGGGCATTATAACTAGGTCCACCACTTGTCCAAGCTATGCTCTGATATAGAAAGGGGATTTTCGTTTCAAGGTCCACCATGTGTTCAACCTTGAAAGCCTCAAGGGATACTTGGACATTGGAAAGCATAGTCCTATAGTAGTTGATAGGTGGCAGTGGGTATTACAACTAGGTCCACCACTTGTCCAACCTATGCTCTAATATAGCAAGGATGCTTTGGTTTCAAGATCCACCATAATTTCCAGCCTTGCTTCCATTAATATAGCAAGGAGGATTTGGTCTCAAGGTTCACCACTTGTCCAACCTATGCAAACCTTTTCCATGTTGTAGCATGATTTTTTGTTTGAAGAGTATTTTTCTATAACAATGTAATCTTTTTCACTTACAGGATGGACTTTGAATCTGGGGAGAAAGTACATATGATACTTGACAATGAAATTGTTGGTATTGGTTGTGTGTGTAGAACAGATCCAGATTCCACTTGTGGTGGTACAAAGATAGGGCAAGGAAATGTCTCCATACTAGTGGAGGAATGCTTGAAGGATGTGGTCCTACCTTTTCCTACAATGGATACTTCATCTCTCCAAGGCTCATTATGGAGTGTTGTTTGATGGTCAAAGATTCTTTTGCAATCTTTTGTATTAAATGGGAACTTAATTGATCCACAGGAAAGCTACAATGGTGATGAAGAACATGATCATTCTGATCCTCTAGTTACAGATGCAATACCTATGACAAGCCCAGAATTTGAAGCAATGATTCGAGAGTCTTGGAGAAATCAAAGGGTCCTTTTAAAAGATGACACAATGATGCAAACCATGAATGAAGGGACCATCTTATATGTATTTCCACATGATTATGTCAACTTTTGGTCCTGATTGTGTGGGTGTGGGTATTGAAAGAGAAAATGCAAGCATTGATGATGTGGTTGAAGTGGGTAGCATCACTTTGCTAAAGTGGCCCATCAAGCAGACAACAATGCCGAATGGGATCCCATTACAACGATTTTTTCCTGTTGATGGCATGCATGCTACATATGAGGATGTATCCAACGATGACAATGTTGGAAAAAAACTTGATGGGAGTAATGTTGTCCGGTTGTCAAGGAACAGACGATACACTTTCATGAACAGGACTCAAAAATCAAAAGCAGCACTAGCTTTGACTTTTTACCTTTCAAACAAATCAATTCAAAGGGTATCATGCATTGATTGTTGTGCACAAAAATGTTGTCAGTTTGCAGATCGTGATATGGTGACAAGGTTACGACAACAGTTTTGGGGAGAGTCTCAAAAATCACGCACTAATTATGTTTATGATGTTCTTTCTATATGTTATCAGAAAGATGAGAAGTCACGATACCAATTCAAGCTAAATGGCTCTATTGTTTGTTGTAGAGCATGGTATGAGCTACATGGAATACCAAAGACATCATTTTATCGATACAAGAAGAACTTTGAAAATGGTGTGCGCCAATATGTACAATATGTACATGGGAACACATGTACATTGAGAAGGGGACTTCAACATACTAATTTAGCAAGAGCACTACTAAATGAGTTTGTGGAAAACAACTCTGAGAAGATGCCACATAGAAGTAGAACACTGCTAGATGGCTCAAGAGAGACTCAATTGGTGATTCCATCAACATACAAACAAGTGGATATTTTATGTGAAATCAACACGACACTTGACCAAATGGGCTATGAGAAGAAGCTATCCGAATCTTCTTTTGGTAGAATTTGGAACAAAGAGTACCCACATGTCACTTTAACAAAGACGAGTGAGTTCTCTAAGTGCAATATTTGTAGCTCAATCAAGGCAAGGTTAGAAGCTAAACCTTCTCTTGAAGAGAGAGCTCTTCTCTTGAGGGAGAGAGAAGTTCACATGGCACAACAAAAGAGTTGCAGAAGCCTATATTATGCATGGTGCACGTATTCAAAAACTCAACCACAAAAATATGTATGCATAATCCATGATAAGATGGATCAAAAGAAGACTGCCATTCCTAGATTACGCATTGTTCCCAAGGGTGTGGATTCAGGATATAATCTGCAGGTGGCATTGATTGGCATGATCACTCATGGACACGGAGAAGGTCACTACGGACACTTTGTCTTGAATGGTTTGTGTCCAGCTGATCCAAATCTTACAATTGGCTCAATTGCTAATTGTTTACATAACCTAGAGAGGATAGATAAGCATCCTCTTGGTGATCTAGTAACAAATGGACTTCCAAGGAGCAATATTTCACTACTACATGCTTTGAACTCAAGGGATGCTTTGGACTACCATAACTTGAGTGATGGAAAAGAGACCATTGTGCAGTCGTCAGAAATTGCAGAAGAGGAATTGGGGTCAACATTTCGCAGATTGCCAGAGAACTTGCTGCTACAATTGGATAATTGTGCAGGGGAAAACAAAAATCAATACTTATTTGCCTATTTGTCAATTCTTGTTGCAAGGGGTGTTTTCAAAACCATCCAGCTGGGATTTTTAATGGTTGGGCATACACATGAGGACATAGACGCCATGTTTAGTAGGTTTTCAGAGAAGCTGAGAGTTACACAAACCTATACTTTGCCACATTTGATGGATACATTACGAGACAGCTCATCTTCATCTCCAGCTCCATTTTTTCTCACAAAGATCCCCGATTTCAAGCAATATTGTGATGGCTATCTTTGTGATGGACAAGACATACTTGTTGGACATTCCAAACCGCTTCAGTTCAGGTTCTTTATGCAGGATGAGACACCAATGATGCAATATAAGGCACATGTAGGTGTATCAAGTTGGAGTGGAAGTATTCGCCTTTGGAAAACAGACACAGAAGGCAAGCCAATGTTACCACATGGAGATCCACCTCTAGTACAAATGGCGGAGTATGTCAAGGCCCACGAAGAAGTCATTTTGGGGCTAAAGAACTATATAAAATTTTGGAAAAATTTAGGGAATGGTTCAAGTATTCCGCGATATTATAGACCCGTGATAGATTATTGGAGTAAGGTAATTGAAGAGATTGGAAAAGCAATCATATCAGAGGGAGTCTTGTATGAAATGTTTTGGCCAAAAACTCAAGAATATTCTCACCTACAAAGCACTACAATGAATTTGAAACAAGGAGCAGAAAGATTCCTAGGCCTTGAAGAATTGAACGATCATTTTTGTGGGCCTCAATGAGATAGGCCAAGGGAAGAGTTTGACCCTATGTCTGATGTGCACCAAGGTGACTTTCTTATGCTTGTTCCGAGTGACACAGAAATCTATCCAGTGTGGCTTGCAATGGCTTTATCTGACATTGATAATGAGCCTACATCACCAAACTACAGAAAACTCTTGATTCAATATTGGGCACCTTGCGCGAGAAAAAGTGGGATGACAGATACTCAAGCTTACAGTAATTGTTGGAAGGGTTATTGGGCTGTCAACTATAAGGACCCACAAGTGTGGGAAACTGTAGATGCAATTGTTTGGTCCTGGAGACCCAACAAAGAAGGACCATTTTCTAGAATAAAGACTCCAGAAAGGCATGCTATAAAAGCCAAAGAAGGCCTCACTCGTGCACATCAACCACACTTGGATCAAAGTTCAGATATGGTATCAAATGTGGAGTAGAATTATGTGGAGCTTCTATTGTGACTATACTAGTCAGTTTGTAAACAAAATCTTCTTTGTATCTTCCTTTGTTTTATGTAATTTATAGTTATTATTCAAATCCATTTGTTGTACATCCTCTTGAATTTGGTGTTTATCAACACCACAATCCTATGAGATTTTCACTTTATTTACTAACCATACACCTCAATTTTTCCCACTTTAAGTGGAAAATTCCCAAATTACATGAATTTAGTCGATTTGGAGATTCCCATAATGTGAGATTTTTACCAAAATACCTAATATGGTCTTTGGTCTCTCTTTCCCTTTTTGATCTTACTCTTTTATTGGCCAACGCCTTAACATCCTTCTTATCCACTCCAATGATATTCACCCTAGGGACTTCGTCACCATCTGGCGGATCTGGCTACCCTAGATTCTTCATTGCATGCTCTCTTTGGACATTAAATTGTGGTTGACCTCTTCCTCTACCAACCAACAGGTACATACGATCTCTCTCTCTTGACAGATGAGGAAAATCCGGCTCATATTGTCCCTCTTGTCCACAATTGTAACACATAACCAACAATGTCCTCGCCCTGCCTCTCGCTCCCCTTGGTTGTCCTGTATCCATCACACTTAGCCGTAATTCATGCATTTACTCAGATAGATCGTGTACGGTTCACACCCAATTTTGCGGCACAACTACTACATCTCGGTTCCCATGGTTCTCCACATGAATAGCCTCTTTGGGACCCTGAGGTTGGATAGGAATCACCACTTTGTAGACCAACACGCCCTAGTCAAACTTCTTTTTTATCTTCCTACTTTTTGCTGCTGCAATTGCCACCATTAGGGCCAAAAATGTCTCAAAAAGGTTTGTGTAAGGAATTGGTTAAGTTGCTAATTAGTGGAGCGGTTGATGGTCAAAACGGCTCCAAATTTGATCGTTTTGGGTATTTAAAGTGTATCTACGCGATTTAAAGCATATCTAAGTACATATCGCACCATATCATAAAAGATATCATTTTCACACTATTCTTTTGTTGTTTGACTCAAAGTTTGTCCTCATTCAAGTGACTTGATGGCAAAGAGTTATTTCTCCCAATTTTTAATGAGTTCATTCTCTTCTTTCTCTCTCTCTCTCTCACACACACACACACATTCTCCCATAACCTTTTATCTAGATCTTCTCACCTTCACGAGATTTTCCTCCACTCTGCCAATGCTAATAGCTCTTGAACTAGTCTATGTAGATTTTTCTTTGGAGCCTTTATCTCTCCAAAAAATAATTATCCTTACCAAGAAGTTCAATCTGCAAGACATGGAGCTTTATTCTACGATAGCTTTGATAGAAATAGATTGTGGTAGGATCTATCAGAGTGAAAATACCTTCTGCAACTCATCCTCATCAATGACTATTTCTAGCAGGAAGTTGCATCTGGAACCAATGCAGTGGAGCCCGAACAAAGCGATAGAAGAAGGTGTGAGAATGCTTAAAGTGCTCCTATTGTGTTGTGAGGGATGTGTAAGAAATGTGCTAACTGAGCCCAAAAGAAGCGATAGAAGGGTGAGTGAGAATGCTAGAATTACTCCTAATCGTGTGGTGCAGGTTGTGGAGAAATTGAGAGGACTTTGGGGTTGAAATGTGCACGTGGGGGTGGCAGTTGGCTTATATCCATATTAAAATAAAATTTGTTTGGTGCCACATGGCACCAAGTGATGTATGCCACTAAAAACAATGGTAGCTTGTACGGATGATTGGATATATAAAACTTAAATACGTGTTCATTTTCCATCCACCAAAAAACTCTCCTCTTGCTGTTTGCGCATTTCTCCAACCTCTCAACCTAGTCATGCATTATGTGATAGCTGTGTCTCATACTTTCTTAAACCCCTATAATCGCTTAGTTTGGATCAACTTGGAGCACTTTGTGGTTGAAATGTGCATGTGGGGGTGTCACTTGGCTTATATCCATACTAAAATAAAAGTTTTTTGGTGCCACATGGCACCAAGTGACGTATGCCACTAAAAACAATGGTAACTTGTACGGACGGTTGGGCATATAAAACTTGAATACATTGTGAAGGATTTGGGGGTGGCCTCTATAACACCTCCATACTCACAAGATATATGAGGAAAAGTAAAGTAGCTCTCACAAGAGGATAGGATCCGATCTCCACTCACAAACACACTCACCCTTGCATGCACAAAACCCCGCCTACACTCGACTAGCTTCCCTCTATACTGCCATAGCCCTAGCTATGATCAATTGCAGTCAAGGAAGCAAAAAAGGAACTAAATTTTGGGAAAATAAACCAATGAAAACCAAGTAAAATCTCTGCACTTTTGTTCATAAACACCATACCCTCACACCATCTCAACAACCCTTGCATATGCAAGAAGTGGCTCCATAGTCACTCCCAACCATGCACACAAACCCATCAAAAACCATGCCAATCATGAGTTATACGAAAACTCATGATGTTCAGCCAAAAACCTCAGAAAAAACCATGGAAAACATGGGGAAACAACCTCCCATTCACAACAATAACACAGGGCTTTCACTGCCAAACCTGAGTAGCAGGCACACGCTTACAAGAGAGCTCCACTTCACGCAGCTTCCATCACCAAAAAGAGAGAAGAGGGGTGAAAGTGCAGAGGTCACCACCCATGTTCATGTCCTTCTTGATGAGAGACTCACTCTCCAATCAAGTCTCCAGGCCCTTGCACACACACACGGGCACCTCCACTACAAAACCCCCACGCACCACCGCAGACTGCAGCAAGAGAGGCTTTCTTCTTCACAGCTGAAAACTCCCACTCATTCACGACCCCAAGCTGATAAAAGTTCATTTTTTGTTCACATTTTCAAATCACTTACACTTTGAAGTCTTGACACTTCTATGTACAAAAACAGCAAAACCATGTAGGCTGCACAACTGGCCCGCGGGCGAAGAGACAGCTGGCACACACCGCCTTTGTACACTTTGTAGAAGAATTATTTATTTACATATAAGACTCCCAAAAGCATTAAAAAACATCTCTCAAAGACTTTGGGATGGCCCGTACCATTCCGCCAAAACACGTCACAACGTGTTCATTTTCCACCCACCAAAAAAACCTTTCCCCTTGCTTTTCGGGCATTTCTCCAACCTCTCAACCTAGTCATGCATTATGTGATAGCTGTGTCTCATACTTTCTTAAACCCCTATAATCGCTTAGTTTGGATCAACTCACTTGGGTCTCCCTTATTGCTCCCTACACAATGCGAGAGTGATGGTTTTAGATTTCAAGAACCCCACCCTTTGCTTCATTTAGACCAACTTCTTCACTCAGGTCCCCTCCTCCACGCATGATGTGGTAGCACCTATTTGGGATTTCAAGAATACCCCCCAGTGCTTTGTTTGGATAGCCTTCCCCAGCACGGTCTCCCTCTACACGAGGTGATAGTAGTGATTTGAGAATCCTAGAACCTCCCCCATTGCTTTGTTTTGGTTGTTGGACTCTTTGCAATGACATCCCTCTCCTCATGATGCAATAGAGGTGTTTTATAAATTCAAGAAACACCCTTCCTTGCTTCATTTAGGCAAGGCTACTCTGTGATCCCAGCAACCCCTCCTGGAAAGTAGATTTTACTTTCTAGCTCTTGGTTCTCTCCCAATTCTCTCACATGGCTAGAACATACATAGTATCAATCAAATCCACAAGAAAAAAAATTGAACATAACAAAGTCTGGACTATCCTACATCAAGCAAAATTAGAGGTAGTCACAATCTCACTAGTACCCACTCTTTCAAATTGTTCTAACTCTTCTCAATAACTCAAAGTAAAATTATAACTTTCACATCCTGCAAAATTTGATGGTTTTGACATAATCAATGCCTCCTGAAGGCCCAAAAATCCCAAAAATGATTGGCTACATCTCCTGTTCTGACAGCTAGAGAGGCGTTACAACCCAAACAAGGTATTTAGAAGCACTTTCTTACACAATGCAATAGAGGGGGTAGTAACAATCTCACTACCCCCTCTATCACATCGTGCAAAAAAGTGTCTCCAGAGGCTTTTTTTTGGGTCGTAATAACGACCTCTCTGAGTGTCCAAACAAGGCATGTAGCCATTCATTTTTGAGGTTTTTGGGCATTCTAGACGCATTGGTGATGTCCAAATTATCAAATTCTAATGTATTTGAAAGTTATAGTTTTGTATGTTATAAGGTAATAAGATTTGATGTTAAGTTTTAGATGATTATGGCTTTTGAGGTAAAACTTTAGCATATGATAATGTTTCTCACTTATTCTTTTGTCCTTACATAAATAAGAAATTCCTTAGATTTATATTTCTAGCTTATATGATAGCACCTTCTTATATGTCCTATAATGGTTCAATCTAAGATGTTGAAGTCCAAGTCATCTCACTACCCTTCCTCATGTGCCCAAATCACCACCACTAGATCAAGCCAAACCAAAGAGGGAAAGGGTCTTTGAAGATCTAGGATCCACCTATGCAAAAATAAAAGGATCCTATGCAAAGATAAAAGGTAGGAAGATCCTCCCCATTACTCCTTTTACTTCAAATCATGAAGAAAAGTCACCACTACCCTCTCATGAGCCCACACCACCACCATTGGATCAACCTGAACTAGAGAGGCAAAGGGTATTTGAGGATCCAAGTTCCTCCAATGCAAAAACAAAAGTGAATTTTCATGTTTGATTACCTTATGCCACAGAAGTTGTGTACATTTTTTTTCACTTTGTTTATATGAACAGACATCCTCTAGGGCTTATATTTTTGTACTCAAACATTTAATATCAACCATTTTATTCTTAACTTTGTATCATGGTCTCATTGAGATTTTATATTAATAAATAGTGATCACATCAACAAGGGTGGAAAAGACTTGTTTATAATTGCAAAATGTAATGATTACATCGGGGGAGAAATCCACTTTATCTTAAGCCTTTAAGCCCTTTTTGCAAGTGACTCAAATGTAACTCTTTTTGGGAAAAGACATGTGAAGCATGAAGTTGAGTTCTCCAATTTCGTGCAACTCTACTCACAACAATACCATCAACTTTGAATCTATAATGAGGGGATGTTTTATCAAGAATCTCGAGGGTTTCTCTCTAGTTCTATATCTCCATTTGTAGTTACTATAGGGTCCCGAGGCTCGGTGAATGAATGGGCTATTATTGCTAATTCAAACTCTAAACAATTCTCCTCATAGTCTACAGAAGTTCAACTACCTAGCTTGCTTCTCAACCTCCTCTAGTCATAGCCCAAAACTAATGAATGATGAGCTTGTTGGTATAAGACAGAGAGTTTGGGCTTACTATAGAACAGGTATTTCCACGAATATGGAAAGTCTCCTTGGTACCCCAACCCTCTCCAAGTACAATTTCCAGTTTAGTTGTAGGTAGTCTTCTATAAAGCCATGTGGTCCATGATTTTTGCAAATCAATTGTTTGAAACAAGTACAATGTCCAATTTAGTTGTAGGTAGTCTTCGATAAAGCCGCATGGTCTTTGATTTTTGCAAATCCACTATTCAAAACAATCCATAATAAAATGGAAAGGCAAGAACCATTGAACCATGATCCCTCTTGTTGCTTTCAAGATATCTTCTTTCATTTTGGATTTGAAACATGCTATGGTACATGCATCAAGGCCATCCACTTCCATTGATCATATGGTGGGAACCTGCGACTCATGTAGGTCAATCACATGTACACCTTCTCTTGGTGGAACCTTGTAATCTACAAAACAAACAAGCAAACCATTGTTTAGTAAAATGAAGGACATAATATCTGCAATCCCCTTGTGAATTGATTTAAATATTCCATGTCAGCTCTCCACATGCTGCCATTCCATAGTTTTTTACAAAAAGATACATGAAATTGGAGAGGAAAATGAATGAAATGAGAGAGAACAATGGATGAGTGTTAATTTCATTTCATCAAATAGACAATATTTTGTGTTCCTTACAATAAGAATGGAGCAGGGGATGCCAAGACATGTTGAACCTTTGATAGCTAGCCATTGCCAACCACTTCGAAAGCAAGAATATGATATTTTTAATGGTTTTTCACCTCATCTTTCTTAGTTCTCTTCACTCTGTGTGCACCTTTGCATGAAGGGAGTGTTGTTATCTAGTCATTCACATGAAAAGACATGGGTTTCCAAAGTCCATTCTCTCTAATTTTATGAAATTCACAAGATGTTATGCTATGAGAAGGGCGAGTGAAGAAGACGAATCCATGAAAATTTAGAGATCTGAGAGAAAGAGTGTGAAAATGCAATGAAAAGAGACAAAGCTCTCACAAAATGAAGGAATAGTGAAAGAAGTAGAGGTTTGAAAAAAAAGGTTATTCATCATTAATGGCATTGTTTTCAGAACCTACAAAGGAAGATTTCGTATCTTCTAGCCCAATTTTTTGTAATATAAAATAGAGCAAAAGGATAGTACTTTAGGTCCAAACTTTGATGTTAGGCACCGAAAACATTCAAATATAGCGGTTTTGACCAAAGGACCCAGGCATTTAGCCATTCTCCACCAAAAGAATACCATGAAAGCCCAACATAGAGGAGACAATAATGCCATACTCTATTTCTTAATCCATGAATTAGTAAACAACCCTTTTTTAACCGTTTTTTTCCCTAATGTGCACCATTGTAATTTTCCAGGGTTTCAAAGTCCACCTTTTCCCTCACTTTAGGATGTACGCATGCCATGAATTTGTCCAGTTTGAAGTAGTCTCCATTAGCCAATTGTGTGGCTGCCGCTAACTCTTCCCAACATGCTTCTAAATGGTCTACAAATAAATTTAATTCTTCACTTACATCTTGTTTCAGTGCTTTCAATTTTGCATCCATGTCGACTATGGACGCCTCCTTGAAGATATCGTGTAGAAAACACGCCCGTAGAGATGGCCAAGCATGCCTCGCCTCACCTTCCAATGCTTCATACCACACCTTCTCTTTTTCGTGCATCGAAAGCAAAAAATTCTGCATCTTGCTGTTCTCATTTGGCATACACAATGATAGCATATACAACTCAAAGTCTGCAATCCACTTGTCTTGAACTCTTTCCCTGTGAAAATTGGCCCATAGCTACGCATCGCTATGTCCACCAACACAAAAAATTACACCTTCTTGTGGAAGTGGGAGCAATCACTGCGCTCCTCAGTGGACGTAGAACTGCACGTGAGTTCAACAAAAGGGTGTTTTAAATTTAAAAAGTGAAAATAGTGGTACATAAGGATATTTTTATTGAGAAAAGTGGTACATAAGGGGTCTCTATATACCTCAAAAAATGTAGAAGAGGGGGTTTTATAAATACCTCTTGACGCACGTGCTATACAAGATCTTTATATAATGACCTCCCTGAGCTTGAAACACAAACAAATGCCCCCTATATATCAGAGCATTCACAACACTCCTATCCTCTCAAAAACACTTCAAAAGATACAATACACGCTAACAAGCCACCGCCTCCACACCTCTCAACACACACAAGCTTAGCTTGATTGCTATTCACTCCAATGCACATTTCAACACACCCAACACACACCACAACTCAATTTCACTCTCCTTGCACCACAAAGCGGCCTGCGGGCACACACCTTTGTCGATACCGACACAAACTCAAAGAGCAAGAGAAAAGAGAGGGGAAGGGGAAAACGATGCCAAAAACGAGGGAAAATGGCTTTGAATTGTTGATCACAATGCACATATCACCATTACAACACCTCTACGGTGAGCTCTAACTAAAAAGAACGGTCTTCAAGGCTCCACTTCTTGCCTTTCTTACACTCATAATTCAAAAAACTAAAAAAAACCTCTAAAAAGTCAAAAAAGGGTTTTAAAGAGGGGCCCCGTCCTTTTTTAGTAACTTGAACCTTATTGGGCCTCTCGGGCTTCAGATTTATCAATCTATACAAGCTTTGGGGTCTCTCGATCGAATTCTCAACTCTCTCTCTCTCTCTCTCTCTCTCTCTCTCTCTCACACACACACACACACACACACACACACACACACACGATCACACCATCTTGAGCTTGAGGAGGGGGGCATTTAGCTCTCGCGCTAGTGTCTTCTTCACTTTTCTTTCAAAATTAAAGGGTCGCGTGGAAACATGTCCGTGGCCATAGGCGGCTCTACCACATCATCAACACGCAAGCCCACCGTCCACCTCTCATTGTTGGCCGGTATCATCGTCTCCAATAGAATCTGGCCCAACGCCACCCATTAGGGCTATCGGCCGCCCACCTACGTTGCACATAGTGCCTGAAAGGACTCGGTCATAGCCATGGGAGAGAAGCTTTCTCTCTTCTCTCTCTCTCTCTCTCTCTCATACTCCTAAGTTGGTCACGCATGTGGACTAATTTTTCCACCATGGGTGCCTCGCCCTTGGGGTAAACCAAGAGCACCAAAAAAAATGGTACCTCTAAAAACCATTTGCCCTCACCCTTTCAGTCCCTTGCCAGTTTTTGCTCCAAAACCCGATGGCCGAGCCGCAAGATTCCCCCGAAACTTCAACTTGTTGGCTTCAACTCATGAAAACCCCGTCACGTTCTAGCTCCGTCCTAAACTTGAACCGAGAGCCAGAAGGTGGCAAAAAATTATATGTGCTTACTTGCTTGACATTGGCCCACAATTGCATCGGGTTGTATTTGGTTGATTGGGAATCGGATTAACAAGCCGTTGGCTCTTGTTGACTTCACATGATGTGCTCTACCATTGAGGATTTTTCAAGGCCCAAAAAATCTCACACGACACATCTACCAAAGCGGTCAAAATGCCCCATTATGCGTCCACAACAAATCTTCCACTAGCCATAATTTACTCCTTCAATCTCCAATTAACAGTCTGGGAAGACCAGCATGCTCCACACCTTGAGTACTTTGCATCTATCCACTCACACTATCTCTGGCCACCTCTTTGAACTGACCCTGTCCGTGGAGAATCTGCAATGCATTCCATCTTTAGACATCCATAACTTTTTGTCATAAAATCTAACATCTAACCAACCCAAATGATTCTCTTATATTAAACTGATCATTTAATGTGTGAGAATAAACCGGAACAAGGGTTAGAATATAGGTATTTGCATCTCCGCACGGGACCAAAGGTAATGGGTCTAAACGGGAGATGGTCTATCAAAGAGCAATGATAATGGAGCTTAAAGACCCTAGGGTTCGCTTCATTAAATACCTGCAAAGGTTAGTGTTTAAAAGTCCTTTGAACTTAGGTAATCTAGGGCTGAGCTTGAGGTGCGAACCCGGCCCAATCTTGAGGTGCTTGTTGTGTTTGATGACTAAGGTGCTTGAGGTGTTTTTCGTGCTTGATGAATAAGGTGCTTGTCGTGCTTCTTGACTAAGATGCTTGATGTGCTTGTCATACTTGCCGACTAGGGAGCTTGAGGTGCTTGTGGGAACACTATCCAAGCTTGAGGTACTCTGTCATGTTTGCTGACTAAGGTGCTTGAGGGTAAGGTGTTCAAAAAGTCAACAACTATCCCTACAAGGAGGGGGCAAGCCCTACAAGGAGGGGTCGAGCCCTACAAGAGGGAGCTAGAGAGAGAACACACACACCATAACACAAGGCAAGCTTGTTACAAAGAAAGAAAATGGGAAACTTGTCAAGATCCTCCTCATGTTTCCCTCATGGTGTGCCTAAAGCCTATTGGTTGGCCTCCCAAGGGGTCCAATGACACGTTAGTTAATTTAATTAATTATTTTTGCATTTATCAAGTCCTCTCTCTCAAAGGGGAAAGGGGGATACTTGTCCCGAGACTATCATGCTTGCTTGATATGCCTCTTGCTTGTGATTGGCTAGGCCTAGAGGGGTCCAATGAGCTTCAAACATGAGCTACAAGGGGGGGTTGACCAAGGAAGCTAGGGGCATGCTTGGGGGGTATACTCTCCCACACACACACTCTCTCTCATTGTGTGAAGTGCCACTACAAGAGGCTCTTCATATTAGCGACGCTCACACAGCGACGCTCAAAAAAAAAATTCCTAGCGTCGCTATGAGGGTCGCTATAAGCGTCGCTATGAGCGTCGCAAATTTCTTTGTAAATTTGCGACGCTCATAGCGACGCTTATAGCGACGCTCATAGCGACGCTCATAGCGATGCCGGCTGGGGTAAAAAAATAACCGAGCGCACCCAAAAACTCAGATCTCAGATCTGAGTTTTTCGGCGCCCTCAAGCAAGGAGCAGGTAACGCTCTCCCTCACTCTCTCTCTCTCTCTCTCTCTCTCTCTCTCTCTCTCTTTTTCTTCTCCACACACACACACGAGGAGAGGAAGGAGAGCCAGGTATGCTCCTTCCCTCTCCTCATTCTCATGTTCCCTTCCCCTCTTTCTCTCTCCCTCTCTCTCTCTCTCACACACACACATACACACACACACATAGTGTTTTTGAGAGAGAGAGAGAGAGAGAGAGAGAGAGAGAGAGAGAGTACAAACAAAAACAAAAACGCACACACACATACATAAACAAAGAATGCACACACACATTGAGAGAGAAAAAGAGAGAGAGAGCATGCATAAACAAAAAACGCACGCATTGAGAGAGGAAAAGAGAGAGAGAACATGCATAAACAAAAAACGCACACATTGAGAGAGGAAAAGAGAGAGAAAACATGCATACGATCCAAAAAAACGCACACACATTGAGAGAGAAAGAGAGAGAAACTAATTTAACGTCGTAGGAAACTAATTAAAATTAAAAGACCTAAAGATCTAGCCGACGAGGAGTTGAACTCAAGACCTATTATTCAAGAGGGAAATGGCATAATCAATCTATCATACTTGGCATGGGTGATAGAAAGGTTATACCATTTATCTCTTTTTATTGGCACACACATCCACACACGCGCACACACACAAGAAGAAGAGAGTTATAACGTCGTAGGAAACTATCTTAAAAGACGTTAAAGATTAGGTTATATGTAGACTTACATTAAATTAGATTTAGGTTTATTTTTAACTAGATTTACGTTTATTTAAGCTAGATTTAGATTTACGTTATATTAGATTAGATTTAGGTCTCCATAGACTGCGATGCCTGCATGAAGCGGGTGAAGAAAGCCCTCAATGGAATATAGGGTATTGCTGCCTTCACTCATGGTGGGCTCCGTCGATCCAAAAGTACTGGTGAAATGTCTTCAGAACATCTATTATAGATCGAGTTGTTGCCAATTATAACTCGTCGGACTCTGACGCTGGCCAACAAGCAGCAATCTTGCAACCCAATAGACGTGTTCGCAGGCGCTTTGGTCAAGCAGCATATGTGAGGCCACAAGATGTAGCCTCTGACAGCTCGGGGGATGATCATGCAGATCACATTCCCAACGAGGCAATGCTTGAGCCCGAGATTGATGAAATGATCGAGACGATCATGGATTCAGAAAGGCTTATCTATGATGATATGAAAAGTGAAGCCAATACGCCATTGTATAATGGAGCACGTATGTTTAGATTGAAAGCACTCCTGGTTCTTCTCAACATGCAGGCAAATTTTGGATGGAGTGACACTAGCGTCACAGCGCTTTTTAGGTGATCTATTACAATTAGTTTACTTTAATAGAACTCTAAATGTACAATGATCTGATAGATTTTTACACGACTGTATCATATTTTTATGTTGTGTAGATTGCTGAAAGAGCACATACTACCAGCTGACAATGTGATGCCAGATTCCCGAGATGAAGCAAGAAAGATTTTGCGAAACTTGGGGATGGATTACAATTCTATCCACGCTTGTCCTAATGACTGCATTCTTTTCAGAGGGGAATACACAGACATGGAGAAGTGTCCGAAATGTGATTCCGAAAGATATCGAGTAGATCTCCACGGGACAAAAATTCCACAAAAGGTTTTGCGACATTTTCCTCTACTTCCTCGCATCAAGCATTTCTTCGAATGTAAGTCCATGGCCGCCCTAGCATCATGGCATGAGGAGAATAAATCTTCGGATGGTGTGCTACGAATTCCTGCAGATTGCGCAGCCTGGAAACATATAGATGGAACATGGTCGGATTTTGCCAGGGAAGCTCGAAATTTGCGCTTAGGCCTGGCTATGGATGGCGTAAATCCATTTGGTCAAAGATCAACATCTTACAGTGTATGGCCCGTTGTCATCGTCAACTACAACATTCCCCCATGGTTGACTACAAAGAAGGGGCACCTATGGCTAAGCTTGATTGTGCCAGGGCGATATAAAGTGGGGAATATGGATGTGTATCTTCGTCCACTATTGGAAGAGCTACAACAATTGTGGATTGGCATAGAGGTGGTGGATATGAGCCGACACACAGGACGATGGAATGCTTTGATCAGAGGCATTCTAATGTGGACCATGCATGACTATCCCGGGCTAACAGAATGCTCAGGTGATCTATTGACACTCCTCACTCAGACACTGTAAATATTGTTTTTTCCCATAGTTGATCTATTATCATGTGTATACATGCAGGGCTTCAAACAAGCGGATAGAGAGCATGTGTCACATGTGGACCTAGACTGAATGCACGTAGGGCACCCTCACTGAAGAAGCAAATATACGAAGGTCATCAAGCGTATCTTCCATAGAATCATGTGTTACGCGACGGCTTTTTGGGAAGAGAGCCACCAAGGATGTCTGCACAAGCATGGTTAGAGCAGAAGGAGATGTGCGATGACGGATTGCCTCCAGGGATGAAGAGACTATCTCTATGGTACGAGTTACCATACTGGCCCCGACTAATGATCAATCACTTGCTCGATCCAATGCACATATTCAAGAATGTGGGTAATCTACTATGGGACCATTTGACCGGCAAGAAAGATACTTTGGGAGCCAGAGTTGACCTTAGAAATGTGGATCGTATGGAGAAATTTTGGCCGCAAACAGCGTCTGATGGATCGATAAAACTCCCTAAAGCACCATGGATTTTCACAGGAGCCCAAGAACGCAAAGTAAAAGAGGCCATTCGATCTTTGCGGACCCCCACTGGCGTAATGCACTCGCTCCGAACGTGTTTTACTAAAGAACGTGTTTTCCATGGTGTATAACGCTCTTTTCTACTCGCGCTCACATCTTTTGATTGAAAATTCTGAGTTTTCGACTTGCCTCTTCTATCACTCGATTCATTGCGTCATTGTATTTATATGCGTCATTACGTCATTGTATTTAATGGTCTTTGCGTCATTGTCTACTCTATTCATTCAATATTAAGTTTAAATATTCGTGTGTTTAATGCAGGTATGGATGATGAGGAGTTTCTTTCTTCTTTGTCACCGCAGCAGAGACAGTGGTACGTGGAGCATCATCGCTCTGGCGCATCATCGCGCGTTCCTACACCATCCGCATCTCCCTCTCTTTCGGAGCATTCGGCGCGCTCCGAAGCTTCGGCGTCGACGAGACGAGCTTCACACTCGTCTAGACACTGGCGCTCTAGTGGTGGCGGTGGCGGTTGTTGTGGGGATTCCGCCACCGATGCCTCCACACCGCCTCGTGTTCGACGAGGCTCTTTACCCTCCCCTTCTTTGCCCGCCCCCACACCAGCCACAGCATCGCCATCTACGCCAGGTTTTGCACAGCTGACTGTTCCTAGAAGCTACACACCTCTACCTACTCCTCCAGGAGCCACCCCACTCGACACTCCTCGCTTCGGGGCCCAGACGTCGGTGGAGACACCTGACGTCCGTACCCCCACCGACACGCCGCTAGATACCCCTGCCAGGACACCCAGGTTCACGCGTCACCGGCCATAGGGCTTGCCTTACTCCGTCGACATCAGCGACGGCATCCTCATGGATGATGACGGCAAGAAGGTGATCTCGCGCATGCGTGGTCTTTGCTCTCAGCTGTTTAGACACTACATACTAAACAAATGGAGTGAAGTACCAAGTGATTTAAAAAACAGAGTCATCAGCATACTTCATGATGAGTTTCCCGTTCCAACACGGGATCAGCACTTCAATGAAGACCTGATGAAGATTCGAATGCGCGAATACTGCAAACACAAGCGTTCCGAAGTGCAAAAAGCAATCAAGAATGGGTGGAACAGGCCAGATTGGATGGCCAAAGAAGATTGGAAGAATGCGAAGAAAGCAGCGCGCGAGAATCCCGACAAGTGGAAGCAACAAAAGGATGCAGCTAGAGCGCGAGTAGAGGCAGGGAGCTCGCACCACTTGGGGAGCGGTGGATGGGCATCATTTGAGGCCGATTTTGTAAGTCTTTTCACATTGCTCTTTATGCATGTTCGATAGTTTAGGGTTTATGAGTTTTTTAGTTCTAACATAATGAAATCTTTGTATGTTTTGACAGTGGTCGATGACAGGACGTGATCCCACACCGTACGAGCGCGAGTACGCAGGCAGGAAGGGCTTAAACGCCCTGATGGACATTCTCAGTTCTCGCGGCGGCATGGTTAGTATTAGGGTTTACTCTTTTTTATTTTTTGTATTGTTTTATAAATGTCGTTATATGTTTATACTTACTGAAAGCTGTCTTATTGTCTTTTTTTGCAGAATCCGACAGATACGCCGCTTGGACGCGATGAGACGTCTGACTAGACGACGTCAGTTTAGCCGTAGCTAGATAGCATTAGTTTAGGGTTTCTCATAGCTTATGTATCATGAGACGGATTTTATACGTCTTTTTGAACCATGTATATTATTACATTTGTCACCGCAGTTCCTTTTGCCAATCAATTCTTTATGCCTATGATGTTGTACAATTGTCATTATTACATTTGCCAATCAATTCATTTTGCCTATGATGTGTACAATTGTCAATTTTGCAAACAATGCGTCTTGTGGGTGACTATTTTGGGTCTATTATCTACCTTTGCACTTTTTTTAAAAAGTGAATCAAGTACAATATGGTTGATGGGTGGCAGGGCATTCAATGCCCTGCCACCAAAACAAAATTCTCTCGGGCGTCGCTATAAGCGTCGCTATTTATGGCTCTGTAGCGTCGCTATGAGCGTCGCTATAGTCTTTTGTGTAAGCGTCGCTATGAGCGACGCTTATAGCGACGCATATAGCGACGCCTATAGCGACGCTCTCGTAGCGACGCTCGTAGCGACGGTTTTAGCGACGCCGGGGGTTATAAAAACCCAATGTATTTCCGTCGCTAACAGCGTCACAAGAGCACACAACCTCTTGTAGTGTGCAAAGTGCAAGAGCTCCATCTCATTCTGCAAGCAAGTAGAGAAGTTGAGAGCCTACACCAACACTCTTGGCTATGGAGTGCAAATTCAATCCAAGAGCCATGCTTCAATGCTTAAGCTTGCCATCTTCTCCATCTTCATTACTATGCTATTATGTATGCTAGCAAGAAGAGTGATGATAAGTGAGGAACTAATTCTTTCTCCTATGAAATCTTTCTTCTTCCTCTTCCCTTCCTTCATTCTCTACTAGCTCCCTCCACCTTCGAAGGTGTTTGAGGCCTTGGGACTGAGGCTTGGGATAGTTAATTCTTTTTACAAATTTCATGTTATGCTCGTGATGCATGAAGCTTTCCATATTCATAGCATCACCTAGGTCACAAAGATTGTATTGTACCAAGTCTCTCTTGATGGGATAAACTATAATACAAATGCCGATCGGGGGGGAGACCACGGGGGAGAGACCAGCTCCACATAAATCCGGCCCTCAACTATTTTCATGTTCTCTAAACTCTCTCTCTTGCAAAATTATTATACATGCCAAGTTAACTAAATGCTATGTTTATGTTGCTACCATAAATTAAGTTCACCCTCTATGCTCACAAAGTAATTCCACAAACGTGCTACCTCTAATTTCCACTACTCTCAAAGTTCATAGGCCATTTCCATTACAACTTTCACACCTTGGATCCATTTGAGAATCCATCTGGAACAACTTCTAGAGCACCTCAAACATCACATTCCAGAGCACATACTTGACACTTTGGATGTTGGACCAACTTCCATCCCAATTGACCCTTTCTGGAGCCTGTTTTACCTAAAAGACCGCATCAGGCATACATTTCCCCTACCCTTTGTCTAACCAGGGTCTTCATACCTGCTCTAGCAACCTGCCATGCCCATGTTTGCACCCTTAGCATTGTTTGGATGCACCAACGTGTTCAGACGATCTTTAGCAATCTTGCTTTTGGATGGCTCCTATCATAGTGACTTAATGAGTTCTTTTGTATGGCCCTTGTTGATGCTTACATAGCACACGTAGTGGGTGTCATCTCATGGATCCTATTTCAATGAATTTATGCCTAGCTCTCAAGAGAGAATTTCACATCAACTTCAAGGTTCAGTTTTCTATCGTGACACTACTACACACACATGCATGCAGTACACGAACACGCACACATAGGCACTATACCATAATACATATACGCACCATTTTTCTAAATTGGATGAACTGGACACTTGAGGTTCACTTTTTGAACGCTTGAATTTAGGCTAGTCTGGACATCAAATTCGCATCTGCTCAGCACCTCTTTTCCTGAGCATCGTTGCTACTGCTACTCACCACCTCAGTAAATTGCTCGTCCTTGCTTCTTAGAGGCGTCTTCTAAGCCCAAGATGGACGTTGTTCCGGTGATCAAAATAAAGTGTTTCTTAAGGCCTTAGATGAGACGCTTATATAAAGAGCGTGTAATCTCATGAGCTCAAGGAATTCTTGACAAGTGCAAGCCATACTACATTTCTCAAAGTGGGGCCTCCTGAAAGTTGTACTACTAGTACCGTGCGATGTGTAAAAGTTACTTATTATTTTAGTAAGGGTGGACTCCTTCCACCTACCTCTATTCCCACACTCCTTTCCCACCTACCTAAAATTCACATGGGATGGATATTCCCCAATACCTCAACTTGTATATGAAGCCCACATGATGCCCTCATTTGTACAAGGTTTTCTTTCTCCACTCATCAAGTGCAATCTAGTGTTATTGCTATATTCCTATCTTGTACTCTCTTATTTCTTGACATTAGCATATTAATTAACATTGACATTAGTCACATTAAATTGATCTCTAGGTTCTCACATGGTATTAGAGCAATAGAACTTAAGGTTAGTTTTCTAATTAGCGCTAAGAGCATTCCATCCTCTCTGGCCCACACTCAAATCCTCCGTCTCCATTATTTTCAAGGAATCCGGACCCTTGAAAGATGGCTGAGCCACCTTCTTCATCTTCCACATCCTCCTACAAGCCCCACTACATTATCAACAAGCTTAAAGGCAGAAACTTCCAAGCGTGGAAGATTTGGATGGAATCAATCTCACTTAGCTACAACTTTGGGTTGTTACGTCAAGAGTCAAAGAGTAACCTGACCACCCCAAAGACAAAGATTCAACAAGCTTCATCAACACTACACCATTGGTATAGCAAAAACAATAGTGTCAAGATGGAGCTCATTCTCCATTTCCAAGATCGACAAGGTCAAATGGTAAAGAAGTTAACTACTGCTAGCACCATTTGGAAGTTCTTCGAGAAGAACTATGAGCACACTGACCTTGTCTACCAAGTTTCGTTGATCAAGAATATTGGTAAACACTACCATGCAAAAGGGTGAGTCATCCTCCAAGTTTTTGGAGACATGGCAAATACTTTTGGATGAAGTACTTATCTCATGGCTTGCCATCCTTGAAGAGCTAAAAAGTATGCTCTTATTGGCTTCCCTACCTGCATCATGGAGAGCCTTTATCACTACATAAGACACCACAGCTCTTGCAGCTACTGGATCTTGTAGCCAAGATCCATCAGGAGAAAACGCTTATCAAACACACTAGCAACTCGTAAAATTCTATAGCGCTTTTCACTATGACGAGAAACTAACACCCTTACAATGGCAAGAATCCTTAATATTTGGGCCCTCCTTGGCAACACAATAATTTTGGAAGAAAGTTGCAAGCATGCCTCAGCCTTTATACCCTTATACCCTAGACCGCAACCTCCCATGTGGGAATTTTGCAGTGCCACGTGGCCACCACAATCAATAAAAATTTGAAGCAATGTGCCAATTTTCATCGCTTTGGACACCTCAGAAAGGACTATCGGCAACCATGAAATTAGGGTTATTGTCGTATCTCTCATTCTAATCTATATCCTTCTTACCCTCAAGGGGAGACACACCATGGCGGCCAAGCATCTCCTTCTATATATGGTCAATCTCATTATGCTAACATATCTACTTATGATAGCCCATCTTATCCTTTGCAACTATATGCCACCAATATAGCTACTTCATATCCTAATATCTAGCTACTTGATAAAGGTGACACCCTTCATTTGAAATATTATCTACACTAGCTATCCAACATCACTTATCTAGAACACCCTCTAGAGGTATGCCTCGATGATAACAAAATCAAGCTTGCCAAAGCCTATGGAGATGCTATCATTAACCTACCTAATGGCCTACACACTACTATTGCTCAAGAAAAATGACATCTTTGTCAGTGAGATAACCGACAACGACATCATCATCAAATTCATGCGAGAAGGCTGCCAATTTCTAGCTACACAAGACAAACATGATCAATATGTCACACTTTTGGTCCCCAAAACTAGGCGTCTGTATCCATTAGGTGACTCATCCCCTGCACATGCATCTGCATCATCCATAAAAACACAAGAAAATACACTCAAATGGAATATAGACTAGGAAATATTTCTCGGTACGTTTTGCACCAACTCACTCATCGCCAACTTGCACTACGTCTTCCTAAGCACCTCACTCACATCACACTTTTTGTGAGGGCTACGTTCTTGCTAAATCTCATCACGTCCCATGACCCATGTCATCATCACAAGCCACTGCACCTCTTGATCTCATCCACTCTGATGTTTGTGCCCCATTGTCCATCGACTCACTTACTGGCAATAAGTATATGCTTACTTTTATAGATGATTTCTCAAAATACGCAGCTACTTACTACATGGCCGAGAAATCCACAATCCTCTCTCATTTTTGCACATTCAAGGCACTAGTCGAGACTCAACATGGCACCACATTAAAACTCTCCACGCAAATCATGATGGGGAGTAAAATTCTCATGCACAGATCTTTGTCTTTCTACTAGCATTCGACAGGAATTCTCCATCATTGACCACCCCCAACAAAATGGTCGTGCTAAGTGCAAGAATCGCACACTATTGGAAGCTGCTTGTGCCATGCTTCTTCAAGCTAGCCTCCTAGATGCCTATTGGGAAGAAGCTACCGCCACTGACTGTTGCATTCAAAACCGCATCCCGTACATCCCCAATCCTACTAGTACGCCCTATACCCTCCGACATGGTCATCGACCTCATCTTGGCCACCTTCGTATCTTTGGCAGCATTACATACCCACTTGTGACACAACCTATATCAAAATTATCACCACGTACTCAACACAGGACTTTTGGCGGCTATGGGCTATGGTGATTGCTTTGGTATCAAGGCGTACCACCTCTATATCCCGCACCATCACAAGTTTATCTTCGCCCGCACCATCGTCTTTGATGAAGAATTTATCATATCAAGTAAATCTTCTCCACCACTGCACACTACATTCTCATCACCATTCCACTCTTCTCATCAATTTTTGTTGACGGCCTCTCTCTCTCTCTCTCTCTCTCTCTCTCTCTCTCTCTCTCACACACACACACACACGCACGCACACACACACCCATCCAAATTCCCCACCCTTCGGGGCATAATTTTGAGCCTCCCTTGATCATCCAAAGGCCTCCCCTCATCGCCCATCCACCTCCTCATGCTCTGCATTCTCATGAACAGCCAATCGAGAACACTCTTGCACCATCTCTTGCACCCATGTCCTCGCAGTTGACACCATCACCAACACTATCCGCCCCGGCTGCTGCTGCTTTCATCACGCCGCAGACACTCGGTGCTCCACTCTCATCACTGCCTCTTATTCGTCGCTCTTGCTCACCGCATGCACCTACAATTACATCCTTGCCTCATTGCACCTCGGCTTCTTCACCTAGACAATCCTCATTCTTGCTTTGAGGCGACCCCAACATGACGTGTGCACTTCAAATGGCACGTAAAAGCACCACCCCTTTATCCCTTGCTACACCTCGTGAGCTCCGATCACCTTCGCTACCAGCTTCACCTTCACGATCGCAATCTTTTTTCCACAACTCCCAGGAAGTCTTGCCAAGCACTACCATCTACAATATCAACATATAACAGACCTCTAAAGGCATGTCTATCTTAGGCCTCTTTGGGGATGACATCCCTCTTCTTGGCACATCGGAGTACATGCTGCTACAAGCAATCGAGTGCATCTCTCACGAATTCCCAGTGATCGATTTTCCCACCAAGTATGTGCCGTCCGCGACCAAACAAATAGCCTCATCTTGTGGTTTGAGTTTGATCCCTACTGGATGAACTTCTCTTTGAGGGAAAATGACATGTATCTACAGCATGGCTACGTCACAAGTGTTTTTTTTGACAATCTCAATGTGTTACAGCGAGAAGTCCATCCTTAAGGGGGATGTAAAAGTTACTTATTATTTTAGTAAGGGAGGACTCCTTCCACCTACCTGTATTCTCACACTCGCAAGAAGATTTTGAAATTTTCTCATGTAGAAAAACGAAGTCTTTTCCATTGTTTTCCATACAATGAAAAACATCATGAGCTTCTGCTCGAGAGGCACCGCATACCTAGCTAGGTACGATTGGGGACAGGGGACCGCCGGCCCAGTGGCTGGGCCAGCAGTCCCCTGCCCCCAATCGTACCTAGCTAGGTATGCGGTGCCTCTCTCACATAAGCTCGTGATGTTGAGATAAGTCACAATGTGGGAATTATTGTGATAATTTATCCAAAACTTCTTGTGACTCCTTTCCCACCTACATAAAATTCACATGTGATGGATATTCCACAATACATCACCTTGTATATAAAGCACATATGATGCCCTCATTTGTACAAGGTTTTCTTTCTCCACTCATCAAGTGGAATCTAATGCCACTGCTCTATTCCTATCTTCACTCTCTTATTTCTTGACATTAGCCTATTGATTAACATTGACATTAGTCACATAAAGTTAATTTCTAAGTTCTCGCAAGGCGCTCCCCAAATATTGTTGTGGTAGGCATGCCACCATCACTAATTACTGATCAACACATTCTTCTTCAATGAAGGTACTGCATAGTGCTTTATGCTTAGAATTAGCGTGCCGGGTTAGATTAGGGATTGCATGGATGATGATCAAGTCAATACTGGCTCAGGGTCTGCACAGTAACAACGTCATTAGCTGTACTCCAAGCTGGTAGGGATGGGATAGTGGCGTGATTTGATAATGAATGAGAGTGCAGTAAGGCGAGATCACATCAAGGCTTCATTGAAGCCCATACGATATACGATTCCCTACAATTAAGCAGTGCTCTATAGCTAGTGATTAGCATGTTTGTCTTTCTCAAATGGAAAACCAGATCAAGAACCTCATTGCCCCAAACCCTCCTTCAAGGATGTGGGATTGAAAGCTATAGTTTTGTAACAAAAACCAACATGGGAACAACAAACTGTTTATTGATTTTCGCGATCAAGGGCGCCTCAGAGATCAAGTGAGGACTTGCAATAATTGGAGGAAATAGGCATGAATGGCCAACAGAAATTAGGGGGGGGGGAGGGGAGGGGGGGGGAGGGGAGGGGCTTTTTGATGCTCATGATTCATAATTGATTTCCATCCCTTGGATGGTAACTGTCTGATTGCTGCCCTTCACCACCAAGGTGATGACCACCTCTTCCTCTTTCTGAATGCCGATGCGCTTGAGGTTGTCACCTATCTCATACTTCACCGTCGTGAGAAGGTGTCGCTGCTTGCCGGCACTCGGCACAATGTTGAAAGTACCCAAATACTCTGCACTATTTGTGGGTGTGGTAGCCCCTGCATTTGGAAGATTCACAAAGGCAACCAGCGCCACAAACTGATCCCTCACAACCTCCACCCCTTGTATGTTCAGAACCTCTAACGCCTTGCTCGGCTTCTTCTCCGTCGGTCTCTTGACAATGCCAGCAAACTTCGTCCCCAACATGATCGTCCCATTCATCGGCACAGCGCCCACAAATGGCACACCGCTTGCCACCGCCGCTGGCACAGCACTACCATTAGTTGTTGCATTGGGAGAGTAGTTGATCCACAAATCATCTGATTTCACCTTCTTGTAGCTGACACCAAGCTTCTTGTTGTCCAGCGCATCTCTCACTGTCACCTTGACAAGCTCGGCATTCTCGTCGTAGAAGAGGAACTCGGCATCGAGGAAGTCGGAGTCAGTGTGGTCAAATCGCTCGCCGCCAGGCATTTTGAAGCGCCAGATGTCCCAGAGGCGGTCAACATTGCTGTGGTGAGCGTAGAAGATGGGATCGCGGGAGGCGGTGGTGAAAGTGCCCATGTTCTGGAGGAGAGGCTGCCTTCTATCTCCTGTCCAAAAGTGAATGCCATTGTGCACTCCATTCTCGATGCCGCCTCCGAGGGGCGCATTAATCACGGTTGCATTCGACAAATCGGTGCCCACTCTGCGAAGAATATTCAAATCAGAAAGACCTCCTTGACAATATTAATGCTCAGCTCTGTCTGTTGATAAACTCTGATCTAGACACATAGAACCATGCTTACCTATAGGCCCCTCCCATGAAGAGTGTCGCCGTAGATGCGGTGACGATTGATTGATACATGTTATTGAGGTTCTCGTTGATGATAACCGCTCTATCAGTGTTATTGGTTGTGGCGCTCAGAGGAACCAAGGCAGGTGGTTGAATGGCAACGTTGCGTTTCGGGTCATAAATAGCAGTGTTATTGCGTGTGAACATCTCTGGCACTACATTTCCACCATTAATTTGGTCATCCCAATTCCAGACGAGCAAAGTAAAGCCAGGATCTCCGATCAAGCTAGCCAAAATGCGCTCGTGGAAGTAAAGGTACCACCGATGCCATGGCAAGAACAACCAAGAGAAGTGTACCTACGCATATAATGTAAAGACCAATAAGGTTTTTCCATAATACAGTGAAAAAGTTGCATATTGAAGCAAGCTCTAAATCAAGACATGAGAGAGCAATATCTTTCAAGGTGTTTATAACCCAATTCAAGGAATGGGATAATCAGTTGGGATGATCACTATAATGTAGTTATTAATGACCCAGTCTTTGGAAAGGTGCAGTTTAATGATGGAATTAGTTTTTTAGACTAACAAGGATGGAATCTATTAAAATTTTCATTACTTAGCTGGATCCATGACTGCCAAGGATAAGTAAGAAAAACATTATTTGTTTCGTGTGCTAATGTATTTTTCACCAGAGTTTGGTGATCCATAGATGCTTGTGCATAATGTACCTGAAGAGGAATGTCCCCACTGACTCCAACTTGATTGTACCCACCATTGCAAAAAGAGCAATGGATATCAGCTTGCGTCTTGAGGCTGCGTGGATCACTGTCGGGGAGTGCTCTCATGAGCTCATATGCCTTGTTGTACTTGGCAATGTACTCTTCACTAGCTGTATGGGCAGGCCTCCTGATAAGCTTCCTTTTGGGCTTGTATTTCTCAAACGAGAAATCCATAATGGGTGTGGAGGTTAAGGGGAGGCAGCAATTGAAGGAGAGGGTGAGAGGGGGGCCTCCAACAGAGGAGGCAGTTGCAATCTCGCATTTGGTAAGGTCAGGAATGGTGATGGGAGCTGCATGCACACCTGCAGTGATGGAAAGCGCTATTAGTGAAAGCACAAGGGACAAGCTTAGGAGATGATCTCTGCTCTTTTCTCTCATTTTTCCCATTGGAGATATTGCACTCTATGCTAATTGGAAAAGTGGAGGCAAAAAAGGGAGGTTAATCGTTGGGGGAGGTCTGCAGGGAATTTTAGGCTAAACAAGAGAGCAGCTAGTGCTGAGAGGAGATGGAACGGCTCTCTCCCTCTCTTCTTTCTCTTTCATGAGCTGTGCGGGAGAGGAGAGGAGAGGAGCTGTGCGGGAGTGTAGAGAAGATGGAGATAGAGTGCAGGCCTAGGCTCTTTATAGTCTCCCGTCCCACTCTCGATCTCCAGCTGATCGAAACGCATTCGGATTAGGGTTGCCGAACGGAAGTCTACAGTGAGAGAGAAACGTAGAGAGAGAGAGAGAGAGAGAGAGAGAGAGAGAGGAGGAGGAGGCAAGTTGGCAACTATGAGCGAGCAAGGCACAGAGAGGGAGGGAGGCAAGTTGGCAGCTGTGCCGGGGGGGGGGGGGGGGGGGGGTTGGGTTGGGTTGTGAAAACTAGATTAAATGACGCTGGTAACTTGGTAATTATAGCGGCTTATAAATGCAGCTACTGTTTGTGAGATAGACTGCGATAAGATATAACGTCACACTAAAATCCTGCAGAACTTTACTGCGGTGTGTCGTGGTCGATATCCGGAGTTGCCGCGGCCCGCTAGTGGCATGAGAGTGCGACGTGCTGTGAGCTGGATTATGTTTGACAGCGAGAGTGCTGATCAGAGAGCGAGCGAGCGAGAGAGAGAGAGAGAGACAGAGCTGAGAGAGACGTGAGAAAGTGAGTTGCTTAACTTCCGCCAAATCGGGGATGTCAACGCGCGCACTCCCTCCCCATGTTTTTAGTGATCTTTTGGCAAATTTTCAAGTTGGCGAGAAAGCTAGTGTGGGATCAATCATCACTGGGATGGACGTGGGGGGCCGACGCGTTGAAGAGGTCCAGCTCCGGTCCTTATCACAGAGAGACACAGCGAGGCAGGCCATCATGTCAGGCCGGAGGCTCGCAGCACGTGAAACAAAAAAATCCAACCTTAGTCAATGGTAATGCAGAGTGCAACCTTAATCGATGGTCATTTATACCTACAAGATAATGGCAAAGGGAGTTCACTTTACACGTCTACAAAGGGCCTGTTTCCACGAAGGAAATGAGTCCTCAAAGTGAGCCACTTAAGGCTCCGAACTTTTTTAAATGGCCAATGTTCAAAACAACTTCTGGCCACACATTGAACACTTGAAAGTCACGCTTCCAATTCAAACTCGAAACAGGCCCAAAGTTCCCTCCCTGCATCTCACCCTTCTCTCCTCACCTGAAAGCCTCCCTCGCCCACCTGTTGTGATGTCTTCTTAATTGTGTGTTGCACTACCATTGAGCACAAAGAGAAGCTCTGGGAAGGAGAGAGGAAAGCTCTTGCAACTCCACGCATATTCGACATACTCTCGCATCATCATATTATCAAAAAAGTTTTACAAAAAGCTCTTTTGCTCCCAAAAATTTACCAAAAGATGGTTCTGGACTATGTTTCTAATCTTTTATGAAAGAGACTCCTCTAAGCATATTCTTTCTAGGTTATATCAAAAAATCCTAAGTATGGTCTTCCTACCAAAGAGCTTATCCAAACAAGCTAACATATCATCTAGTTTACACGTGTAGCTTAGAGGAGAATTACTCGATTGCACTTGCAATTTTGAATAAAGCCAAGTTCTTGTCATGTTCGTTATCAAGTCGTGCACATTCCAACTCAAGGCGATTTGCATTCAACTATTTGGCAGCCTCATATCCTTCCCTTGTGGTTTCAATAAGGTCTTGGTCCATCTTGGTCCTCCTTTCCTCGCTAGCAGCAAAGACATCAACTAGCTTTACATTTGACGTCTCAAGCCCTTCTAGCATTTCAACAACTCTCCCTAGTTGATGACGCATATGACCACTCAACTATTCTTTTAAAGGTGGGTTCTCATTCTCATCTATCTTTGTTTGGTCTTGGCCCTTTGTGGCTCCATCACCTGCACAACAACAAAGTCACATAACAACTTCAACACTAGTAAGTATACACTTATGAGTCTATGCAATTTCAGTAGCCCCCACCTATGACATGATCAGAAGTATCCACTAGGATGTCGCCAGGTTCTACTGAGCGCTTTGCACCATATCGCACTTCCATGATTGAGAAAACTTGTTGAGAGAAGCCTATTGGAAGTTTTTTGTACTTATGTTCAGAGGAGTCCATGGCCCAATCTGAGCTGCAACCAGAAGGTGTATTTCAAGCATAGTCGTAGATTGTCTTAAAGTCCTTCAAGACACGATTCTACCGATCAACACATTGTTTCCATGTATGAAACACTCCATTTTCAGCACACTTCGAGGATACTATATTCCACGGCTCCATCTTCCTCAAGAACTTAGGAACCTCACCGGCCTCTTTGACCTCTTCCAAAAATAGCTTTGCATTGATACAGACTTACGTTTCTTTCCAATCCCAATAGGCTGGCATATCTCCACCGACTGGGACATTCACTTTTTGCTGGTCAAACATTGAAGCCTTTTTAGCTTCACTTTTGGATGAAGGTTGCTTCTCATGTGGAATGCTACTATCAACATTAGACTTCTTCAAAATTGTCATTTTTAGCCCCTATATCACAATTCAAACGCAATCACAAAGTGGTACACAAAGACAATAAACCATACAAGGTGGAACTTTGGAATCCTGACATGAGTTTGTATAAGTTGTTTAATCTTGAGATATGTGACAAATCTTAGCGCATTGAGTCAAATTTACCTCTTGTGGCTTCCTTGGTGATTGATTTTCACGATTGATATTCCCTTTTGAAGAGCTTCTCTTGACCCATTTCAACCCCTACACCACCCACAATCTCAACATAAATAAAAAAACATATACACAAGTCATCTTCGTTTGGGCGCTAATAGATGGACGTTGTGTTCGGAGAGTTAGAACTTATGGTATGGTGTGTAAAGCTGCTTAGGTTATGCTGCTCCAAATTGGATTAGGATAGCAATTAGCCATTTCAATCCTCTTAGGGCTAGCCACCTAGGGTTAGCGTCTTAGGACTATAGTCGCTAATAGATGGCCGTATTTTGGAGTGTTAGGGTGCGCTATGTAAAGTTGCCTAGGTTAGGCCGCTCCAAATTGGATTAGTGTAGCATTTTTCCATTTCAATTTTCTTAGGGCTAGCCGCTTAGGATTCTATGGATTCTGGTTTGGCCACTAATATATGACGCACCATGTTCGGACGGTTAAGGCACACTATGTAAAGCCACTATGGTAAAGCGCTCTAAAACATATTAGGGTATCGTTAGGCCATTTAGTCTGCTTAGGGATAGCTACTAAGGGTTATCAACTTTAGATTAGCGACTTTTGTTTTGGTCGCTAATACATTACTATATTTGAATCGTTAGGGTAGGCTATGTAGATCCGCTTAGATTTGGCAACTTTTGATTTGGTCGCTCCAAATCCAATTAGTGTAGTGGTTGACCATTTCAGTCTGCTAATAGGGTTATAGGGTTATGGTTTAGACATTGGTAGATGGTCATGTTGGGACGTTTCACCAATAAGTGTTTAGATTAACATAAAAGTACATAGGTTCTAACTGTTCAAACACAACATCCATCTATAACCTAAACATGAGTTAACTTAACATATAACCTAACCTAACTTTTTACGTACAACCTATAACCTAACCAAACCTAACTTGTTGCCTAAAACTGACCTATAATCTAGCGAACCTATCCTATAACCTATAGCCTAACTTATAACTTAATTTAACCTTTAATTTAAACCTAGCTTAGAACCTAACCTATAAGCTAACCTAACATAATTAACGTTCTATAAGCGAATCTAACCTAACGTAACTTAACATATAACCTAACTTATAACTTAACATATAACCTATATATACCATAACCTAACATATAACCTAAACTAAATCTAGCCGAAACCTAAAACTTAAACCTAATCAATCGCATAATTTCAAAAACGACATAATCCAAAACAAAATTTCTTCAAAACAAGATTTTTTCATAAACCAAAACGAAATTTTTTCATAATATTTCACAACACAAACCATAATCTCTTTTAAAGCATTGACAGTTTAAAGCATTGAAAGTTTAAAGCATGAAATTTTCTTTTATCAATATACAAATTAATTTAAATAAATTTAATATGCAATAAAAGTTCAAGCACTCACATGCGGCCTATTTGAGCAAGAAAAGGTGTTGCAAACGTCCTCGAACCTACAAAAACGCACACACAAGCACCATGTTAACCCCTAAATCCGAAACCTACAAGTCAACTTGAAAACAACCTCACCTTAGTGCTATGGAGTAGTCCATGAGCAAGATTAGCACCTCCGACAATTTATTTCGCACCAGATCTGTAACAGGTGAGGAGGAAGAGAGCAAGAGAAAAGGCGCAAGAAGAAGAGAAATGTGCAGAGAAAGCCTGTGGTTTGTTTTTTGCAGGGTTTGACGGAATAGGTATCGGTACAGGCATCGAAAAAAGCATTCGTACAGGCTTCAAAAAGCGCATCAAAACAGGCATCGAAAATACATCGAAACACGCATCAAGAATTTAAAATTGAATTTTTGAAAAAAACTTCATCACCCTCCATACTTACCTACACATATACCAATGCCCACCATTGACACCTGTAATTTGGCACCGGAATTTAAGTGACCTTTATAGTGAAAGTTGAAGCTCTAGAGAGTTGGGCTATAGGGACATATGGTTCAACCTTCTAGACATGCAATGTTTTGGGTTTTATTTCCTCAAGAGGCAATATCTCAAGGACTATGGCTTGGATGGCAGGGCTAAGAATTGATTTTGGTGTTGTAAAACTCCTAGTCTCCCAATCAATAGTGCATTTGGTGGCTATCATTCACGCACGTTCTAAGTTTATATTGCCTTCCATAGTTCCAGCAGGCATGACCAAAAAGTCTTGAGCCACAACCTCATTGTCATAACAATATGTATAAGTACTCATCCTCACGAGCACAACATCTAAGAATATCGTCCTTCTCTAGCTTGTAGGAAGTTCCTGCAATTAGAGAATCAGGTTCATTCTTTTAATAGTTTTCAAGCTATATCCTTACGAAGCTCTTTGGGTAGAATAGCGTTAACTAAAAAGTTCACAATCTTCTCACTCCATTCATGCATGGTCTCAACTAGGAATAGGGAAGTATCGGGCAATTCATCATCAACTCCAGTAGGGGATTCACCATTGGGTATGCGAGACAAATGATCCTCCATGACATGTCTTTTACCAGGTCTCACCACAACAGAAAAATAAAACTCAAGAAGAATTAACAACCATCGTTCTTCCCGTGGAACAAGGTTTATTTACTAGATACAACAATGCTTGATGATCAACATAGAAAACAAATTTTTTGGCAAGAAGGTAGTAGCAAAAATTTCTTCACTGCATAAATCAGAGCTAAACCTTCCCTCTTTGTAGTGGTGTAGTTTCTCTTAGCATCATTTAATTGAAAACTTGCAAAGCTAATGGGGTAGTCCAGCTTATGTTCTCGTGGTTGAGCTAGAACACACCCAATAGTAAAGTTCGATGCATCAATATGCACATGGAAAATTACATTCCAATTGGGCACTCGTAGAATGGGGGTCCTTGTCAAGGTCTTTTTCAATGACTCATAAGCATGCTTACAGCATTACTCTTATGCAGGTCATTGTGTTCTCCTAGTGAATCGCGTATTTGTTCAAACACTTCAATATGATTTCTCACATCTCCGTCTCCACTAAATTTTTGTGTGAGCTTGGCTATTCTTACTTCTAGGCTCTCTATCAGGCGTGTTACACATATTTTTAGTAATGGATCGACCAATAGCTTAAGCAAAGGTTTCCAAGTCCCCTAAGTAAGCAGGTATAGTGGAGACAGGCGCTCTTGGGACTGCATGTGGAGTAGGTATTTGCATTGGGCTTGGCGTATAGGAAGCCCTTGGGTTCCAAGTTTGGTACGGTGTCGTGCCATGTGGTAGCCCAAAGTTCATATGTGTGGCCCTAGGCATAGGAGATGTGGTAACTGGTATGGTCCCATTGCAATAAGAGCTTGTGGTTGTGGAGCATAAGTTGTTGAAAGAATGGGAGGGTAGGAGCTACATGAGTACGAGGATCCATAGGTGTATATGATCGGTGCACACTTTTAGTTACTATTGCAGGCATTGAGCTACCATGTAGCGGTGCTTTACTGACAGAAGAGGTCCATGGCCTGTTTCTTGGCATGCCCATCACAGGGGTAGGCATGGTAGCCATGGTGTCATCAAAGAGAAAGATGAGCTAAACTTGGAACAGTAAAGTTATCACTTGTGGGCTCAGATTCTACTGAGACCAGTGGCAAAACAACATATGAAGGATCCATCAGGCTTACCGAGGGAGTCTCTATTTGTGATAAAGTTGGTTTCTTAGACTTCCCTGTATCTAAGAATCTCATGAGACCCGTAGAAGGCATGTGGATCCCCTTGTTCTGTCTCTCCAACTCAATAACCCTATGGATGACCTCACAAACCCTTTGTTGCTGATCTTCTACACTAGTAGCACTCGTTGTGGTTGTGGATCTCTTGATTTCCTTTTCCCTCGCTCCAAGGATATATCGCTCAACCTCTTGCACTTTGGCAACGCTTCTCCCATCAGGTAGTATAACCTCAAAGGGAAGTAGCTCTTAAGAGTGAGGGGGTGCAGTGAATGGAGTATTCACATGCACACTCTCCAGGAGCATGGGGTCTACATTGGTCATGAATGGAAAATTTACTTCCCCACCCCCTTCATTCACATCTCTAGCTCCATGTTCAGAGTGAGTGGCTCTGCTACAAGTTTCCTTTTATTTTATTTAAAAACTTTTTTTGGAAAAAAACTTTTTTTAGTGAATAATGTTGCGCATGGGCACCGAGCTCACATGCGCACACATCAGCTCTATCTAAATCTGTCTAACCTCTTTGCAGCTGATAAACAACTAGCACAGTTAATTAACACTAATTACCTCTACTAACACACTGTATAACACAGAACTCCACACTCACAGAGAGTCAACATTCTCACTGTCTACTCTACTGTTCTCTATACACTACACATTACTGGTCTAAGCACTAACTAACAGATTTGCTAACCCTGCACATTACATATCTAACAAATCTAACAAAAACAAGTACAATGCAGCACTTATAGATCTTACAAAAACCTGTTAAAATTGCATATTACATTTATTTAACAGTTCTCACACAAACTCAAACAAAAGCATGAAAATAGATGGAAGCAAGGCTTCTAGCGGTATCATTGAGTGCTCCTCAAGCTTAATGCAAGGTAGTCCTTGGCAGCGGCACCAAAAATGTGTGCTTTTTCGCATGTTGGTGCAGCCAAAGTTGGTCCAAGCTGGAAAGTGGTCTATGCCAAGAAAAGGGTCCAGGCAGGTGCAGTGCAGAAGGCTATAGCAGGTATCAAGGTCCTGGGCAGCCGAAGGGGAGCGAGAATGTATGCTTAATGTGATTTTTTAGGTCAAAAAGGCTCAAGGATGGTCTAGTTAGGATGAGAGATCAAGGTGCTCGAAGTGCCGAGTCAGTGCTATGAAGTGTGATGTTTGATGTGCTCTAGAAGCTGGCCCAGATGGCTCATCAAACAGAGCCCCAATGCGGAAGATATCGTGGTTTAAAGTTAGGAGGTGTTTTAGATCCCCGACAGACAGGGTAGCTGGGGACAAGTGGCCGAGGCTGATGTCACTGGATAATGTACACTACTCAAATTATGGAGCATGCTCGGATTGCAAATCAGAGCTCTAGATAGCAAGTTATGGCTAGTTGAAGATTTGTCAGGGGCCGGGTTGGCGCCCACTTGACTGCATGGCAAGTCATGTCATTTAGCATCTTTTAAGCCTCGACAAGGTTTTGGAAGGTGGAGGACATCATGTGAGGATAGCACAAATCGACAATTCATCAATTGGATGCTCGGTCAGCAAGATACAGCGAGTCGAAATTGGCGGCAAATGCTAGAGAGAAGCATGCAGATAATTTTCTCGGGTTTTTGCGACTTCGGATAGCGAGCTCAAAGGAGTCAGAAGGCGGTGAGTTTTGCAGATCCCGGGACCCACATGATGGGGATCCAACTTCGGAGAAATACATGGGAGATGGGGAAGGTTGGCCCAAAAAAGAGAAGGTATGAAGGTGTTTTTTGAGAATTTTCAAAACCTTCAAAGGCTTGATGAGCCAGTGGACGCCACGAGGCAGGTCACTTGAACCCACACGGGGGATGGCATTGACGAATTCTGAGCTATTTGGGCCAGGGACCCCTTAAGAGTTTCAATTAGAGGTGTGAGAGCTCTCGTGGATCTCAACGATGGCGAGGAGCTGGGGCGGCGCGTAGGCACTTCTTGCGGCCAGGACAGCCGAAGCCTGGCGTCATTTTGGCCAGATAAGGTGGCGGCGACGGTAAGCAGTGGCGGATAGTAGGACATGTACGCGATGCTAAGGTGGCACTGCACATGGTAGGGGATATTCCCATGCCCCCGACCCCCCTCCCCCCCCCCCCCCCCCCCCCCCCCCCCCCCCCCCCCCCCCCCGCCCCTCCCCCAATGATATCGCTAGTGGTGAGGCAAGGGGAAGTTCCCATGTGTGTGTGTGTGTGTGTGTGTGTGTGTGTGTGTGTGTGTGTGTGTGTGTGTGTGTGTGTGTGTGTGTGTGTGTGTGTGTGTGTGTGTGTGTGTGTGTGTGTGTGTGTGTGTGTGTGTGTGTGTGTGTGTGTGTGTGTGTGTGTGTGTGAGAGAGAGAGAGAGAGAGAGAGAGAGAGAGAGAGCCTAAGGGGCAAGTCCAAATGGCGACCAAAGAGGGCAAGAGGGAGGATGTTCATATGAGCAAAGAGCCCATGGGGGCCACCATGTGAAAAGGAGGAAATGGCCAAGCAGGGCAAAGCAAAGCTTAGGGCCACCCAAAGGCAGGGACCAAGAGGGAGAATGATGAGAGAGAAAGAGAGAGAGAGAGAGAGAGAAGGCTGGTGGAGGGTGAATCAAGCAGAAGGCTGGACAAAAAGACACATAAGGGAGGAGTCAAAGGAGCAGCAAAAGGAAGCCTCCCAAAGAATGGAAATAAAGGGAAAAAATAAAAAAATAAAAAATGCCAAGGGGCACTAGCGATGTCTCTAGTGCACTACCCCCCTCAAGTACAAAAGAAAAGAGCAAGAGCAGATGAAGCCAAAGGCAGCTACCCTCCCAAAGTTACCAAATGTGGATGCAAAATGGACCAATCACAGCCCAAATGCCCATATTGAAAGGGGCGCCTCTATATAAGCCTTTTTTTTTTGCCATTTTTCATGCTTTCTGCCACAGTAGGCTTCTTGCCAAGAGCTTGAGCCGGCGAGACCTTGGAGAGAGCCAAGATAGAGTGTGTGTGTGAGTTCTTGGGTTGGCCTTTTTTTGCAGAGGTGTGTGCTTGCAAAGTCCCAAGTGTATGAGGGTGCACTGTTTGATGTAAATGGGTTGTAAAGAGTGTTTGAGCAGTGGTGAAGCCTCCATTGTGCTTCTCTCAGGTCGTTTCCCCTACCCCCCCCCTTCTATACTTCTTCTGCTTGTGTGTGCGGTGTCGGTCCCAATGTGCGTGCCCCCTAGGCCCCCTCTTGTGTGTGAAATGGAAGTGAGAGTGTGGTTTTGTGTGCGGCAACGGTGTCTTGCTCAAAACGAGCAGTTGTTGTGTGCGTGTTTACATGATGGTGTGTGTACGGGTGGTGGCCTGCCAGTGTGTGTTGTGAGTTTAAAGGAACTGTAGTGGATTGGGGTGATGTGTACACCCTAGGCTATAGAGAGGCGATCGTTTTTGTGCCGGTTGTGTTTCCCCATTTCCCCTCTCCATCTTTCGGTGCCCCCACGGAGGAGCGGTTTGATACTTCTAGTTGATGTCGAAGTGGAGATTTTCTCACGCGCCCATTGCCCCCCCCCCCCCCCCCCATAGCAATATGGCAGGGGTGAGGTAAGGGGTAGTTCCCATGAGAGAGAGAGAGAGAGAGAGAGAGAGAGAGAGAGAGAGAGAGAGAGAGAGAGAGAGAGAGAGAGAGAGAGAGAGAGACTAAGGGGAAAGTCCAAATGGAGACCAAAGAGGACAGGAGAGAGAGGATGCTCATATGAGCAGAGAGCCCATGGGGACCGCCATGTGCAAAGGAGGAAATGGCCGAGCAGGGCAAAGCAGAGCAGAGGCCCACCCAAAGGTCGGGACCAAGAGGGAGAATGAGGAGAGAGAAACAGAGAGAGAAGATTGGTGGAGGGTGAATCAAGTACAAGGCTAGACAAAAAGAGTCAAAAGTGAGGAGTCGAAGGAGCTACAAAAGTAAGCCTCCCAAAGGGATAAATGGAAAATTTAAAAGATTAAAAGAAAAATGCCAAGGGGCATTAGAGATGTCGCTAGTGCACCCTCCTCAATTACTAAAGAAAATAGAAAGAATAGATGAATCCAAAGGCAGCTACCCTCCCAAGGTTACCAAATGTGGATGCAAAATGGACCAATCAAGCCCAAATGCCCAAATTGAAAGGGGCACCTCTATATTAGCCATTTTTAAACCATTTTTCATGCTTTTTTCCATAGTAGGCTTCTTGCACCAGGAGCTTGAGCAAGCGAGCTTGCAGAGAGCCATGATAGAGTGTGTGTGTGTGTGTGTGTGTGTGAGAGAGAGAGAGAGAGAGAGAGAGTTCTTGGGTTGCCTTTCTGTGCAGAGGTGTGTGCCTGCAAAGCCCCAAGCGTGCATTTTCTTGCCCATCGGCGACGATGTGGATGTGCCGTTTGATGTAAATGGGTTGTAAAGAGTATTTGAGTAGTGGTGAATCCTACATTTTGTTTCTCTCATGTCGTTTCCCCTAGCTCCCCTTATATACTTCTTCTACTTGTGTGTGTGGTGCTGGTGCAGATGTGTGTGCCCCCCAGGGCCCCTCTTTGTGTGCTGAATGGAAGTGAGAGTGTGGTTTTTTGTGCAGCAGCGGTGTGTTGCTCAAGACGAGCAATGAAATGCATGGTTAGCTATTGTGTGCATGTTTACACGTCGATGTGTGGGAGGTGGCCTGCCAGCATGTTTCATGAGTTTCAAAGGTGAATTGTAGTGGATTGGGGTGTTGTGTACGCCTTGGGCTATAGAGAGGCAGCCTTTTTTGTGTTGGGTGCGTTCCCCCTCTTCAACATGTTGGAGGTTGGGAACTTGCCTCTACACTGTGTGCGAGCCTAAAACGGTTGCAAGCACACAACTAGAGAGACCTAGCAAGCTCAAAGAAACAATAGTGTGTCACTCACCGCTCAATGCTTTCATCGGAAGGATCCTGTGCCACGAAGAAGAAGGAGCCGCCGTCGATTCCGTCCTCAACGGCCTTACCACCGTTGATGCCGTTGCAATGCTCGATCTCACATACTCTCTCTCTCTCTCTCTCTCTCTCTCTCTCTCTCTCTCTCTCTCTCTCTCTCTCACACACACACACACACACACACACACACACACACACACACACGTACACGTGAGCACACAAAGGAGAAGGAGACAGAGATGGAGCAAGATCAGCTTACACCTCCAAGAATATGGATTTTTAGGTCAGATGGAACTTTTATAAGAGTTTGACCCATTCACACATGGGCACCGACAGTGGCCGATCATTGCAAAACTACTATAAAAATAAGATAAGTGGTGCACCTCTCATTGGCGATCACCTACACACCTATTGGACGGACAAGCCCGGTTCATGACTCAATCAAATAAATAATATGCGGTCGTCAAAGGTGATAGGGTGTCCGTGAGGGTTAACATGAGCTTAGTCAAGATGTGGAGGACGTGTCTCAATGTTTAAATCCTATACACCAAGGCAATCACATCTCCCACTTTTTGATGTATCCTGACTCGCCTGATTCCTTAGCATCTATATACATGTTCTTTTCCCTGTAGGTAAAATAAATTCTTCTTTCATGGAACTTCATATTGGTAGCCATGCGGTTGAAACATGGTGCCCCAAGGATAACATTCTCATGTTGGAGAGGGGACATGAAAAAGTCCTCTTTGTTGATGTAGCTTTGGGGACATGAAGCGTCAATTTCCCAATCAAGGGAGTAACGGAGGCTTGTTGTCTATTGAAAGCTCCATCGGCAGTCACCGTATCTCTCATGTCAAAAGCGTGTATGCACAACTTAATGCCCAACTCCGTTGATATGCAGTTGTGAGTAGAGCCACGGCCAAAAAGGATAAATGCATCATGCTCCCTCACCTTTCTCCAAGCATAGGAAAGGGACGATCCTTTGCAATGAGTATCCTCTTTTGGATCTTTGACCATGGAAGCTTTAGAAGTCTCATTGTGTGCATTTCTTTTGGAGAAAGAACAATAGCCATGTCCTTGCTCCTCACATTTAAAACATTTATGGTCTTTGCGAAAAGCTTCTAACTCTTTAGAAGAGAGTTTATTTTACCTTTGTAAACTCCTTTCTCCTTGGCCTCCTCTTGTTGTTGTTTTTGTTGTTGTTGTTGTTAGAATTTCCTTGGGAAGAGTTTTGAGCATTTCTCTTCCCTCTAGGTTCATTTCGGTCTTTAGTTTCCATGGGCTTAAAATTCCTTTTAGCCCCTTGTTGGAAATAAATTGTGAAGAGACCATAGTATGGTGAATCACCTCAGTGATGATCCTAGGCCTTTGAGAGATGACATACTCAGCCATATCTTCAGGTAGTCTCACACAAAATTGTTGCTTTTGCTCGGCAAAGTCTATCTTTGGTAAACGATAGCTTTAATATGTAAATCCCAAAACTTGTCCACATACTTGTGGATAGACTCATCGGGAGTTAGCTTCAAAGTTCGCCATTCGGTAAGAACTTTGTCTTTGGCATTTCTTGCAAGCAATTGCTTCATTATGGAAAAACTTGTAGAGTTTTCCATGTCTTGGGAGCTTCGACATTACCTCGTAGACTAACGCACGATTGTTGGAGAGAATTTTATAAAAGCATAGCTACATGACGTAGCTTGGAGGACTCCATGAATCCCTCATCTACAAAGGCCGTATCAAATTGTTGGATGAAAGCCAAAACTTTGTTCGTAGCACCAAAGGTGCCATCATAGGTGAGAAAAGAGATGCTCTTTCCTCCCTCCTTGAACTTCTTGAGCTTGTAGGACCTTTTTTGAGTAGCATAAGATTTGCGATGTCCTCTCCTCTTGTAATCTCTAGGAGAAAAACCATTTCTTTCGTTGAAAGAGGAGGAAGATAATGAAGATGGAGAAGAGGGTGACCTCTTTCTCGCCTGTTTCTTTTTTGATACCTCTCTTCCCTCTCAGAATGACGAGGAGCAGGACTATATGACAATATTTTCCTATTGGGAGGAGTTGGGGATCATAGAGACCGGCGTCTTTGTGGGGACACATCCTCCAAATTTGGAGATTCACTTCTTTCTCTTTCATAGCGTTCCTCCTCTTCCCTTACCGGAGAGAGTCTTCTTTTAGAAGTCTATACAAGAGGTTTCCTAAGCTCTCTCTCTCCACTTGGGGAGTTTGGAGAATCTCATGAGTACAAAGTTGTTGGTCAACTTCGGCTTGCAAGGCAAGGTTGCCCATAGCTTATTGCAACCTAGTAACAAGATAGTTCACAAACATGGGTGCATCATTACTAGCACCTCATGTTCAAAATCAAAGTTGTTAATATTCATTCTACTCTCTTTATTACTATCATCTATGCTAACTAATTTTATATTTGTTCTACTTTGCACTTTGGAAACTCAAAACTTTAGTTGCTACTCTTCTTTACTTTTGAAAATTAGCTCTAAAGCAGCCACACCCATGGTTTGGAGACTATTGATTTCAAAGAGTAGTGGAGAGGGTCTAAAATTTCTTGGTTGATTATGGTTCCCATTGAGATTTCTAGTAGCTCAATAATGGATAATCCAAAGGGAAGCCTCGAAAGACTCCATTATTAAGTCTACAGTTCCCAATGGTGTACCTAGAACTAAGTTCTTTTCAACCGGGATAATAAATCCATGTCCCACTTACCCTCTTGCAACAATGAACAAGTCCAAACTTTCATGGACAACTTAAGGAACTCTCTTCTTAAGCAAGAAAAGAAAAACCATTAGTTCTAATACAAATTTAATAAAATATGGCTATAACATTGATTGTAGCAAAATTAAAGTAACAATAGTAAGCATTTCCTTAAGAGAATTCTTAAATAGCATAAGGAAAGAACTTGATTAAAGGTAGAAAAATGAACATTATATCTAATTATCTTGGCATGAACAATACTTGTAAAAGAGAGAAAAAGTTATAGAAATTGACAACAATTGAGGACCGAATTTACTTGGAGCCATGAAAAGTTAGAGAAATTAACAACAGTTGAGGACAGGCTATTGTATTATAGATTCTCCCATGAAAAGATACTTGGTATAATACGTGCTTTGTGTTCCTTGAGACCTTGTTAATTCAATGAAGATGGTAAACTTCATGCACCAAAGTTATGCATGTAACTACCTTGCAAAAACATTAACTTGTCCCCGGCCTCAATCCCAAGACCTCAAACATGTTCAAAGGTGGAGAGAGCTAGAAGGAAGTGAGGGAAGGGAATTGAAAGAAGATGTATCATACAAGAAAGAAGTAGTTTCCTCTCAATGAAGATGGTAAACTTCATGCACCAAACTTATGCATGTAACTACCTTGCAAAAACATTAACTTGTCCCCGGACTCAATCTCAAGACCTCAAACACGTTTAAAGGTGGAGAGAGCTAGAAGGAAGTGAGGGAAGGGAATTGAAAGAAGATGTATCATACAAGAAAGAAGTAGTTTCCTCTCATATCATTACTCATAGAGCATAGCATAGCATAGTAATGAAGATGAAGAAGATCGCAAGTATTTCTTTGAAGCATGACTCTTGGTTGGATTTGCATTCCATAGCCAAGGAGTGTTGGTATAGGCTAAAGCATGACTCTTGGTTGGATTTTCATTCCATAGCCAAGGCGTGTTGGTATAGGCTCTCCACTTCTCAAGCTTGCAAAAGGAGATGACTTGTGTGCACAACACACGATGGGGGAGTGTGTGTGGCTTGTGGAGTATATGAGAGAGAGAGAGAGAGAGAGAGAGAGAGAGAGAATTTGTTTTTGCTACTTTACTCTTCCTACAAGCCTATTGGCTCAAGCTTTTGGGCTAGCCAATTAATGGCTCTAGTCCTAAAGAGCAAGAGGTGTAGCATTTGAATAAGTGTCCTCCAACCCTTTTGAGAGAAAGATCTTGATTTTTTAATTATAGCATTTGGATAAGCACCTTCCTTTCCCCGTTAAAGAGAAAGACCTTAATTACTTAATTGTAGCACATGAACAAATGTCCTCATTTCCTCCTTTAAGAGATAGACCTTAATTACTTAAATGTATCATTTGGACAAATGTCCTCCTTTTCCCTTTTTAAGAGAAAGGCATTAATTTCTTAAATTGTAGCATTTGGACAAATGTCCTCCTTTCTCCCTTTTATGCGAAAGACTTTAATTTCTTGAATTGTAGCAATTGGACAAATGTTGTCCTTTTTCCCTCTAAGAGAAAGACCTTAATTTTTAAATTGAATCTAAATTCTCATTGGACCTTCTTATAGGTCATCCAATAGGGTTCATGCACATTATGAGGGCAATATTGCTAGGGGCCTGACATGTGGTCTTAATGGCTCTTGAGTCTTTGGCTTGCCTTGAGTGTGTGTGTAAGTTTTCTCTCTCATGCTCCTACCTTTCGGACTCATCTTTGACTTGAACAGCTCAAGCACATGCCTAGCTTGCCTAAGGTCTAAAGTACCTAAAGTTCCTAGGTCTAAGGACTTCTAACACTAACCTAATTTGGAGGTCTTTAATGAGGCTAACCCTAAGGTCTTTTAAGCTCCATTATTTGCTCATTGCTCTTTGGTAGACCATCTCCTTTTTGGACCCTCAATAAGATGTAGCTTTCTCTCCCTTTCGTCATGTGCTAAGATAAGTCTAAAAGCACATATCTATGTTCTAACTCTTATTCCCATTCATTTTTCCACATTAAATGATCAGTTGAATATGAGAAAACCATTTGGGATAGGTAGATATTAGATTTTATGACACACATATACATTGTAGTCCTTCATGCATACGTGAATATATAGAGACATTGGAAAGCGAGAATAGAGGCATGAGAGAGGTATAGTATGAGTGTTCTTATGAGAAATCTTAAGACGATGTATAGGATTGGATTGTTGGTAAGAGCGAGTGAGACCCGGGGTCATGCGAGCTTGTCTATATTATGGGTGGAGTTCTAGCACAAAATCGCTTCATTTCTTTAGGGACTCAGGAGAAATGCAAGCTCAAGCGACCCTGAGCAACCACTGGGTGAGGGTTCGGCCTCAATGATGCAATATCACTCCGTTACTCTATGACAAAGCCTGTTCAAATTTGTATAGTAGGCTAGCAGCCACTCTATAACATCTAGCTCAACACTAGAGAGAGAGAGATAATTGACTGTTTCACTATAGGTGAGCATGTGACGTGAACGACTTGGTCATGCATAGTGTGTGTGTGTGTGTGTTTGTTTTTTTAGAGAGAGAGAGAGAGAGAGATGGTACCTTACCTGCATCAGAGCATGGTCAGATGAGGCTCAATTGTCAATAATTGATAATTGAGCCTACTATGCTCTTTTTAAATTTTAAACGCATCTACTAAGCCATTGATATGGTCACACACAAAAAATTGATCATATCTTGCTGCCACTTTGGAGGTTGTGTGCACGACACCAGCCAGTTTCCACCTTAAAAAATCCATGTGTGCACGAAAGTTGACTGCACTTGGTACATTGTGTGTGTGTGTGTGTGTGTGTGTGTGTGTGTGTGTGTGTGTGTGTGTGCGTGTGTGCGTGTGTGCGTGTGTGCGTGTGCGTGTGCGTGTGCGTGTGCGTGTGCGTGTGCGTGTGCGTGTGCGTGTGCGTGTGGGTGTGTGTGTGTGTGTGTGTGTGTGTGTGTGTGTGTGTGTGTGTGTGTGTGTGTGTGTGTGTGAGAGAGAGAGAGAGAGAGAGAGAGAGAGAGAGAGAGAGAGAGAGAGAGAGAGAGATGGTGAACAGACAGAGAGGGTATGTTGTGCTCGTCTTCTATAGGGTTCTTAGAGTATAGTGAGAGGTGGAGAGATCCTATTGTAGCTCTTTGTTCTCCCAGCGGCTGGGGTTAGGTCGCCTCATCGTGTGTCTTCTACCGGGGTTCCAAATCGGAGGTCACCCCATCCGACTGAGCTTCCACTTCCTCCCGCTGGCACTCTCGTCATACGTCTTCTATCAGGTCCTCATTTTACTTCTTTGAGCCATGGATTTACCCACTGTGTTTCGCTTGAATCCTAAGGAAGCATCCATGCCACCTGTAAGGTCTGACAAGGGAACACTCTCCCAAGCTGAATTAACCAATTTTCTTACTGAGGCATTAACCTCAGACCCTCAGGTTAAAGGGCAACATATAGTTTTCATCCCTGCCATAACAGTAATGTCTCAAGTTTCTGCTTTTAAGAGTCGTCCTATAGTGCTATATTTCACAAGCAGACTTTCGGCCCTAAATGAGATAGCAGGTTATTTGGACTAGGGCTTTAAGAAAGCAGTAGTAGACAAGGTTTTCTACAATGGTTCAGGACTCTATGAAGTTCTGTTTTTCTCTGCAGAGGATTAGAAAGCCTTTCATTCTACCTCAACAATTATCTTATGTGGGCAAGCTGTTCATGTTCTGCCTTGGCAACCGATCAAGAAAATTTAGGAGGAATTGTTGTCTAAACGTCCAGTATGGGTTGATTTTGTGGACTTACCTCCTTTTTTGTGGCCTTGTATGAAGGATTTGGCTGCCTCCCTAGGAAAAGTTCTATTTGCCCCCACTATTAATTGTCCCAACACGAACAGAGCTTGTGTTATGTGGAACACTGATAAGAAGATTCTTGACAATATGGAAATTGAGTTAGAATCTATAGGCAGGGTGGTTATTTACCTTAAGTGGGGAAATCTCTCAGGATCATGCTATCACTATGGACATATGGGACATTTCTCCAAGAATTTCCCTACATTGGCTAAAGGCTCAGTTGAGTTGATTCCCTCTTATCCTAGTAGCAATCAACTGGTGCCCAAAGAACAGATTTTTGGTAAAACAGCTTCAAATTCTATAGAGAGACCTTCCCCCCCTTGCTCAGGCAACTACCCCTAAATATGAAGTCCCTCGTGGTAGGTATAAAGCAGCAATTCAGACAGGTAGGAGTAAAAACTCCCCTCATGTAGGGAGGCAAACTCCCCTCCCTCCTCTTCTAGGAACCTAAGATCTCTAGACAAGTGCAAAAGAGTGGTTGACTCTGAAGGATACCCGTTATCAAAGAAAACTTTCAAGACTAGACCAGGTATATCAGGATATACCTCACCTAATGTGTTTGATGTTCTTCAAGATATCCCTTTCCCAGATACTCTGGCAGTTATTGACTCTCTACTCATGCAACACTCTTTCACTAAGAGTAATGCAGCTCCAAACCTCTCCCATGTCAATATTGAAGTGTTGATGATAGATAGTCCTAGTGATGAGGACACTCAGTTAGTTATACACACCCCTCAATAATTCTCCTCATGAAAATTGCATCCTTCAATGTTAAGGGCCTTAGCCACGCTTCTAGGCTGCTTGTCTTTCAAAATTGGTTGCTGACTTGTGATTTGGATAGCTGTCTAGTTCAAGAGCATAAGCTGCATGATAAAGCTGGGGATGTAATGCACTTTAAAGGATACATTCTATTTTTTGGTGGGAAAAAAGGACAATACTCAGGTACTTTGACTTACATTAGAAACTTTCTCAAATCTCAATGGACCCTTGACCATCAATTAGGGAGATGCTCTGTCTTCCAAGTGGAATCCCAATGGAGACCAATGCAAATAACTAATGTTTATGCTCCTGATGATGCTACATCTCGAATAGAGTTGTGGAGATGGCTTGACCAACTAAATTGGTCACAAGGTATGCTTGGAGAAGACTTTAACATGGTCCAATACTTAGACCAAACCACTTCCTTATCTATTGTAATGCCGACTTTTGAAAGCTTTGAATGGGACACTTTGCAGAGCCAAGCTCATTTGGATGATGCCTAGACTGTTGCTTCTAGACCCTCTACAGGATTTACCTTTCACTCCCTATCCCACCAAGGATCCTTGTCCAGATTATATAGACTCTACTTTGTTGGATCTTCTTGGCTCCCACACTCAAAAAAGTGGAGGTTGATGTTGGTACTACTCTATCTGATCATTTTTCTATTGTCTTATAGCTTATTGATATTGAATGCAAAATATGAAACCAGTAGGGCATTCTAAACCCTTAATGATTAATAATTCATTTCTTAATCACAAACTGTTAGGATCAGGTCCTTGATCTTATTCAATCTGCGTATGTTGCTAACTCAAACCCTCTCTCTGCCTGGCTATGTATAATCTCTAGTATGCAACATTGTATTAGAACTACTGGTAAGTTGATTGCTAAAAAAGATAGTCAAAAGATAATGCAAGCCGGAGAAAGAGCAAAACACCTTGTACAAAAAGCTGGCAGACAATCTACCACATTGTGTCACAGGGAAATACAAGATCTAACTGCTGTTAGAGATGTAATTTTGGATTGGGAAATGGATAAATGTAAAAAACAGAGATGTCTATGTAGACAATGGGTGGTTCCATATGGGAAAGACTCATCCAAATCCTTTCATAAAAAACTCAGGTACAAAAGGAAAAGATAGAATTTGTCAGTTGTTCACAATGGTGATGGGCCTCATATAACCAAGGGAATTGAAATTATGGATATGGCTACACAATATTACAATGCTCTGCTTAATGTAAGCCCAGATGTATCTTTTGAAATAATAAATGCTATTGAGTCTCTCTTGAGTTCAGTTACTCCATGCATTGAGGTTGCAAATGCTAACAGATCGGAGCACCCACTGAATGAGGCATAAGTGGAATATGCTTTGAGCAAATTACCAAATGAAAAATGTCTTGGAATTTGTGGACTATCAAAGGAATTTATGCAGTTCTTTTGGTCAAAATTGAAATTAATAGTGTGCCCATTGCTAAATGCGATTTGGATGTCTCAATGCATGGAACAAAAATGCACAGCATCCATGTCTAGGTTTTTGTGGAGGATTCATTCTGCCCCGCTGCTTTGATTGCCTGGAATAAATTAACCTTCCCATACAAATTGGGTGGTCTCCACATTCTAAATATGAAATGCCATGCTCAAGCAAGAAGGGCTTGCCTCATAAAACACATGTTGGAGAATGATACTGCTTGGTGTGTATGCTTGTGGAAATTGATTGATTCAGTTGTAGTGTATTTTCATGGTGTTTGGCATATGAATACCTGGGATAAATTATTTTCAACTGCTCCATTAATAACTGGGTTTAACATATGAAGGTAAAATTATGAAAAAAGAGTTTCTATGTTTTGCATTGGGAAAGCAGAATAAGGTACACTGATAATTCTTTGGGTGCTAAAAATGTATTTTGGAGCTTTGTGTTTAAAGTTCCTCCAGCTAAATTGATGGAAAAACCTATTATTACCCTATTCAAAAAGGGTGTTATTCAAATTAATCAAATGCTAGACTATAACCTTGAGTTGAAACTATTTTCTACAGCTAGAAGACAGTACAAACGTGGAGTCGGGTTCAAAGGACTGTGGCACCAGCTGGGGGCACATGTATTCAGCCTACCTATTTTTGGACAACCAAACTTGGAAGACAGACATAGAGACTGGACTTTGCCAGGATGTACGACCAATTGGTGGAAATCATCTCCTGTAGTTTTTTACTCATCTTCTTTACCAGGTTCTTGTATTGATGAGAGATGTAATAAACAATGGGGATTACATATGCACATTAAATGGTGGTTGAATGTTTTATCTGCTATATGGTTAATTCCAAACCAGTTCAAATTCAAAGTCTTTTTATGGAATTATGTACAGGGATATTGCTACAGCTTGTAACCTCCAAAAAAAGTGATTTACAGATGGGAAGTGCAGCAGATATAAGGGCAATGAGATTGTTAGACATGTATTTTGGCATTGTAAATTAGTTGCAAAGTGGTGGAAATGGGCTGAATATATGTGGTCTACATCTTGGGGAGTTCAAATTACAAAGTTCAAATTGACTTTTTCCAAGGTGAACACACCAGGATCATGCCCTAGAATTTGCAGTACAGTCATTCACAGTTTGGTTTTTGTGGTTTACTATGGTCTATGAGGAATATGTCTACATTTGACAGTAACAAAGGATTTAAGTATGCCTATATCAGTCTCATCAAAGACCAAATGTTGGAGGATATAGTGTCATTGCAAGATAGAGCCCTGAGGGATAGGGTGCTCCAAGTCATCAATAGGTTGAAGGTGTAATGCCTGAGAGAATGGAATTCCGGAACATGATGTTAACATGTAAGATAATGTAATATAGAACAAGGGATTTTCCACAGAGAGAGAGAGAGAGGGACAAAGAGAGAGAGAGAATCGTTGGAACTGAAATCTGTGCAGATTGTAGCGTCATCGAGAGAGATTACTCTAATAAAGTGACGTGAGTGCTGCACTCCTTCCATAAAGGCTCTCCCGATTCTCTTTTGCAACTATGCCAATATTGGCATAGTTACAAAAGGGAGTGCTTGGTAGAACGGAGCTAGGATCTGTGTGATCACGAAGGGGGCTCGTATATCCTCCCAAATAACTGATAATGGAGCCTCGACCTAGCTCTGTTGACAACGAAGACGGCTCAGATATCCTCCCAAATAGCTGATAATTGAGCCTCGCATGACCACCACGTCACTGCAACTTCAACAACTTCGATAGTGACTCACAAGTAGTGTGATGACCACAGGCAACATGAGCTCTACCCCTTAATTGAGTTGTTTTGGCTTAGTAGTGAGAATTAACCAATATAGTGTTTTGAGTGTGCTGCCTCGCAACTAGCAACCATGATAACATCTCAAGGGCAGTGATACCATGAATGTGAGGACTCCATTGAGAATCTAGAGGCCCGGTGTTCAATGTAGTTTAGAGATGGAGGTAGAAACCATAGCACAAGGCGTAGTATGCAAGACAGACATGAAGGTGCACTTGATGATCTCACAGGTAAGAGTATCGACATCCGCATTAGCCATACAAACTCCTAATTTGTGCAGTGAGGAATCCTTATGGTCTATGTAGACGAGGTCCTAGCCTTGTATCTGGTGTAGTTGTTGTAGATGATCGATCATCAAGATAGTATTTCATTCTTCAGCATGGTGTTTCTAACTAAGGTAATTGCCCACTCGCAATTGTGGCAAAGCCAAGTGCATCCTTTTGTCCACTCTTGCGAGTTGGAAGCAGGTAGACACCCCCCTCCCCCTTCTCTCTCTCTCTCTCTCTCTCTCTCTCTCTCTCTCTCTCTCTCTCACCCAAGTGTGGTAGATTGGTTACGCCATTTCCCTATTGAATAACAAGTCTTGAGTTCAACTCTCCTCATTGGATAAATCTTTAAGGTCTTTTGTGATAGTTTTCTACGACGTGAAAATTCTCTTCTTCTCAGGTGTGTGTGTGGGTGTGTGTGCTAATAAATAGAGGAAAATGGCATAACCTTTCTATCACTCAAGTGTGGTTGATTGGTTATGCCATTTCCCTCTTGAATAACAGGTCTCGAGTTCAACTCTGCTCATTGGATAGATCTTTAAGGTCTCTTGCGATAGTTTCTTACGACATTAAAATTCTCTTCTTCTTCTTCGTTTTCGTCTTCTCTCTCTCTCTCTCTCTCTCTCTCTCTCTCTCTCTCTCTCTCTCTCTCTCTCTCTCTCTCTCTCTCTCTCTCTCTCTCTCTCTCTCTCTCTCTCACACACACACACACACACACACACACACACAATTCACTTATGTTCTGACAACTTGAAGTGGGCCCTTTTGTTGTTGGGCATGGCATTATGCTAGAACAATACTAGCGGGCAACATTGGAAAACATCGGCATCAAGGGGTGCTTTGATAAAGGAAAGGAGAGGCAAGCCTCATGCTCTCAGTAAGTCCTTCCTCGGAGGTCATTGCAATCCCCAACCACTCCAGAAGTGTGAATCTCTCTCTCTCTCTCTCTCTCTCTCTCTCTCTCTCTCTCTCTCTCTCTCTCTCTCTCTCTCTCTCTCTCTCTCTCTCTCTCTCTCTCATATTCATCCCCGTCTCTTTCTAATCTATGACGTGTTGTTGAGTGCAGGTTGAGTGCCCAATTCCAAGGAAGCCAGTGATGTTATTGCAATGGTTAACACGGGACAATGGCTTCACCCAGCTGGGCTGGCTTTCTCATTTGTGAGTCAAGACTCGAGAATTCACGAAGTGAGGCGTCCACATAAGGCTACAAACCTGGAAGGCTACAATGTCTCTCTATGTACCCACTCAACTTTCAAGAGGAAGCATCCTTTTCAAAATGGCTCTCTTATTCAAGGTCTCCCTCTCCCTCTCACTTTGAGTTTTTTGTTTTGTTTTAGGAGTCCGGTAGGGCACGCCCGACCGCTCTCCTCATACACCAGAAAAGTGCACAAGAAGAACCACCAGGACTATGCACCCAGAATCCTAAGGCAGATGCTTTTTTCACTAGTTTCCTCTGGAGTCTCACTTTGAGTGCTCATGCTCCAACCCACCATTCATGTTGCAAACTCAACCCAACTTGGTGGGTTCTTTTTTCGCTTTGTTTTTTCGTCCCACACAAGAAGATTTTATTTGCCCATATTTGTAAATGTTTAGCAAAGGATCAGAAAATGTTATATGCGGTTGAACATGTATCAAGATGAGGTCATCTACTAACATAATATGGCACTGTATGGCACTGGGGAGACTCTTGCCACGTGTCGTCTTCTGCGAGCTGAAGGCTTGAAACAAAAAAAAAAGCACGCGCCTTCGAATGAGTATTCTGAAGCTTGGTGGCGGGCCGCAGCTCTGCCAGGCTTTCAAGTAGATTTAGCTGCATGGTGAAATTCAAATTTCTTGCAAGCTCATATTCCCTGCTACCGTATGCAGAGGCCCGTGCGAGAACAGCAAGGTATTTCAAAGGCTTGGGCTGCATCGAGGTAGGAAATTTGATTGTGTGTGCCACTGCAACACTGTGTGTGTGTGTGTGTGTGTGTGTGTGAGAGAGAGAGAGAGAGAGAGAGAGAGAGAGATAGAAATTTGATTGTGTGTGCCACTGCAACACTCTGTGTGTGTGTGTGTGTGTGTGTGTGTGTGTGTGTGTGAGAGAGAGAGAGAGAGAGAGAGAGAGAGAGTAGAGCTCACTGCTTTCCTGCTTAGAGCCTTTGTGTGTGTGTGTGTGTGTGTGAGATAGAGAGAGAGAGAGAGAGAGAGATTTCGAGGCATGCATGCAGAGAAAGTCGCCAATGCCATGACCTCTGAGAGAGAGAGATAGATAGGGATTTTTCTTGAGGATAAAGTATCCAAGGCCACGCCATAGCTCGAGCACCAAAGCTCTCCATCTCTCTCTCTCCTTCCTTGCACTCTGGCCATAGCCTGCCCTGTGCTATTGGTCCGCCCACCATCGCTCGCTCCCTGCTTGAGCCACCACCGACGTTGTGGTCTTTCCCTATCTGAATCGCTGTCGTGCTTGCCTGTACCACCCTATGGTGCTGCCTGTAGTACCCACTCCGCCAACAACGCCTCCGCCTTCGCCTTGCATCACCTTCATCTCTGCAACCCCTTCGCCCTGATGCACCAACTAAGCGGTGTCAGTGACCCACTTTGGCCATCGGTTACACAAAATAAAAGGTCATTCTTCCTTCTCGCCTCATCGTGAGTTGCTGCCACAATCTATGGCAATAAGGAAGCGCTCTCTCTCTCTCTCTCTCTCTCTCTCTCTCTCTCTACTCGGTTATTACAGAGAGCACGATGAAATATAGGTTTATTATAGAGAATGAATTAAATTCAAGGGTTGAAAAATTAAGCTCACTAAGGAGCTTTTCACGCATGGGGAGCAAAGAAAGTGTCCAAGCAAAGTTATTGCGAGGCTATGGCTAGATCAAGTGCAGGTACATTAGATTCGGCTACGAGCTCCATTGAATTTTTAGCACGACTAAATCCTGCAAAGGACATTATGATGCGCTATCGAGCTCTATGACAGTTCGTGCCTGTCAAAAGACATGGGGGTGCATATTCCATTTCTTTCTCATTATTTTAAAAGCGTCGTGTTGTAAATCTCCTTCTTTTTTAGTTTTTATCCCCACCAACGTCGCCAGGCAACAGACGCCAGGGGACCAATCCTCTCCCTAATTAGAAGCTAATTACGCAATCATGGAGCATTAGAGAGATTCTGCTCATATCCATCAGAGAACGTTGGATTTATGCTTCCAATGCGCTGCTTAACCTCTCTCTCTCTCTCTCTCTCTCTCTCTCTCTCTCTCTCTCTCTGAGGCTAACCGGCTGCGTATTACTCTCGCCTTTTCATGTTACCAAGCATGGAGCCCCTGCACACGCAAGTAGGTACGTGGGACGCTGAGGCTAACCAGCTGCGTACTACTCTCGCCTTTTCATGTTACCAAGCATGGAGCCCCTGCACACGCAAGTAGGTATGTGGGACGCGGCTCAGAGAGAGAGAGAGAGAGAGAGAGAGAGAGAGAGAGAGAGAGAGAGAGAGAGAGTTCGGCGTCTATAGGTTGCATGCAGAGAAAGAGAGAGTGAGATAGCGATGCAGCCGGCTAGCCGCAGAGAGATTGAGCTTGTGTAGCCTTGTGAGAGAGAGAGAGAGAGAGAGAGAGGGAGAGAGAGAGAGAGAGAGAGAGAGAGAGAGAGAGATCAGAGAGAGAGAGAGAGAGAGAGAGAGAGCTCATGCAGCCACTGATGACCCAGTGAGAGTGAGAGACGAGATCACATTAGGAAAAAATTGGACCCCCTTGGGGCCATGTAAGGATTCCTAATTTTAAGGGATTAAAGCTAATTTTGTAGGGGATGGAGGGAACAAAGACAATAAATAGGGCTACTTTTGTAGCTCTCTCTCTAACCTCTCTCTAGATAGGAGAGGGGGGGAAAGTAGGGAATGAGGGTGGTAAAGTAGGAGGAAGAGGGGGGCTAAAGTAGAGGAGAGAGGGGGGTAAAAAGAGAGAGAGGAGTAAAAGTACAGAGAAGAACCATTCTCTCTCTACCTATCACCAAACAAAGAGAGTAAGTAGTTATGACAAAATCCACTTTTCAGCTCGTGCATCAATTCACCCCAAAAAATGATTTTTTTATAAAATCTTCAAAATGGATCTTTAATTAAGCTTTAAAAAGGTCCCTATATATATATATATATATATATATATATATATATATATAATAGTATTTTTTTAGAACAATCTAGCTTTTATAAGCTCCAAATCTAAAATTCCTTGGGTCCCTCTCTACATTAATTTCCAAGAATAAATAGATAATGCCACATCATCCAAACGTCCATTTAATAAAACCTAAAAATTGAAATTAAAAATTTTCCTCCTTTGAGCTCAAAAATTGAACCTATATATGTTTACATATGAAAAAATATATATTAAGTCTTTTTATCCCAAAAATTGTCTGTTTATCCCAAAAAGTATATCTTATTTATTTTTTTCCCATCATAACTTTCCACCATGTCTCTTCGCGACATAACCAATGAATCACCTGCACCCTCATCTACTAGGTCAACTAATGTCAATCTGCGTCTACCAGTTGAATTTGCTCCCACAAAAAAAAATGGCGAGAAAGCATCTCAACCGGCATCCGTACGACGGTTTCGAGGAGAAACCAATGTTGACTTGTGGCTTGATGGAGGGTTGTATCCAAAAGATCCGCTCATGGGCCGTCATCTGACATTTCGTACACTCCCAAGCTTAATCAAATATGTGGGAGAAGGAGAACGTGGTCTTCTTGGGTATTGTAAGAGATTGGACTCCAATCACGCAGGTGCGTCGGCATGGTTCCGACAACAATGTCAAGTGTTACATATTCATTCCACAAATCTCCAACAACTACATTCCACAGAGAAACAACTTAAAGATCTTAAAGAGGAGATGAAAGCTACAGAAACAGAGGTAACTAAGCTACAGATTGCAATGATGCACCTAAAAGCCACTCCATTTGGCATGCGTGAGCGTAAGAGAGAGTTCTCTTCCATTGAAAACTTAGCCTCTAATGGAGGGGCACGTAAGAAGCAGATCACGGCAACCAGGTATTTTTTTGAATTCACAGTGTTCATCACTTATAATAATTTCCATCAATTTGTAACTCGGTTCACCTTTTGAAATAGGACATATATACAAGATGTGTGTGGAAGTTTTAGACAAGAGGACTGTTGCAATCTTCTCCTATGATGCATTTCAAAGGAAGATATACTTTACATCATAGGTTGCGAAAAGGCCAAACACATGAAAGATGCCATCACAAAGGAGATCCTAAAAAAGATCTCTAACCTTGTGTCTTAGGATGATGTCCAGAGAGCTTGTGGTAAGGTTGGGATCAGCACAAATGTATACCATGCACTTCATGGATTGATGACAGATGCATTACGAGAGCAAGGCATTGCCGAGAATTTGTTTCCTATTCCACATAGGGTCTGACTTGCAAAAAAATCAAACAATGATCTCGTTCGGGAATCCCTTGGCGAATACAAACACATTGAAGGATCCATGATGTACTCTTCCACAAGTGCCAAGTCACGTGGTAATATAAAGGGGGGAAATACTATTCCTAATGGGGCAAAGTCTTTTGGTTATCATCAACTCAACAATAGTTTTGTTGACATGAAACGACTACAACGAGCTATGGTTAAATTTTATGCTTTGTCTCCACAAGGTAATACAAATTGTAATGTCATTTTTTATCTGTATTGAATATCATTTAGTATAACAATTCAATTCCTGTGTTGTTTCAGTACTTGGAGAGAAGCTCATATTTATTCTTAAGCTAGATGAATGTCAAATTGTCAAAGGACGGATATTGGAACGTATGAGTGTGACACTCAAGAATGAGACAATGTTTTTTGCAAAAGTCGATGCTATCAGTGATCATTCTCAGAAACCATCATTTAGTGTACAATCGGAAAAGGAATTATGGTGGTTAAGAGCTTTTGAAGTTCCAAAAGAGACTCATGAGGTGTTGGCATGGGTCTTCTCTATGATCCCGTGGATCACAGAGGTTATTAAGGCACAACTAGAGGGAGAAAAGCTAGAAGTAGATGGAGTAGGTACATTTGATGCTGAGTGGCACTTAGGAGGTGATCTAAAAACAATCAAATGTATACTTGGGTGTAAACAAGGTGCTTCATCACATCTTCCTTGTCCATATTTTGTACGAGGATACAAGGAGAGTACTCGTGGCTCCACGTCTTCAAAGAAAAGTGTCAAGGAAAGTCAGGCAACAGGGTCAATGGATGATGATGCAAGGGAATGGGTGTGCTCGATGTTGAAGTGTCCTATCATGGAGGTCCCCAATCGGTCGACAAAAGATAGAACACGGCATCCCATTATCAATTTTCCACTTACAAATGTACACATTTTCACTTTGCATGCCTTCATGCGTATATTTGATCGCTTGTTAAAGCTTCACATAGAGTACGCTTTCACAATGAAACCACTTTCCAGATCCGTGAAAGCCATTGGAATAGTTGAAGAAATTCTAAATTCGATTGGATGTCATGGTGGAAATGTTTCTATCATCGGTGAGGTGGAAAATATGCATGAAGTGCCACAAAAAGTATCTATGAATGGTGTGAAAGCACGTAGGTTTTTCAAGAAACCAGAGATGCGAAAGGAGAGGGGTGAGGAGGATGCTCCATGGGAGCTATGGAAAGCGCTTTGCAAGTGTACGACCGATCAAGATTCAAATCTCGTGCTTGTAAATCTGCATAGGCAAGTGTGGCACCACTTCCAGTTAGTGCTTCAAATCATGTGGAAACCCCAAACCACAAGCAAGCAACAAAATTTATTCAAAGATCACATTTCTAATTTCACTAAAGCATTTGTGCAAGCGTGGGGAGAGAGCAATATCACACACTACATGGTAAGTTACTTTGTTCAGTTCAAATTTTGATGCTATACATAAATATTCATTTGATCTAAGCATTTTTTCTTGATGCAATATATTTTGTATGCGCATGAAGCATTCTTTATGTCAAAATATGGTTCATTAGACATGTGGAGCACTCAAGGAATGGAGAAATCACATTATCGAGCCAAAGGTGTTTACTTTAAAAATACACGTCACAGTGGTGGAACTACAATATCCAACTACATGAAGGAGATGTTTGATTGGTTCTTTCGTTGTTATTTGGGGAGATGTCATGCCATAGAGTGAGCGTGAAAGTCAAGTCTTGCCAAGGAGGCTAGGAGACAATCTTGACTTAATGCTAATGAGAAATGGAGAAACTCCACCGGACCCCTTAATCATTCTAGGTGGCGTGAAAATCGCCATAGAGTGGGCAAACGTTGGTTACCCAACATGTAAAACAAATGATGCTATGCAATGTAATGTTTATGTTTGTAGATGTCTTTGTTGAGTTGCATATAATACTTCTCCATTTATCGATTTTTTGTTTTTTATATTTTCATGATATTAAGAGTTTTTTTAAGTGGCCTGGTCAAGTGTGAAGAGACCTATTTTTTTAAAATAGGGGGCTTTTAGAGAAGAGGGAGTCTCATTTTCAATATTACCCCTTCTTACACAATGGCACGCACAAAGCAAACAACAAGAAAAGATCAACCCTTTTTTGCTCACCCTCTCTCATCCGTCCAAGGTGCTCAAAAACCACCTTGGATACACGAACAAGAGCTCCTAGAAGAGATGGAGAGGGAATGGTCAGGTGAAGAGCAACAAGATGGACAACCTTCACGCAAGAAGAAACGGGTAGTGACTTCAGACACTGAAACCGAGACGGACAGCGAAGCACCAAGCCCACCATGGAGTGGACAGGAGATCCCAAGAAATCATTGAGTCTCGGCTGGGAAGACATTGCCACGTGGCTTCGGAGCTCTGCCGTCAGATGAGCCTAGACGTGATCATGGGTTACTAAATGAAGAGGATTTTGAGGATGTAGAAGACGAGCCAGTTGGAGCACACGGTGGAGTTCAAGAGCCAGTCGGAGCACATGGTGGGCTTGAAGATGCACAAGTTCCTCATCCCAAGCCCTCACGTAGAAAGAAAAAGTTTTTCAAGGTTCGCCCTCGCAAGGCCCATGTCCCAGAACCTACCATCCCTCAACAACGGGCTCCTGCTGTGAAGCGACGCATGCCAAAGGCCTTGCAAGAGATTCGTCACTATCAAAAGACTTCAGACCTTCTCATCCGCAAGGCACCATTCGCACGTTTGGTGAAAGAGATCATGCAAAGTTATCGAATGACGTTTCGAGTTCAAGGTATCGTCGTAGAAGCTCTACAGGAAGCGGCAGAATATCAACTAGTTTCTCTTTTTGAAGACACAAACTTGTGTGCTATTCATGCAAAACGGGTGACAATAATGCCCAAGGATATAGCTCTTGCGCGTCGAATCAGAGAAGAGAGAGACTGAATTTGACTTTTATGCAATTTTGACAATGTAAAGATATCTTTTTCAAATATAACGAGTTGTGGCTTTAGTGATTTCTTTTCCATCGTACTGAACATTTGTGTTTATAAGTGATATGATGCTGTGAGATTTATTCTAGATGTCGGTTCTTTCTTTCAAAAGTGAGTTCTTGTGGTTGAAATGGCTTTCAAAGAAAAAATGATTTTAAGTAGAACTAGGTAGAGAGAGAGAGAGAGAGAGAGAGAGAGAGAGAGAGAGAGAGAGAGAGAGAGAGAGAGAGAGAGAGAGACATGTCGATAGAAGTTGATTTCAAGAGTTGTCAACCGATTGTGGTTAATTGAAAAACAAAAAAGGCATAATATCAATGCAGCCTGACAAACCTAGCCAAGAAAAGGTGAAAAAAGCCTGTCTGGGGGCTTGCCGTAGAGGCGCGCGGGGAGCAAAAGTAACTGTGGGTAACAGTTACTTTTGCTCCCCCGCGCGCCTCTGCGGCAAGCCCCCAGATAGCCCACCTTTTCTTGGCTAGGTTTGTCAGGCTGCACTAATATTATGCCTTCTTTTTATTATTTATATGAAAAAAAATTCTTGATCTTGGTTCAGAGAATTGCACAATCATACCACAATATAGAGCCAATCACCTACTGCTATCGTACCATAAACTTAATATAGAATTTCACAGTTAAAATCAAGTCCCATTCCAAATTAGAAATAGCAAAGTACAAAGATGTGATATATCTCATTACAAATTTGAAAGAGTTAATTGTAAGATATATGCAGCTATTGAGTGCTTGAGCCATCTAAGATATGGCGAGCAATGTTTTCTCGTCGCTCTTGGGCGTAGGGAAGCTGTTTGTGCAGCACATCCCAAGAAATTTGTTCCACATTGCTTAGACCTACAACTTGGCTTAAGGCCACGTTACAAAGTACACGACCACGAATGTGTGTCGCAAATGCACTGGCCAGAGATTTATTTACAAGATAAATGACTTGGGAGGCTTGAGATATGGTTGACAGGCATAGGATGCGGCTCATTGCTTTCATCATTGACACCCAAAATTGACCACAAGGAGTGTACTCCTTGTAAATTATAGCAAAGCCGTCCTGGGGGAGCTTGCCAAGGTAATGCACAAGGGATGACTGCCATCCGAAAGCTTGGCGCCTACCATCTCCTCCCCAGCCTGCATGCTCATCCAGCTCCACAACATTCTACAAATAAATCAATAGGTAAATAAGATTTCAGAATGCAGCAATGAAAATTAGCATAATCACAAAACAAAAATTAATTGATACCTCTTGTTTTTCGTCATCCTCATCGTTTATGCCTTTGCTGTCAAGAGAAATGGATGAATTGGGAGCCATAGCGACACTCTCAAGTTCATACATATGAACTGGCATAGGAGTGCGTTGGGCTTCAAGCAATGCGCGTGTAGCTAAAAACTCATCCTCCGACACAGATGAGTGCGGTGCATCTGTCACCGCAATCACCACCACCATTGCCAACTCCATTGTATCTACCACACTCTCTCCAAGGGCTAGGAGGCTTCAATCTAGTGGATCGGAGGAGGGGTCAATGGCAGAGGACTCTACAGTGGCACAGAGGATGGACAGGCACTCATCCATGCGGATCTCAAAAGTTTTTTCAAGATCATGTAAAAACAAATATTCCTCCTCATTTATGACAATTGGGGAGAGGTGTTCAAAAAAAACCTTCGGAGTTAATGTCTCCTCGGGCGCATCTGCAACGGGCTTGAAGGATGCTTCTGCACCCTTATCACCCATGGATTTTGCGGCATCCATGACACCTCCTGGTTAGGTTAGGGCAAGAATATTGCCCTCTTTGCTTGCATCCTAGGGCGCTGTAATGGACTCCTTTGTGTCCTTGACGACACCCCCAAGGCACAAATGAGGCAAACTCACCTCAGATCTTTCAGGCTCCTCCGCAAGAAGAAACACAAAAGTCGCCAAGCGACTTAGAAACTGGGTGCCGACCTTCTTCTTTATCAAACGTGAATCTTCAATATACTGACCTGCCTCACCCGCAATTACACAAAATTGTTGAAGCCGCTGGGTGAAAGGCCGATCGCCTTCGTGTATGTAGCGAAGCAAATAGCATGGAATCCACAATTCCTCTTGTCCGACAATTGGTACAACATACTTGTCGATGTAGATTTCAAAAAATTCCAACATAAGATGAAAAGATTGGATGTTTAGGTGAATAGTTGCGTTCACATCAGGGAATTGGGTGAAGAAATTGTGGAGATCGTCACGATCTTGCCACTCGGTTGTTTGTAAAAATGCTTGGAAGCGTTGTAACGCCAATGGCTACGGGAGGGGTGGAGGAGGATGCCATGATGCTAGCTGCTAAGGTAGGAATGCAAAGAGTGCTAGAGCTCAAATGAGAGTGTGAACAGGCTATGTAGGTGAATTATGAAAATGGTAGGGTTTAGGAGGTTTTATATAGCGCCCCCCCCCCCCCCCCCCCCCAAAAAAAATAATAGCAATAATTGAAATATTAAACAATCTTCACACAGTAACACAAATAACAAGAAGTTATACAAAACTTTCAAATTAAATTACAATCATTTAACTCTAAAAACACATCACTACGACTTTAAGATAATGTGCATTGCCAAAATTTGATAGAACCATCTGTTTGAACTTACAATTGTGATATTATAGGAAATTTAAGTACAAAACATAACTACTCTAATGATAAAATCGGATTCTCTTCCATCAGCCACGCCTTTTCAATTTGAATCGTGCTCTCCATGCGGCTACCAATCTAGCAAAAAAATAAGAAATAGCATACCCACCTTAGAGTGAGGAATAATCCAAAGAACATAAAGATAACATAATTAAGAGAGAAAGATCATTCACCTTACGTCATCCAATGCAAAACTTTGTAGCTTCTCCATGCTCTGAACCCATTATCACTAAGTGCTCCCGCACATTGGCCAATGTCCAATGCTTGTTCACTTGGACGGTCTCAACGGCACCACTCGACAATTTGATTGCAATTTCAAATACCTCAATTATAGCATTGGTGGATTGCAATGGAATCCATTCACCAAGCTTGCACATCCATCTTTCATAGAAGTACCGCACGTAAAGGGTGGAGCGCACCTTGATGAAACGGATAGCAATGCCGAAACTTCCAACCTGACACCGAAAGCGATCTCCATTGTGAAGTCCTTCAAGATACCCCCACTTCTCGCCAAGGATGGCTTCCAATGTATCGTAATGTAGATATTTGCAAACATACATAGTGTTTGTATGATGGAAAGGAAAACATCCGATTATTCTAGCGAAGACATGAGCAGGACAACACCATCCAAGCCCAACGGAACGCGAGGCTTTTCCAAATTTTAATGATGCTCTCACATCAGCTACAATCTTGGATTTCAAAGACATTACAGTGAATGCATCTGGCTTTGGCCACTCCATGCTACGCAAGGTTGTAGCCTCCAAGGGTTGTAGCTCTCTGTAGCCTTGCTCATCTGTAGGTACAATGTACTTGTGGGTGTAGAAGAACACCCTTTGCCGTGCAAGGTTTGATGAAGTTGTGTTGGGGAAGAGCATATCCCCAAGACTTGCATACATGGCCATAAATATGTCTGAAAGGCACAAGAGTGGTTGCTCCTCCACAAGGCTAGAAGGAAAAACATCTACATAGAAACAAAACAGCCCGTGAGATGTAAAAAGTCCAATTGTTTTACCACCAAAACCATTGAAGTGCAAGGGACATAGAATTACAAGGAAAATCCCTTGGGTTGGTGATCCCTCGTAGACGCATGTGTCCAAACATGAAGACATGTTGAACGATTGCCACTGTACCCTTGTCTCTTACTTGCTTGAAGCCTATTAGTCTTCCCTTTCAATGGAGATAAACGTTGTTCTTTCACGAACACGATGGGGACCGACTGCGGAAGGTTGCATGTAGACCTAAGCACCTTCTTGAAAAACCTGAGGTTCCCATTGCTGCTCCTCATTCTTCGAGTTGTGGAGAACCATACTTTGAATGATGGTTTTGGGGCGTCTATTTTGACCATTGTTGGCCATGGATGCTTAAGTGGGAGCTTGAAATTGCAATGGAGAGCTTGGGGAAGGAGGAGGGAGACAGAGTTTAGAGAGAGAGTGGGAGCTTAAAGTTGCAATGGAGAGCTTGAGGAAGGAGGAGGGAGATAGAGTTTAGAGAGAGAGTGGGAGCTTAAAGTTGCAATGGAGAGCTTGAGGAAGGAGGAGGGTGTAAGAGTTTAGAGAGAGAGTGGGAGCTTTGTGTTATGGAAAGGGGCTATGGAGGAAGGGAGTCTTGGGAAAGAGGTTCTAGAGTGAGAAAATGACTTCTTGATCATAGGGTAGGTTTGGGGGGAGTTTTGGATGGAATATTTTGAATTTAAGTTTTTTTTGAAATTTTGGAAATTTTAGAGTTTTTGCAAAAACGTATATGTGGACCCACCACTCCCCCCCCCCCCCCCCCCCCCCCCCCCCCCCTTTCCCCTTCCCCCTTTTATCCATCCACCTCCCTCTACGAGACAAAGCAATAAATGAGTGGACAACCCTGTTATTCCCTCTACTTTCTTAGGCTCTAGACTTATATACATTGCTCTCTTCCTATTGGCTGGAGCCTAATTAACCTTAATCCTATATGGCCCAAGGAGAGTCCACATTTTTCCTAATGAATGCAGGTTGGCATAGCGCAGCCAGAGAGAGAGAGAGAAGAAGAAGAAGAAGAAGAGAGTTTTAACGTCGTAGGAAACTATCTCAAGAGACCTTACAAGGAGTTGAACTCAAGACCTGTTATTCAAGAGGGAAATGGCATAACCAATCTACCACACTTGGGTGATAGAAAGAAGAGAGAGAGAGAGAGAGAGAGAGAGAGAGAGAGAGAGAGAGAGAGAGAGAGAGCATTTTCTTGCCCATTGCAGACCTGTCGAGTCAGCGGGTGGTCGAGAGTGATTCTCAGTGGGGTTAACTAGGTAAGCAAAAATTGTGTTAGATATATTTCATTCATTAATCAAAATTAGTGTTCTGGTTTTTTTTTTCATTTAATTGATTTATGTTCAAGAAGAGAGAGAGAGAGAGAGAGAGAGAGAGAGAGAGGGAGAGAGAGATGAAATGATATATTAACATCTTCAAGATGTCAGTGTCTGGGTTTTAAAAAAAAGAGATGTTAAAATGAATCTAGAATTGCTATTAACTGTAACTATGTGGGGTGTGTGTCATCACTGATACAGTGGGTGTCTGATGATAAAATGAATCTAGAGTTGCTACTAATTGGAACTACGTGGGGTGTGTGTCCTCACTGATACAATGGGTGTCTGGCAAGAGCTTAGGGAATCATCGTGAGCAGTAGGTAGAGAGAGGGAAAGCAAAGGACAGACAGGAGAGAGATCCATGGCCATCAGAGAGGATTAGAGGAAACTAAGCCTCGCATGTCCATAGCCTAAACAAGAGAGAGAGAGAGAGAGAGAGAGAGAGAGAGAGAGAGAGAAAAAAACACAGAGAGATATATGAGAGAGAGAGAGAGAGAGATGAAGTGAAATGAGATTTTATATTAAAGTTTGCAAAAGCTAGGCCAAAATAACTTATCTGAGAGAGAGAGAGAGAGAGAGAGAGAGATGGAAATAAAAAAAGAGAGATAAAATTATTTAAAAAATAGTGAGAGCGTATTAGATCAAACTTTATAAGTGCACTTAGGGTGTTTGAGTCCTCGCACAATTTCATCTAAAACTTATACATAAACATAGGCGTAGATTTTAATGTCATAGAGAGGGTTTCCAAAGATCTCGGGCTTGATGTAATTGCCTAGAGCAATCTGTGTGTGTGTGTGTGCAAAAGGGGGAAGGAGAAGAGAAAGATGCAAAAAGGTTCAATGTCGCAGGAGTAGTCTAAAGGGGCCAAAGACAAAGTGAGACAAAAACTTGCATTTGAACAATGGGTAAATAAGTATCCGTAGATTATTGGTGATAGTGTCGATCGTGTGTGTGTCACGGAGAGCTGTATAAAGACACACACACACACACAAACACATACAGAGTGAGGTGGCAAGAGCGAGCAAGACCCGCCGGTAGGCGGGTCGCGCGAGCTAGTTGGTTCTATGAGGCAATCATGAGCTTCATGCGCTATTCCTTCCAAAGATGCTATGAAGCTCATGCTTTTACACCCCATCATCGATCAATATCATCTCTAGAAGTAATGTGCGGCTTCCGGCTATGATCTTTGCTATGCTTACAACCCTCTCTCTCTCTCTCTCTCTCTCTCTCTCTCTCTTCTCCTTCTCTCTATAGTTCTCACCAAATCCAAAGATAATACCTTGAAAGTACCAAAAAAAGGTTTTCCACATTGCCTACATGCTGCTTTGCAATCACTCATTGATGCCCTACCCATGTTCCAAATTCAGTCTTCTTCTTCCATGTGTGTGTGTGTGTGTGTGTGTGTGTGTGTGTGAGAGTGAGAGAGAGAGAGAGAGAGAGAGAGAGAGAGAGAGAGAGAGAGAGAGAGAGAGAGAGAGAGAGAGAGAGCTAACCCAACCATAGATACATAGACCTAAAGCAAACCTAGGGTAGTAGCTGCAAGTAGGAGCCTCTTTACATCCCCTTCATGGTGGAGAGTGGAAGGTTGTCTATGTGCTTCCGATCCTTTGGCAATTGTTGAGGACACCAAGTACAACAAGCAACATGCGATAGGAGATAAAAGGAAATTCAATTTTGATAGGCAAGCAAGATTTTTGCAGGGAGCTTTTGCAATGGGGAGGGAGAACCCTAGTATCGGTTTGCAAAATGTATGTCGCATCAAGATGTATGCTTAGTGTTTTTCCTCTAATGAAGAGGCCACATTTTCAAATCATATGGGAGCACTCGGAGCACATATTATGACCTTTGTACAAGGTCCTCTGTGTGTGTGTGTGTGTGTGTGTGTGTGTGTGTGTGTGTGTGATAACCATGTCCTTCAGAGCCGCTCCTCTAACCCGCTGGAAGGCATTATACACAAGAAGTTTGGACATATTCTCACAATGATTCCCACATTATGACTTACCTCAACATTGTGAGCTTTTGTGAGGGAGTCACGGCATACCTAGCTAGGTACGATTGGGGGCAGAGGACCACCGGCCCGGGGGGGTGGGTATGGTCCCTTGCCCCCAATCGTACCTAGCTAGGTATGCGGTGCCTCTCGAGCAAAAGCTCATGATGTTATGCATTGTATGAAAAACACTGGGCCGGCGGTACCTAGCTAGGTATGCGGTGCCTTTCGAGCAAAAGCTCATGATGTTATGCATTGTATGAAAAACACTGAAAAAGGCTCCCTTTTCCTACAAGAGAAAATTTTTAAATCTTCTTGTGAATTAGACAATGCATGTGCAAACAACCACCAATACCATATGCGCATATGAATGTGAGAGAGAGAGAGAGAGATAGACTTAATTAAAGAGTCTTTTCTAGCCCTCACCACATTTTTTTTCTCATTAGAATTTCCTTCCGCCAAATACGACCTTTGAAATCCACCTTCTATTATTTTATGGCCTTCAACCTTTATTGACTCCATAAAATGCTCCACATGGTATACAGCGTACACAGTTTGTTTTAATCGAAAGGATCTTTCCAGATTCTCCCTAATTCACCTCTTTTCTATTTTCGAAAATCGGTCTACACGCACCATTAACCGGAATCTCCCCAGATATGCCCGCCCCTCTCTCTCCTCTCTCCTCCATCAGTCCGCCCTTTGCGCCCTGCGCGTGCGCACACGCACACACACACACGTGCGCGCGTTTGCTCTTCTCCCATGGCGGCAGATTCGCCTTGCTTTTGCCCCTTTCCCGAACAAGCTCGTCCTACTCCTGTCACTCCTTCAACCCGTCAACAGGCCTCCCAACCTATCCACTCCTGCGCGGCCAACCTTGGCTCCGAACAATTCCTATCAGCAGCCTTGCTTCTGCGAATACTACACCGACGCAACCTCTCTCTCTCTCATAAGATGCCTTGACTAACTCTGTTCGTCGGATATTTTTCACGACGTTTAAATTCTCTTCTTCTTCACTCTCTCTCTCTCTCTCTCTCTCTCTCTCCAGCACGTGCCCCCGCCCCCCCCCCCCCCCCCCCGCCCCTCTTTTGCCTCAAAGCCTCAAGAGCATCTAGTGACATTCGCTTTAATTCACCCCAAACCAGAATTGGGCACGCCTACTTTGGGCCATGGACATTCACTTAGAACGTCGCAATCTTCCCAAAGTCAACCTCACCATCGTGGGATTTATCTTCTCTCCTTCAGAAACCCTTTCCCTTCAAAGTTGCTCGAAAAAAATGGAAAACCCTCCACTGGGGGCAAATCCTAGTCTCTTTTATTGTAGATTTCTTGTAGATTTTTTGTTTCACAAATCCATAGGTCTAACCCTACAAATTTATTTTGAAGCTTAAACGTCATCCCACACGTCGCAAAACCTTCATAAATCACGAAGGACACTCATTCAAAGTTTACCGGATCTTGGAGAGCGGTATTGCTTGGAGAGTGTAATTTTTCTGATATTCCCTTTTGGACATGCTTAAAGGGAGTCTACCTTTGGCATGTATGGAATGAAAGGAACAGGGCCACTTTTGGGCAACCTCACTCCACCTCCCCCATCCCCCTCTCCTTGGGTTTTCTCAACACCATGAAGGGGATCCAAAGTCACATAAAGGAAGCTTCACAGCTAGAAGTTAAAGAGATGCAAAGAACCCTTCGATGGCAGCAATGGAGAAAAACCCTGCTAGCCTTTTATGAACCAATCAGATAGTATGTCATCTCCAGATATCGTTCTCTCTTCCCTCCTTCTTAACCCTTCCTTTAGGCTCTCCCTTTTGGAGCCAGGATTGATCCTATCCTACCTTAGGGTCCTTGTACTTTTTCTTTTTATCTAATTCAAAGCTGTTTTTTCCCCAAAAAAAAAAAAAAGTTTACCGATCAAACTTCAAGTTTTGGCATGCTAAGGTACCTTGCACACATGGATGCAAGCAATGTTTCGATACGGTATTGTCCTCGTCTCGACGTTCCCAAAGGATGCTCAACTCTCACGATTGTGGCAAAGCTAGCCAATGTTTCTTTCAATAGGGTAAGGTGTCTTTCGCATGCTAGTGCAAGGAGGGTTTAAGCTAACGTCACTAGGAATTTGTCCTCCTCAACGATACCACAGGATGCTCAACTCTCCCAATTTTGGCAAAGTTAACCAAACTTGCCACTCTCTCACTCGTTCTCTTTATAAATGAATGCAATATGATCAGAAAAATGAAAGAGGAAGACAATAAGGGTGTGTTCAGACGATGCGGTGAAAAGAATCTACATAGGGGCATTGAGTCTACGTGGAGAGAGCTGAATAATTGTAGCAAAACTAGCCTTTCCTCCGGCTTCGACATATATCTTCTGACCTCCTCTCAGAAGTAGTGCTTGCCTCTCTTAGCACACTTCCTTCATGTATTCGTCCACCATCAGGGTTGTTCAGATGATGCAGTGGCGACAGCAAGCAAAGGTGAGCGCGGCTCATCAGAACCCAATCTAACTTGTTGCTTACACATTTTCACTAATAAAAATAACTCGATTTTGATGATGTCAAGAAAACTTTGCCAATGCTCCCGTGTGAAAGTGCTCTAAAATATGCCTTAAGCACCATTCAAATTGCATAAATTAGCGAGAGAATTTAATATGGGGCCACCAAAAAGCAGGTGGCATCATCCACCCACAAGCAACGCATATTCAAACCCTTTTCAATTTGCATTACATCGAGGACTTGGACTCGCAACGCCACTTTTCATTTATTAGCCTATTTGTCACACGAAGCTTAGTTAGAGCGCATTCGCATGGCAGGGTTTAATTCTACTAGCTCAGCTCAACGATGTTGAAAGAAGCTTTTCTTTTCTAAGTTCTAACTCCGCCAAAATTGGCAGAGTAGCCTCAACAAAGCCACTATCTCTCTTCTCGCTACTGCTACATGACAAGCTCTCTCTCCTCAAATGGTAGCTCTTCGTGAGCATTGAGGTAGAAGGGACAAGCTTGTTGACTTTCGTTTCAACCCGGCCTTCCTTCCGTGTGACAATAGATAACTAAGTCAACTACTCCTAGACACAACATTAAACGAACAACTAAGCCTCCTGCATGGGCACACAAGGCTTAGTTATTCATTCATCCTCTTAACAAAGGCTATGGTCAACGAGAGGCTTAGTTTTCAATTGCAGCAACCGACCAAATCTGACGACGGCGCAGGTTTCACCGCCGGCAAAGTAGTGTCAATATGCCGAAAAAGGCACAGTTTTCAAACTATGCCGGTTAGTTTTCAGTCAGGCTCAAGCATTCGCTCACTTGTTACGTCTCTCTCTCTCTCTCTCTCTCTCTCTCTCTCTCTCTCTCTCTCTCTCTCTCTCTCTCTCTCTCTCTCTCTCTCTCTCTCTCTCTCTCTATTTGTCATACTCTGAGCATCGTACCTGCCATGGTCAGACCCGGTCAAGGCTTACTGATAACTAAGCCTCGTGTGACCATGCGCAAAGCCTTGAACTTCACAAATATGCCAAAATTGGCATAGCTACAAAGGGTAGGAATAGTTATCTATAGATTTCGAACGCTCCCTGGAAACGTGTCAACGTAGCTGCTTGCTCTGGCCCTTAGGCAAGTGTGTCGTGCGCCATACAGGAAACAACTAGACATCCTGCAAATTGGAGAGAGGGAGAGAGAGAGGGAGAGGGAGAGGGAGGGGATGTGCCACCGTCGCCCTGCTCTTAGTGCTACAACCATTTCACGTCTCCTTTTTGGGGTGGTTCCTTGGGGCCAGCTTTATCAGTGGGAGGGTAGCCCGCACGCAGCTTAGCCTTAGCGGCCAGCATGTCTCCACGACCCCACACGTGTAAGCTACTACGCAACCAGGATGGAATGTCTACCCCAGCCATGGCAGGACTCCATAGGTCTAGGGACAGGTGCCATTCTAGTGTTTCCTAGATGCGCACCCTTTGGTAGCCTCCCTGCATTATCGCCTCCTGTTCGACATTCGCAGCCTCACTTTCTACTCCAGAAGATCCAAAATTTTGATATCAATGTGCGCGGTGCATCTGATGGCTTTCAAACATCTAGGTTGTATGTTGTTGTTGCTGTTTAATAATGGAGGGGACTTGTCGTTTTTTATTGTTGTTTGGAAGGTGCGTGAGTGGCGTTAAGAAGCAGAGCTCAACGAGTGTAGGCAAGTTGAGCAAAGTAGTACATGAGATTTGAGCTTGTGTATGGGAGAAACAACACGAAAGGAAGAGTGGGGTCGATTTAGTGGAGTTCAACAAAACCTCCCCACCCAATTATTCCAAAGTTCAAGGTGTAACACAGGCCACGCACGAGAGAGAGAGAGAGAGAGAGAGAGAGAGAGAGAGAGAGAGAGAGAGAGAGAGAGAGAGAGAGAGAGAGAGAGAGAGAGAGAGAGAGAGACCACCAAGGACCATTGACATTGTCACTGAGATGTAGACACAGCCCTGTGTGTGTGTGTGAGTGTGTCTAACGACATCCAGAGAAAAAAACGAGAGAGAATCGGGCGAATAGGGAGGAATAGAGGGTTCAAAGGTTGAGATGCCTTCAATTTTGAAGGCCGCCTCCATTACTTAGCACGAGGCATCCCTCCTTATGTGTGTGTGTGTGTGTGTGTGTGTGTGTGTGTGTGTGTGTGAGAGAGAGAGAGAGAGAGAGAGAGAGAGAGAGAGAGAGAGAGAGAGAGAGAGAGAGAGAGAGAGAGAGAGAGAGAGATCTTGCAAGATCTCAACTTTCAGCACAGGTGCGAGACAACTATACGACTGCAAGCTATTGACCTCCACTTTTTGCACTGATTGCGCAGACAAAGAGAGAGAGAGAGAGAGAGAGAGAGAGAGAGAGAGAGAGAGAGAGAGAGAGAGAGAGAGAGAGAGAGAGAGAGAGAGAGAGAGAGAGAGAGAGAGCTATAAAGTGTGATAAGGCATGGGGGGGGGGGGGGGGGGGAGAGAGAGAGTGATAAATAAAATGATATATCAATGTATTCAAAAAGGCCAAAGTGACCTATGAGACCAAAAAAGTTACAAAGAGAATGATAATTCAGGGGTAGAAATGAAATGATATATTAGTGCCTTCAAAAAGGTCGAGGAGTGCCCAAGGCTGACCCGTGTCTAGGCTTAGGCACTATGTCCAACCATTGTCCACAACCACCAAGTGCTCAACATGTGGTGTATGTGTGTGTGTGTGTGTGTGTGTGTGTGTGTGTGTGTGTGTGTGTGTGTGTGTGTGTGTGTGTGTGTGTGAGAGAGAGAGAGAGAGAGAGAGAGAGAGAGAGAGAGAGAGATGTAGTGCGCACATGGCATGGTGGATCATGCATTCGATGGCATGAGGAACAAATCTCATTGGTCGTCTGATTGCATACATGGCTTGCTGAAAGCACCAGCCATTGATGCTCCTGTTTAGCTAACGACATGCGTTGTCGTGCAGCTCCGCTCGCATGCTAAGAAAGATACCAGAAAAATGCACGTCAAGCTTATTTGAAGCTTACATGATTAATGGTCAATGTTCAATGCTTGCTAACAAGCTAGTTTATGATTAATGTATGCCAAATGCGGCTTCGAAGGGCCAACAGATGTCTTGATGATGCTAAAAAGGAGTATGCCTAAACTGAGCATAGATTGGAGATTATGATCTAGAACTGTAGTGCTTGAAGTGCTCTACCGGCCTGTCTTTATGGCTCGTCAATTGGAGCTACTATAAAGAAGTTATGACAGTTTGAAGTTTAAGTCGATTGCAGATCCGTACCGGATTGGGCAACTACAGCTAAGGGGACAAAAATGAAATGAATGCATGGGCCTAAATTGCTTACTTTGTGGAGCGTGTCGGTCTTTTCAGATCAGTGATAGGAGTTACGGCTACCAAGATATCGCCAGATGAAACTTCATAGAGGTCCGATTTTGTACTAGTCCTCCGGTCAGCTCGATCGGTGTGCCATTTCTGGGAGCTCGGTAGGGTTTTTATGCAGTCTATGCAGCTTGAAAAGTCTAGAGGAATTTATGGCTTGTCAGACAGAGTCCGGGTTGATGAGATAATATGAGGCCGGTGTCAGTTGTCGGCACAGTTGAGCTGGATGAATTTTGGCATTCTTTAAGTCACTAATATGAGCAATGAAATTCGAGACGTTATTGTCATTTAGGAGCTGACAGATGTTGATAAGGTTGTGGCAAAGAAGCTCTGGCTTGTTAATTGAATGCAAGGGAAGGTGTTTCTTTGAATGCATTCACCTATACTTGCAACTTGGAGAGCATTAGATGCGGGAAATGCTCAAAATAGTAGTGGAAAGTCGGAGGAGAATGGCATGCTTAGCAATGCCTTGACAGTTATGTATGCTAAATGTGGTGCCCTTATAAAGATGCTTGGCAATTCTTTGCTAGATATGCATGCCAAATATGGTGCCCTTACAAAGCTTATGGCCGCCCAAGAAGGTAAGCCCACCACCCACCAAAGAACTTAAAGTGTGGCCACCCAATCAAAGGGGAAGCAAGTGTGAACAAAAGAAGAAAAAGGGGCCATGGCGTAGACCAGGCAGCGTGGAAGAGATGGCGCATGGAAAGAATGGTTTGTAGCGGCCAGGGGAAAGCTCGTATGATCACGCAAAAGAAGAGAAATTTGCTCAGCTTACCAAGGTGACCATGTTTGGTGCCATGCTCGTGAAATTTTGTGTTGCTCGACCCCGCCGATTGCCATATCATTGACTCCACTCCCACACCACATTAGTCACGGCGCCATGACTACATGGTGGGGGAAAAATATGGGTTTTTAGCATACTGGGGCTATTTTTGGAGGGCATCAATGTGTTGGAGAAGGGTAAGTAAAGCAAGAAGAGTAAAAAGAAGAAAGCGAAGGCTCTCTCTCTCTCTCTCTCTCTCTCGTGCTTGAGAACCTAAGCGAAGTCTCTCTCTCTCTCTCTTGTGTTGGAGAAGCAAGGCAAGAGAACGGCTCTCTCTTGTGTTGGAGAAGCAAGGCAAGAGAACGGCTCTCTCTTTGTCTCGTGCATGAAGAAAGAGGAAGGCTTTCTCTCTCATTCGGAAGCAAAGAGATAACTATCTCTCTATTTCATTCTCGGACGAGCAAGGAAGAAAAGAAAGAGACAATCTTTCTCTCTTGTGCATGAGCAAGAAGGGGAGGAACAGCAAGGCAGAAAGACGAGATAGAGGGCGGAACTACAGTAGCAACCCAAGGAGGAGTTGGGGTAGAAGTCGTAGTAGCTGAAGCCGCAGCCCGCAGCCACAGTCTAAGCAGAAGTCTGAAACTTACTGTTGGTAATTGAGGCAGTAGGAAAAAGAGAACTCTTGAGTGCTATCGAAGCAGGGAAAGATCGACATAGAAAGAAAAGATTTGCAAAATCCAAGGGACAGTTGAAGCAGTTAAAGTGGCAGAAGAGAATTTTCATTACCGTCATCAGCTAGAGATTGATTAATCATCATGTTAAGCCCGGTGTCGTTAACAACTCGATTAATCCTATAACATAGAGCTTAAACTCCTAGCTAGCAGATGATCCAAGTGACGGTGCTCTTAACAATCCAAGTATTAAGTTGTACTCAAATCTTGACTTGATTAATTGAAGTTTACGGTGATTGCCATAGAATTTTTCACCTACTGTTCTTATTCTCTCTCACACCTCTCACAGCCAGAGGCCCGACGCCTTCCCGACTCACGTTTCGAACACATATCCCCCGACATCTTTGGTGAACCCGATGCAATACTAGCTGGGGTGGAAGGTGTAGATGGAGAATTTTGAGCGGATGATGAAGTTGATTGAAGAGTAAGGTGCAAATGGTTTTGATGATAAGTCAACAATTCCAGATTTTTCAAAAAGATGCTTCAATTGGTTCAAGGATCTGTGCTTGAATTGGAGACCGCAAAGAAGAAAAATCAAATGGATGAAGCTTTGGATGCATCTTTAGATGCGGTATACGACGAGAGGCGAGTATTTGATGGTTATGATCCAGAGGGCTACCTAGAGTGTTATGAGCTAGAAATCAAGTTAAGAGGCATACCTGAACAGTTAATGGTCTGATTTTTTGAGTAGTTAGTGAGTTCAGATTTGAAGGAGCAGATTCAAGAGGTTATCAAAGCCTGCAATGAAAAAGTGGGAATATTTCAAAGAAGCTGTTGTACCGTAGTAAGTTATGAGAATTATGAAAGCTATCAAGAACAGAGTCCAAGTCTACCAAACTACACGGATACTCGAGGACAAGTACGATCAAAATTAGAAACTGTGATTGATGAGTGTATTGTACAAGATGATACCTTCTTACAAGCTAATGATGAAGACATAGTTAAAGCTATGTATGAAAAGTTGGGTTTTGCAGATGCCTTGCATGAAGTAGAAGTCTTTGAGGGTGAGGCTTTAAAGCCTCAAGATACACAAGGTGAATTTTGCAAAGAGCTTATACAGGCAGCACATGAGGAAAAGAAATCAGGGAATCAAAACAACGAATTGGCTGAATTTGAAGAAGAGATTGTACAGGTGAATGAGTGCAGCCATATTCAAGTAGACATATGAAGATTCAGCTCCAACCGATACTTTTGCTACTGAACCAAAATTAGAGCAAAATGTTTTTGGTATAGATTCTACCATAGAGTTGATTGATGATACAACGGTAGAAGCATGTTAACGTGTCACTAAATATCTTGTCCCGGACAATGCTAGTTACTTGTGCTTGTTAGCATATACTGAAAACGGATGGAAAAGTCCTTTGAATTTCAAATGTTCCATAAAATATTGTTTTTCCTCCTCATGCGCTTCTGTTTTCAATTATTGAAGATGGCGTGGGGAGTCTCTCTCTCTCTCTCTCTCTCTCTCTCTCTCTCTCAGACTAGCAGGAGATTTGTTGAGTCTCTCTCTCTCTCTCTCTCTCTCTCTCTCTCTCTATAGTTCTCACCAAATCCAAAGTTAATACCTTCAACGTAACAAAAAAAGTTTTTCCACATTGCCCACATGCTGCTTTGCAATCTCTCATTGATGCCCTACCCATGTTCCAAATTTAGTCTTCTTCTTCAATGTGCGTGTGTGTGTGTGTGTGTGTGTGTGTGTGTGAGAGAGAGAGAGAGAGAGAGAGAGAGAGAGAGAGAGAGAGAGAGAGAGAGAGAGAGAGAGCTAACCCAACCATGGATACATAGACCTAAAGCAAACCTAGGGTAGTAGCTGCAAATAGGAGCCTCTTTACATCCCCTTTATGGTGGAGAGTGGAAGGTTGTCTATGTGCTTCCGATCCTCTGGCAATTGTTGAGGACGCCAAGTACAACAAGCAACATGCAATACGAGATAAAAGGAAATTCAATTTTGATAGGCAAGCAAGATTTTTGCAGGGAGCTTTTGCAATGGGGAGGGAGAACCCTAGTATCGGTCTGCAAAATGTATGTCACATCAAGATGTATGCTTAGTCTTTTTCCTCTAATGAAGAGCCCACATTTTCAGACGATATGGGAGCACATATTATGACCTTTGTACAAGGTCCTCAATGTGTGTGTGTGTGTGTGTGTGTGTGTGTGTGATAACCATGTCCTTCACGGCCGCTCCTCTAACCCACTCGAAGGCATTATATACAAGAGGCTTTGGACAGATTCTCACAATAATTCCCACATTATGACTTACCTCAACATCATGAGCTTTTGTGAGGGAGGCAAGGCATACCTAGCTAGGTACGATTGGGGGCCAGGGACCGTCAGCCCGGTGGAGGGGCCGGTGGTCCCTTGCCCCCAATCGTACCTAGCTAGGTATGCGGTGCCTCTCGAGCATAAGCTCATGATGTTATGCATTGTATGAAAAACACTGAAAAAGGCTCCCTTTTCCTACAAGAGAAAATTTCTAAATCTTCTTGTGAATTAGACAATGCATGTGCAAACAACCACCAGTATAGGCCTACAATATGCGCATATCAGAGAGAGAGAGAGAGAGAGAGAGAGACTTAAAGAGTCTTTTCTAGCCCTCACCACATTTTTCTTCTCATTACAATTTCCTTTCCCCAAATACGACCTTTTAAATCCACCTTCTATTATTTTATGGCCTTCAACCTTTATTGACTCCATAAAATGCTCCACATGGTGTACAGTGTACACAGTTTGTTTTAATCGAAAGGATTTCATGGCTAATTGGGCCATGAACATTCACGTAAAACGTCGCACTCTTCCCAAAGTCAACCTCACCATCGTGGGATTTATCTTCTCTGCTTCAGAAACCCTTTACCTTCAAAGTTGCTCGAAAGAAATGGAAAACTCAAACAATGGTTGGCTACGGTCTTGTCCTCGTCTTGACGTTCCCAAAGGGTGCTCAACTCTCACAGACTAAGGTGTCTTTCGCATGCTAGTGCAAGGAGGGTTTAAGCTAACGTCACTAGGCATTTGTCCTCCTCAACGATACCACAGGCTGCTCAACTCTCCTAATTTTGGCAAAGTTAACCAACCTGGCCACTCTCTCACTCCTCTTTCTTTATAAACGAATGCAATATGATCAGCAAAATGGAAGAGGAAGACCGTAAGGGTGTGTTCAGACGATGCGGTGAAAAAGATCTCCATAGGGGCATTGAGTCTACGTGGAGAGAGTTTAATAATTGTAGCAAAACTAGTCTTTCCTCTGGCTTCGACATATATCATCTGACCTCCTCTCAGAAGTAGTGCTTGTGCTTGCCTCTCTTAGCACACTTCTTTCGTGTATTCGTCCACCTTCAGGGCTGTTCAGATGATGCAGTGGCAACAACAAGCAAAGGTGAGCGCTCTACTGCTGGGCTCATCAGAACCCAACCTAACTTGTTGCTTACACATTTTCACTAATAAAAATAATTCGATTTTGATGATATCAAGAAAACTTTGCCAAGCCTCTCATGTGAAAGTGCTCTAAAATATGCGTTAAGCACCATTCAAATTGCATAAATTGCCGAGAGAATTTAATCTGGGGCCACCAAAAAGCAGTTGGCATCATCCACCCACAAGCAAGACATGTCCAAACTCTTTTCAATGTGAATTATGTGTCACACTTGGGCAGGCAGCCACACCACTTTTCAGAAGGTGGCCAGGCAAATACAGTCACACTGGGTTATCACCTGTACAATGACCAAGGTCTCCAACAAATAGGGTGTAGCCAAGTGGTAGAGCGTCCGTGTATCAGGCTGACGAGCAGAGCTCAAAACCTCTAAGCTTCGTTCGCGCGCGCACTTTTTGCAGCTGGCCGCTTCCCTCACAAGTTGGCCGGGCTCTCTTGCCCGCCCCTCTGGCAAAAGCTGCAGGCCATCCTTTCCTTTTTCCTTCGCAAATGAGAGTCGGCCACCTAGGCATGGCCAACATTTGCCTGCCCCAGTGTGACACAGGCCTTACATTGAGGACTTGAACTCGCAACACCACTTTTCATTTATTAGGCTATTGTCACACGAGGCTTAGTTAGAGCGCATTCGCACGACAGGGTTTAATTCTGCCAAGTGAGCTCAGCGATGTTGAACAAAGATTTTCTTTTCTAAGTTCTAACTCCGCCAAAATTGGCAGAGTAGCCTGAACAAAGCCACTCTTTCTCTTCTTGTTGTTGCTACATGACAAGCCCTCTCTCCTCGAATGGTAGCTCTTTGTGAGCATTGAGGTAGAAGGGACAAGCTTGTTGACTTTCGTTTCAACCCGGCCTTCCTCCCGTGCGAAGCCTACCTTATCAGTTCCACCGGCAAAAGTAGTGTCACTATGCCAAAAAAGACACACTTTTCAAACTATGCCGGTTAGTTGCCTGTCAGCTCAAGCATTCGCTCACCTGTTGCGTCTCTCTCTCTCTCTCTCTCTCTCTCTACCCGTCATACTCTGAGCGTCGTACCTGCCATGGTCAGACCCGATCAAGGCTTACTGATAACTAAGCCTCATGTGACGATGCCCTAAGCCTTGAACTTCACAACTATGCCAAAATCCGCATAGCTACAAAGGGTAGGCATAGTTATCTATAGATTTCGGTCGCTCCCCCGGGAACGTGTCAGCAGCAGCTGTTTGCTCTGGCTCTTAGGCAAGTTTGTCGTGCACCATACAGGAAATAGCAAGACATCGTGTGAATTGGAGAGAGAGAGAGGGAGAGGGAGGGGTTGTGCCACCGTTGCCCTGATCTTAGTGCTGCAGCCATTTCACGTCTCTTTTTTGGGGCGGTTTCTTGGGACTAGCTTGATCTGTGGGAGGGTGGGGGTGGCTCGTAGGCAGCTTAGACTTTGCGGCTAGCATGCCATCCAACACCCCACATGTGTGAAGGTTCCACGCAACCACGATAGAATGTCTACCCCGGCCATGGCAGGACTCAGTAGGTCTAGGGGTAGGTGCCATTCGAGCGTTTCCGAGATGCCCACTCTTTGGTAGCCTCACTGCATTATCGAGGTTGTATGTTGTTGTTGTTGTTTAATAATGGAGGGGATTTGCCATTTTCTATTGTTGTTTGGAGGGTGCATGGCTGGCGTTAAGAAGAAGAGCTCAACGGGTGTAGGCAAGTTGAGCAAATGTAGTGCATGAGATTTGAGCTTCAGTATGGGAGAAGCAACACGAAAGGGAGAGTGTGGGGTCGATTCAATGGAGTTCAATAAAACCTCCGCACCCAATTGTCCCAAAGTTCAAGGGTGTAGCATAGGCCACGCACGCGCGTGCGGGAGAGAGAGAGAGAGAGAGAGAGAGAGAGAGAGAGAGAGAGAGAGAGAGAGAGAGAGAGAGAGAGAGAGGAGGAGAGAGAGAGAGAGAGAGGAGAGAGAGAGAGAGAGAGAGAGAGAGAGAGAGAGAGACTGCGACATAAAAAGTCTACATCTGCAATTGGTCGAGGTTTTTCATTTCCTGTGACATAAAAAGTCTACATCTGCAATTGGTCGAGGTTTTTCATTGAAACCTCGACCAATTGCAGATGTAGACTTTTTATGTCGCAGGAAATGAAAAACCTCGACCAATTGCAGATGTAGACTTTTTATGTCGCAGTCTCTCTCTCTCTCATTATTATTTTCTTGGAACAGCTTTGAGTTGTTGTAGTTCAGGAGAATGGTGAAGTTAACATGCATTCCTACAGGTAATTACATACATGCATTCTTTCATTCCTTTGTGCATGTGCTAATCTATACGATAGTAAAAGATGGAGGAATTCTGGCATCCCTCCTTGCCAAGTGTCATCATTTCCTAGCTCTGGTAGGATCCAACAACATCTGGTGAGAGAGAGAGAGAGAGAGAGAGAGAGAGAGAGAGAGAGAGAGAGCATCAAGGGCCATTAACACTGTCACTGAGACGTAGACACAACCCTCTCCATGTGTGTGTGTGTGTGTGTGTGTGTGTGTGTGTGTGTGTGTGTGTGTCTGATGACAGCCAAAGCAAAAATGAGAGAGAATCAAGCGCGGTAACGGAGCGATAGAAGGTAAAAAGGTTGAGATGCCTTCAATTTTGAAGGCCACCTCCATTACTTAGCACGAAGCATCCTTCGATATGAGAGAGAGAGAGAGAGAGAGAGAGAGAGAGAGAGAGAGAGAGAGAGAGAGAGAGAGAGAGAGAGAGAGAGAGAGAGAGAGAGAGAGAGAGAGAGAGAGAGAGAGAGAGAGAGAACTCTTGCGAGATCTCAACTTTTAGCACATGTGCGAGACAACTATAGGACTGCAAGCTATTGAACCCCACTATTTGCACCTGATTGCGTGCGCGTGCACACACACACACACACACACACACAGAGTTGTGAAGTGTGATAAGGCGTGGGGGGAGAGAGAGGGAGGAAGAGAGTGATAAATAAAATGATATATAAATGTCTTCAAAAAGGCCAAAGTGACCTATGAGACCAAAAAAGTTACAAAGAGAGTGATAATTCAGGGGTGGGTGAGAGAGAGAGATGAAATGATATAATAGCGCCTTCAAAAAGGTCGGGAATACCAAAGGCTAACCCCGTGTCTAGGCTTAGCCATTATGCCCAACCATAGTCAACAACCGCCAAGTGCTCAACAGGTGGTGTGTGTGTGTGTGTGTGTGTGTGTGTGTGTGAGAGAGAGAGAGAGAGAGAGAGAGAGAGAGAGAGAGAGAGAGAGAGAGAGAGAGAGAGAGAGAGAGAGAGAGAGAGAGAGAGAGAGAGAGAGAGAGAGAGAGAGAGAGAGAGAGAGAGATGTAGTGCACACATGGCATGGTGGATCATGCATTCGGTGGCATGAGGAACAGATCTCGTTAGTTGTATGATTGCGTACATGGCTTGTTGAAAGCACTAGCCGTTGTTGCTACTGTCCAACTAACGACATGCGTTGTCGTGAAACTCGCTCCCATGCTAAGAAAGATACGAGAAAAATTCATGTCAAGCTTATTTGAAGCTTACTTGATAATTGGTCAGTGTTCATTGCTTGCTAACAAGCTAGTTTTTGATTAATGTATGTAAGATGCGGCTTTGAAGGGCCAACAGATGCCTTGATGATGCTAAAAAGTAGTATACCTAAAGTGATCACAAATGGGAGATTATGATCTAGAACTACAGTGCTTGAAGTGCTTTACCGACTTGTATTTACGGCTCGTCAATTGGAGCTACTGTGAAGAAGTTATGGCAGTTTGAAGTTTAAGTTGATTGCAGATCCGTAGCGGATTGGGCAAGTGCAACTAAGGGGACAGAAACAAAATGAATGCATGGCTGTGAAGTGCTCACTTTGTAAAGTGATTTGGTCTTTTCAGATCAGTGATCGGAGTTACGGTTACCAAGATAACGTCAGGTTAAATTTCATCGGGGGTCGGTTCTGTACCAGTCTGGTCTGCTCGATCGGTGTGCCATCTAGGAATTTTATAGGCTCAGTAAGGTTTGTATGCAGTCTATGCAGCTTGAAAAGTCTACAAGAATTTACAGCTCGTCAGACAGAGTCCGGGTTGATGAGATAATATGGCTTGAGGTCGACGGCTTGAGGCTCGATGTGAGTTGTCGGTGCTACTGAGCTAGATGAATTTCTTGCATTCTTTAAGACACTCATATGAGCAATGAAATTCGAGACATTATTGTCATTTAGGAGCTGCCAGATGTTGATAAGGTTGCGGCAAAGAATATCAGGCTTGTTAATTAAATGCAAGGGAAGGCGTTTCTTCCAATGCATTCACCTACACTTGCAGCTTGGAGAGCATTATATGCGGGAAATGCTCAAAATGGTAGTGGAAAGTCGGAGGAGAATGCCGTGCTTAGCAATGCCTTGACCATTATGTATGCTAAATGTGGTGCCCTTATAAAGATGCTTGGCAATGCTTTGCTAGATATGCATGCCAAATATGGTGCCCTTACAAAGCTTATGGCCGCCCAAGAAGGTAAGCCGACCACCCACCAAAGAACTTAAAGTATGGCCACTCAATTAAAGGGGAAGCAAGTGTGAACAAAAGAAGAAATAGGGGGCATGGGGTCGACCAGGCAGCATGGAAGAGATGGCGCAGGGAAAAAATGGTTCGTAGTGGCCAAGGGAAGCTGATACAAGCACACAAAAGAAGAGAAATTTGCTCAACTTACCAAGGCAACCATGTTTGGTTGCTCGCGACATTTCGTGTTGCTCGACCCCGCTGACTGCCACATCATCGACGCCACTGCCATGCCACGGCACCGGGATTGCGTGGTGGGGCAAAAATATGGGTTTTTAGCGTGGTGGGGCTATATTTGGAGGGCATCATCGTGCTGGAGAAGGGTAAGTAAAGCAAGAAGGGTAAGAAGAAGAAAGCGAAGTCTCTCTCTCTCTCTCGTGCTTGAGAACCTAAGCGAAGTCTCTCTCTCTCTCTCTCTCTCTCTCTCTCTCTCTCTCTCTCTCTCTCGTGTTGGAGAAGCAAAGCAAGAAAGCGGCTCTCTCTCTCTCTCTCGTGCATGAAGAAAGAGGAAGGCTTTTTCTCTCATTCTGTCAGGCCAAGGGCAGGGCCAAGGGCCAGGACGGACATGCGGTCAAGGGGCGCTATATTTAGGGGCTAGGAGTCTATATATGGCACGGTTGGGTGGAGAGTTGCATGGTCCAGTCCTCCGCGGTCTTACATTGGTAGCAGAGCTCAGGGGAGGGAGCAGCCATGGAGGAGGGGAAGAGGCAGGGCCTTCTCTCGAGTCCTCTCTCTCTCCCTTTCGTTCTCTCTCTCTCTCTCTCTAGATCTCTCTAGTGAAGGATGGACTCTCTTTCATGGCAAGCCTGAATTAGAACGCAGAAAAACCGAATCAAAGAAGAAGAAGATTAGAAGGATTGCATGCAAGCATGCATGCATGGTTAAAGAAATTGCTGCCGCTCGGACAAGCAAGCCGTGGGGAGAAACCCCTGTGTTGGGAGTAGAAGTCGACAGAGGACGCGGGAACGGTTTCTTCCTTGAGGACAGGTATGAATTCGGTCTGCACAAAAATTTCCGATTTCGGCCTTGTTGGAAGCGCCCCAGGCTCTAGAGGGTTTTTCGTCACTTGATGGAAGTGATTGGAGCAACATATGAGTCGGCATGTTGGCAAATTACCTTGCGTAGAGTCACCAAAATCGCCATAGCCTGTGCAGGTTTATTTTTTTTCAGAAAATTGAAAATATTCTGACCTTTTGGGCACCCTATTTTGGGCACCCATCTCTTTTAAGGGCTTGAACCCATGGCGAACTGGATTCCGCCTGTGTAACTGGCATCCGAGGCATAGCCATGCACATGGTGGTCTTGCTGAGGAACACAGAGTCTATGCACATGGTGGTCTTTCCTCAAGGGGGCACTATAGACGGCTCAAGGAGCCATTGACAAACCTCAAAAGCCTCTGTTGCTTATAGAAAGACCTCAAAAGCCTATGCTGATTAGGCAAGTTTTTCGGACATAGTCACAGACTGCTCAAGGAGCCATGCAAATTTCGATATTCCGCTTACGGAGATATCCCCATTTTTGCATTTTCGTCGGTTACCAACGTGGTTTTCGACAGGGAAAGCTTGGCAGAGATGATTATGCGGCATGCAAGCTGTTTCTCGCAAGGGAATCACAAAGATGAGGATATGCTTGCAACGTCCATGGATGAATGCCATGCTCATCAGGTTTGTTTTTTTTCATCATTCCACGGATTTTCTTAATCCCTATGTGATGTTACTTTTTAGACTCATACATAACGAATTTCCAAGCTTGATCTTTGATGCACCGACAAGGCCGGTGGCTACTTCGGCTCATGCTTGCACAGTTGTTTTGCATGGTAGTTTGGGCTTGCAGTGAAGCAAGGCTTCCATATGTATACATCGGTCAACCGCACCATGTGGTGATTATCACGAACCATGGCACTCAAACCTAGCAGGTAAGAGCATGGAAGTTCTCACACGATTCCACCTTGGTTGCAAATTGGGCAAGGCCCTTGACAGCATGCAGTAGAGTAGTTATTGAGCATGTGCTTGATAACTCTGGTATGCATAGGATTAAATGATCACGGCTATCATTAATAAAGTCACACAGGTATGAGATGCGCACACTTTGCACATATAATTCTCTTTTTCCAAAAGATCTATAAGTAGACAAGGTCTATTTTCTGCATGATCGACAAGGTCGACTCTTTTTGCTATGTCATCGGTCGCTAATAGCATTTATTGGCAAGGAGGCCGGACATAGTTATATGAAGCATCGCTTCTCTTGAGTACCTTGATAGAGCACGCTCATCAAAGGTTACATTTTCTTTCCAAGGCAAGGCCAAGGGCCAATTTTTCAGTCTCTCAAGGAGATAGACATGGCCTATTACTAGATTTGTTGTAGGCAGCAAGTTGCTCGGCATGGCCGACTACTTATCACTATTTCCCGAAGCAGACAGAGGATGTTTGCCCCATAGTACTAGCTAATTTCAGTTGTAATCGCTCGACAAGGTCGACTCTTTTTGTCATGCTATTTGCAGCCACATCAGTTGGCTATTAGCACTCTCTCTCGCACGGCAGATTTGGCTATGAGCCACCTTTACGCGAGCTTTCCCTTTGGAATCTCATGACAACTGGTTGCAGCAACAACTACCAGGTTAGCCAAGTTTAAGTTTTCCTTGGCAAATTACTGTCATGGTGCAAAACAAAGTACTTTGGAAATTTTATACGAAGCAAGGCTTCTCCCTTTGGCCGAGATAATGCCCATTGATTTGGAATCAAGGGCATTGGCACATAAGTTTGGGGAATGGGAAAAATAGGGAATGTCAGCTCACAGAATCCCTACCAGTTTATTATATGCAAGGCACTTATGGTTTTGGTTCTCACGCTTGAGACCGTCATAGTAGCCAAGGGCTTACCTTTTTGCATGCAAGGCATGCTAAGCAAGTGTCATGGATTCCACCACTTTATGGATTACGCTTCCGCTGTCACACTCGCAACTCTGTCAAGGATAGACTAAGTAATGTTTGCTGAACATGATGATTGGTTGCTATCAACACCCAACAACACTAAAAGGAACCTAAAACTAGAACTTATTTCACAGGCAAAGTGCCAATGCTAAATCATTTTCATACAATCACGACCTTGCAAGGTAGGTAGGTCAAAATGTGGTTGTGTTTTTCTGTTACCTCTCTCATTGAGAGAGTCACACATGAAAACTGTGGAATGCTTATAGGATAAGCTACAAGTCAGGCATAAGATGTGTAAAAGCACACAGATTGGGCACACACTCTAGAAATTTAAGAAAAATTCCTCAGCCCAGCATGTTCTTCTTCTTCTCTCTTCTTCTCTTTAAGGGAAAAATGAAAAATCTTCTAAGAAGCTTTTGATACGTGTTTTGCTCGTGAGTCAGCCTGAGCCAAGGTGCTCTAACTCTCAGCTAGCACGTGGCTAAGATGCTACTCAAATTAGTCTTCATCGGTTCGTCCATTGAACACTAATTTGCATAAGGGCTATGAGCCACACCGGCTAAGAGCCATTACGAGGCCAAGGGTAAGACCCAACTATTGGCATTCTTTGGGGTGATTGTTTTCAAGATTGAACAGATCTACCCAGGGAAGTATACATCGACGTTAATGCACAAGCAAGAGTCTTGTCATTACGGATGTTTAGGGTGTCATTTTTGCACTACATATTTTCAGTGCGACACTCAAGCTGAGTTTTTGATAATCTTCAACTCACAACAGTTGATCTCTATAAGGAAGTATAGATGCAGGAATCAGCGGTGACAACATGGCTGTCCACATGATCTAGGTAGTTCACTTGTGTGGATTTACTGCTCTCTCTATAGCCCTACGGAGTGTCTATGGACATACTATTTTGGGGTACGACCCGACGGGTGACTGCTACATCACCCCATAGGCATTGAGGATCATAGATGATTTGCATTGAGGATCACAGTTGCTCTGCATTGAGGATTCCCACTGTTTGATCTCTCTCAGTTAGACTTTCAAGGAAAGAATTCGGCAATCTACCACGCGGTAGCGGACAAACTCAACTTTTCAAGTTGATTTATTATGTACACGGTTACCTATGTTGGTTGCCGTTACCTACTAGTTGAGCAGTTTCTACAAAGGGTCTTACCAAGGGGTTTGACTACGTAGATTTTAACCAAAGGGGTTGGATTGCAAAGGCAACACCCACGGTTCCCAGTGCAATGTTGTTTGTTTTTCAGGCAGGAGATGTGCTCCTCTTTGTTTGAATACTGGTAAGTGAACATTCCGTTCAAACCTCCAGGTACGCATCTATTAATTTGGTGTTATTCCATTTTTTGTATACTTTGCTTGTTTTTTTTTTTCAAGACGTATAAGTACGCTTGAATGTTACAGAGCCATGCCAAGCGCATGTCGGCACAAAGTATTTTGGGCCAAGTGTCCAATCTACCTTTTTGCCTTACGCTGTTACGAACCTACTTGTAGGGCTCGATTTGGCACATGTTGTCACATGGGATACAACATGGTCTAGGAACTCAAGGAGTTTGGTTTAGCCAGTGTGGAGCATGATAATGAGGGTCCCTCTCACTCGCGTCGCAGAGTGTTCGTAGTTACCTCCACACACAAGTACAACTCGTACTTGATGGATGTCACTTTTCCTAGCATCCTTACTTGAGACATATTTCACATGTGGAGAATATGAGTCTCTGGGACTGACACTGGCGCCCAATTCGAAATGATGTGTCATGACAAAGTCCCTAGGTGCTGTTCGCATCCGCTCATTAGACCAATTGACGCACACAGTATCAGGAACAATTTCAGTGGCCAAAAATTGTCGGGTACTAAGTACAGACTTGTTGTGATTACAAGTGCTGTGAAACCACCTTAACGGAGGGTCATTTCTACATATAGCAAAGTATGCTACGTTCATGAGAAGGTCTCAAGGTTGGTTCCTAGGTGTGACCAGGTTGTCACATTCTATTATGGTCCAACTTTGTTGCAAGATTTTCACGTAAGTATCGTGGAAAGTCTCGACATGGAATTGCGGCTTGGATATGTTTGTGTTAAATGCATGCACACTAGGTGTTATGGGCTCTAGTGTTTAACACAAATTTATTTGGAGCGGCATGTAAATCCATGGACTTTATTCTTTCTGCACCCTTTTGCATTGCTAGTGCAATCTCTCTTGCAGATTTCGTATGAGTTTACACCCTGCCATACAAGGTGATGGCTGAGTATGGATGTTAGTGATTGGTTGCTGGAACCTCCAATCTACCTTCAACCTAGTTGGTTGTCTCCATTCCATATCGAGTATATGGCTGGATACTCAATGATTGAGTCATAGTTTGTTGTCAGTCGTGGAAGACTGTCTGTAAGTGGTTGGGGAAAGTACCTCACTCTTACTGCTGTTATTCATCCCACGTTGGATAGTCAGCTGACAAGTATTCTATTTAGTACTAAAGGATATGCTAAGCGCATACGTTAGTAAACCGTGCTAAAGGATCTGCTAAGAGCATACGTTAGCACAATGCATTCTGAATAGGTGATTCTCTCCTTATTCTAGAATTTGCTTAGGTTAGGTTTTCAACTTTGAACACCTGTTGTGGTGGGGTTGGATACCGATAGTTTCATAAGTCAAGGACTTAGTAGGTGTGCTGACAGAGTATGTTGGCATGTAACCTTTTTTAGGGGTGAACATGTGGTTCTGTGTGTTCCAAAATGTTCAGAAATCTGACATGAGGACACTCCCTATTCTATCTTTCAGTAGCTATGAGCTTTTCAAGATACTCACATGAGTTATCATGAGTTACCATACGGGTGGTTGCAAAAGGACAACAATGTTGAAAATCAAGATGTTGCTCTTGGTTTCATTGAACCTCCTCACTGCACCAGGTATCGGTCATATGGACAATTAGCCCGTGTAGAGGATGCCAATAAGGAAAACATTAGTGCTCTTACGAAGATACTACCACTTGTGTTTTCGAGGATGAAAACGCTTATCCAAGGGGGGAGTAATGTCAGGCCAAGGGCAGGACCAAGGGCCAGGACGGACATGCGGTCAAGGCACGCTATATTTAGGGGCTAGGAGTCTATATATGGCACAGTTGGGTGGAGAGTTGCATGGTCCAGTCCCCCGCGGTCTTACACATTCAGAAGCAGAGACATAACTCTCTCATTCTCGGACGAGCAAGGAAGAAAAGAAAGAGACAATCTTTCTCTCTTGTGCTTGAGCAAGAAGGGGAGGAACGACAAGGTAGAAAGAAGAGATAGAGGGTGGAACTATAGCCGCAACCCAAGGAGGAGTTGGGGTAGAAGTCCTAGTAACAGAAGCCGTAGCCGAAGTTTAAGCTGAAGTGTAAGCAGAAGTCTGAAACTTACTATTGGTAATTGAGGCAGTAGGAGAAAGAGAACTCTTGAGTGCTATCGAAGCAGGGAAAGATCGACATAGAAAAAGAAGATTTGCAAAATCCAAGGGGCAGTTGAAGTAGTTAAAGTGGCAGAAGAGAATTTCCATTACTGTCATCAGCTAGAGATTGATTAATCATCATGTTAAGCCCGATGTCGTTCCTTTAAAAAGGGAGCTTAAACTCCTAGTTAGAAGATGATCCAAGTGACGGTGCTGTTAACAGCCCACCTTGGCTAAGGATTAAGTTTTAGTTAAAGCTTGACTTGTTTAATTGAAGTTTATGGTGATTTCCATAGACTTTTTCACGTGATGTTCTTATTCTCTTTCACATCTCTCACGGAGGCCAGCGGTCCAGCGCCTTCCGAGCTCACATTTCAAACACATATCCCCCAACAAATTTGGTGAACCTGACGCGAAACGATCCGGGGTGAGAGGTCTAGATGGAGAATTTTTAGTAGATGATGATGTTGATTGAAGAGTTAAGTGAAAATGGTTTTGATGACAAGTCAACAGTTCCAGATTTTTCAAAGATGCTTCAATTGGTTCAAGGATCACTGCTTGAAATGGAGACCATAAAGAAGAAAAATCAAATGGATGAAGCTTTGGATGCAGCTTTAAATGTTGTAAACGACGAGAGGTGATTCTTCGATGGTTATGATCCAGAGGGCTACCTAGAGTGTTATGAGCTGGAAACCAACTTAAGAGGGATACCTAAAGAGTTAATGGTCATATTTTTTGTGTAGTTATAGTGAGTTCAAATTTAAGGGAGCAGATTCAAGAGGTTATCAAAGCCTGCAATAACAACTGGGAATATTTTAAATTAGCTATTTTACAAGTAAGTTATGAGCATTATGAAAGCTATCAAGAACAAAGTCCAAGTCTACCAAACTACATAGATATTCGAGGACAAGTACGATCAAAATTAGAAGCTGTGATTGATGGATGTATAGTACAAGATGCTACTTCTTACAAGCTAATGATGAAGACATAGTTGAAGCTATGTATGAAAAGTTGGGTTTTGCAGATGCCTTGCATGAAGTAGAAGTCTTTGAGCGTGAGGCTTTACAGCCTCAAGATACACAGGGTGAATTTTGCAAAGAGCTTATATATGCAACACAGGAGGAAAAGAAATCAAGGGATCAAAACAATGAATTGGATGAATCCGACAAGAAGAAAGTGTACAGGTGAATGAGTGCAACCATATTCAAGTAGACATGCATGAAGATTTGGTTACAACTGATACTTTTGCTACTGAACTAGAATTAGAGCAATTTTTTTTCTCGTATGGATTCTACCATAGAGTTTATTAATGATACAAATGTTATAGGTCAAAGCAACGCTGCTGTTGTGAGTAGCAAAACCATGGATTTGGGTATACCAGATTTGCCAAATTTGGATAGATAAGATTTTGAGGACCTGGTTAAGCAAGAATATATTTTTGAAGATCTACAAAATGTTGATTCAGAGGGGGTGGAGACTCCTTCTTTGACAAGTTTATGTGACCTAGAGCTCTGGATGTGGCAAACTCATCTTGAATTTTGTGATGAATTAGAGGGGGAACAAACTTCTTATTTATCAAGAATTTGTGACACGAGGCAGACACTATGGTAAAATGATCTTGAGCTTGATGATGTTGATTCAAAGGGGGTGCATAGTGAAGTGGAATCTCTTGGTCTTGAATAAGATTGGTTTCATTGTGCCGATGATACAGATAGGGTAGTAGATGAAATTTTCAATGTGCATGTTGAACTTTGTGCTACAGAAGTGTAAAGATATTTGGATGAGGGTGAAATACTTCAAGAGCAATTTACAGCATATGTACTTAGTATGCATGTCATATGTGGAAATCTTAGTTTAGAGCAGCCTGACATGTACAAGATGGAGGAACCTTCTGAAGCGGTGGACCTTGAGCTTATGTGCTTATTGGACAAAGCTTTGGAAGGGTTCTCAGATAAAGATGCTAAGGATACCAATAAATCTAGTTCATGCATGAACAAGTTTGTTCAGATGCAGCTAATGATGACCTTATGTAGTTTTTGGATGATGGTCTACTTGATTTTGAGCCTTTACAAGATAGAGAATTGTTTTCTGATGCATCTTGCGAGCCTAATGAAGAGACTTTTTCCAAAGACTTGGTGTATCTACATATGCATGATCGGAATTCCAATACTAGTGAAAGTGAAGGTGCACTACCAATGATTTTGCCTATGATTGATGATTGGCAATTGGATGAGCCAGTTGCATAGGGGATTTGGCAGTATCTAATGATACTTGATGGTATATGGGATTTGATGTTACCCTATAATGCAGGAGGTTTTGAGCTAGCTTTTGACCGAGGAGGTGACAGATATATGCATGGTCCAAGGCAATTGAATTATATGCCATATGATCCAGGCGGTTTTCATGAAGATTTGTGGGTTAATCTATGTTTATGCTCAATTGATTGGAAATTCTTGTATTTTCCCTATGATCCTTGAGGATGGTGCAATTTTTTTAAAGAAATGATCACAGTGGGGCAAATGATTGGTCTCTTATTTGATCCTGGGGGAAATTGAAGTGCAAGTTGCAGATTTGAAAAGTACCAACATTGTAGCAGGTTGCATGGTACAAGGTTTTGGTTTCTAAATTATGCTAGGTCAAAAGAGTTTTTAATTATGCATTCAATAAGAATACATGGCTGGCTTCCAGTTGACTTCTTTGGAAGATTGATGAAGTATCTTCACATCTTTTGAGTTGGTTCTGCTACCAGAACTTGAATTAAAGGACGTGACGGCCATTCCATGTGTAGATAGATTAAGGCCTACTTGAGCTTGACAGGGTTCCCTAAAGTGAGCTTAATGGTCAAGCCGTGTGCATCATTATCTAGAGCACTTGAGTCTGGCGGGGTTCACTAAACAGTTTTCCATAATTGAAAGCTTTGGAGATATGGTAGATACTGTGCAAATATTTTTGATGGGTAGCTACCTAATGATTAGGTTAGAACATTGATGATAGGGAATATACATTTATTATTTTCCATATGTTTCCTAGATACATGAGTCTGATGATGGTAAAGAGCTTAGGGTACCTATAGCAGATGCAAATTGCAGTACAATTAGCAGAGACCAGAGGCCGTGTAAGTTCACAGGGGGTGGATGTTGTGCAGCTCCACTCCCATGCTAAGAAAGATACAAGAAAAATGCATGTCAAGCTTATTTGAAGCTTACCTTATTAATGATTAGTGTTCAGTGATGTGTAACAAGCTAGTTTATGATTAATGTATTCTAGATACAGCTTTGAAGGGCCAATATATGCCTTGATGATGCTAAAAAAGAGTATGCCTAAAGTGAGCATAGATGGGAGATTATGATCTAGAATTTTAGTGCTTGAAGTCCTCTATCGGCCTGTCTTTACGGCTCGTCAATTGGAGCTACTATGAAGACATTATGGTAGTTTGAAGTTTAAGTCGATTGCAGATCCATACCAGATTGGGCAATTACAGATGAGGGGACATAAATGAAATGATTTAATGAGCCTGAAGTGCTCACTTTTTGGAGTGTGTCGGTCTTTTTACATCAGTGATCGGAGGTACGGTTACCAAGATATTGCTAGATTAAATTTCACTGGGGGCCGATTCCGTACCGACTGGTCCGCTCAATCGGTGTGCCATCTCGGAATTTTACAGGCTCAATAGGGTTTGTATGTAGTCTATGCAACTTGAAAAGTCTACAGGAATTTACGGCTCGTCACAAAGAGTCTGGGTTGATGAGATAATACAGCTTGAGGCCGGTGTTAGTTGTCAGTACTACTAAGCTAGATGCATTCTTCAAGACACTGATATGAGCAATGAAATTTGAGACCTTATTGTCAGTTAGGAGCTGCTAGATGTTGATAAGGTTGTGGCAAAGAAGCTCTAGCTTGTTAATTAAATGCAAGGGAAGGTGTTTTATCAAATGCATTCACCTATAGCATCTTGGAGAGCATTAAATGCGGGAAATGCTCAAAATGGTAGTGGAAAGTGTGAGGAGAATTCCGTGCTTAGCAATGCCTTGACCATTATGTATGCTAAATGTGGTGCCCTTATAAAGATGCTTGGCAATGCTTTGCTAGATATGCATGCCAAATGTGGTGCCCTTACAAAGCTTATGGACGCCCAAGAAGGTAAGGCGGCCGCCCACCAAAGAACTTAAAGTGTGTCCATCCAGTTAAAGGGGAAGCAAGTGTGAAGAAAAGAAGAAAAAGAGGGCATGGCGTCGACCAGGCAACGTGAAAGAGATGGAATAGGGAGAGAATGGTTCATAGCAGCCAGGGGAAAGCTCGTACAAGTGCGCGAAAGAAGAGAAATTTGACTCTCGTGCTTGAGAACCTAAGCGAAGTCTCTCTCTCTCATGTTGGAGAAGCAAAGCAAGAGAATGGCTCTCTCTCTCTCTCTCTCTCTCTCGTGCATGAAAGAAGAAGAAGGATTTCTCTCTCATTTGGAAGCAAAGAGATAACTCTCTCTCTCTCTCTCTCTCTCTCTCTCTCTCTCTCTCTCTCTTCTCGGACGAGCAAGGAAGAAAAAAAAGAGACAATCTTTGTGTCTTGTGCTTGAGCAAGAAGGGGAGGAACGGCAAGGCAGAAAGAAGAGATAGAGGAAAGACCTACAGCCGCAACCCAAGGAGGAGCTGGGGTAGAAGTCGTAGTAGTTGAAGCTGGAGCCGGAGTCTAAGCAGAAGTGTAAGCAAAAGTGAGAAACTTAATGTTGGTAATTGAGGAAGTAGGAAAAAGAGCTCTTGAATGCTATCGAAGCAAGAAAAGATGGACATATAAAGAGAAGATTTGCAGAATCAAAGCGGTAGTTGAAGTAGTTAAAGTGGCAGAAGAGAATTTCCATTAGCGTCATCAGCTAGAGATTGATTAATCATCATGTTAATCACGGTGTTGTTAACAGCCCGATTAATCCTGTAAAAAGGGAGCTTAAACTCCTAGCTAGCAGATGATCCAAGTGACGGTGATGTTAATAGCCCGCCTTGGCTAAGGATTAAGTTGTACTTAAAGCTTGACTTGATTAATTGAAGTTTATGGTGATTTCCATAGACTTTTTCACCTGTTGTTCTTATTCTCTCTCACACCTCTCACAGCTAGAGGCCGGGCACCTTCGTGGATCACATTTCGAACACATATCCCCCAACAACGTGCATGGTAAAGAGTAGTGCGGTGAGTGCCACCTCAGCTTGTTGCAGCTTCAACAGGCTTTTTGTGCACGCAGCTTTGTTCATGCCTTTCGAATGTCCCTGTGTTCAAGTGAATGTGATGGGGGCGGGTATTCATTGCGATGCGAGCGTTCATGCAGACATTTCATGGAGACATGGGCGTGGTGGGCCTAGCTCATGTGGCAGACTATTTTTCACAGAACGGCTCCATGTGCGCATCATGTGTGTGTGTGTGTGTGTGTGTGTGTGTGTGTGTGAGAGAGAGAGAGAGAGAGAGAGAGAGAGAGAGAGAGAGAGAGAGAGAGAGAGAGAGAGCTGGTACGCGGACATATAGGGACTCTATCATGCACCATAACATATAGGGGCTCGAAGACTCGATTATGCACCATTGGAGCTAAGAGAAAATCTACATAGCAGTTTTGAAGGCGACATCGTTGTACTAGTGAGCATAACCTACATGCCTTAGTAGGCTTCCATTTGCTGCTAGCCGAGGACAACCATCAAGCTTCTAATTGAAGCATGGAGGATGCCAAAAAGCTTAAGCCTGTTGCATAAGTGTATCATCATACTCTCATAGTTTCCCCTTTTATTCGCATTTGGCAATGTGCACAAGTTTTCAATTTACTTCCCCTAATTTAGTGGACACTTTATGCATGTTACTAATTAGGGCATCGTAACAGGTGAGACCCATTTTTGCCTATCGGTCTATTTCAACATGTGCATAAAAAAGATGTCTTCAACTTGGCAAACCTTTATATCAAAAATAGTAGAGGTAAATTGAATATATTTGAAGGTTTTTACACTAAATTTTGTAGGTTTTCTCACATTCAAACTTAAATTGTAGAGGTAGATCTTAAAATTTGTAGGTGGATCATCCTCGAGTATTGACAAAAATGATTTCGTGAGTTTTTTGTTAGAAATGGTTTATCAGGGGGGGCTTGGGGAGTGATGGGTGAGGGAGCTTTGAGGTTTCTACAAACGTTGGGGATGAAGCCTGCAGGTGAGGGCGCAAAATGGACAGACGAGGAGATGGGTGGGGGAAATAATGGAAAGGGAAAAAGAAAATGGCTAGTTATTGTGGCCACAAAGACCAGTTAAGCAAGGACCGATGGGTCGCAAAGAGGTAGAGCTTGGGGGACAAGAGGACATAGTGTCACTTTTAATGTGCTATAAAACCATATGCACTTCCGTATACTCATTAAAGTAACCGTACCTGGTGGCTTATGTATCTATACTATATATAAAATGTAGAGAGAGAGAGAGAGAGAGAGAGAGAGAGAGAGAGAGAGAGATGCCGCCTTCTTGCGACCAACTCAAGAGAATTGGTAGTCAAATCCAATATGCTCCTCTATCGACAAGCTGCTTTAGGGTGTCGCGCACAGAGAGATCTTCGATCAAAAACCCTCAAACTTATTAGAAACCCATAGCACTAAAACCTGTTGAGATGTAGAGAGAAAGAGAGAGAGACAAGACAAGAGACACACCATATACGCTCCCAAAGACTGATTCATATTGAGGACAAGATACAAATATATAGGTGAGACCAAGTTGAGTAGAGTGAGCCATATATAGCTCCAACACCCCCACTCAAACAAAGGTCTCTAGCTTTGGATGAAAAAACCCTTGGGGAGTTCAAGGGAAAAACCCAAGCCCCTATACAATGTGAAAATATGAACCAGCGATGATGATGTGAAAGTGAATTGTGCATCTATGTACAAATATTCAAGTGACTTAGAGATCACAATGTGCAAATGTGGAGTGTGCATAGTGCATGGTACCTAAAAGATTACAATGTCATATGTACAAAACTATTACAATAGCAAAGAAGCTAATCTAGAAAGATTGAGGTCGAAGCAACTCCAAGCTCCGAGCGCAAGAGGATGAAACGTGACTCGTTGAGGCCTTTGGTCAAAATGTATGCAATCATCTGGTCACTTGGACAGTGTTCAACCATAATGGTTCCTTTGCGTACTTCATACCTGACATAATGATAATGGACAACAATGTGCTTTGACTTATTATGTTGAACATAGTCTTTTGCAAGACTAATAGCACTTTGGTTGTCACACCGCAAGGGTGTGCTAGAAATAGGAGAGTGACCAATATCAACCAGCATTTATCGAAGCCAAATCAACTCACGAGCTGCAAGTGATGCCGCAACATATTATGACTCAGTCGTAGAAACTGCAACACAACGTTATTTCTTGCTAGTCCAAGAAACAAGACAACCATTTATAAAGAAGCAATTTCCACTAGTAGATCGCATAGATAAATGTGAGCTTGCCCAGTCTGCATCTGTGTAACCCAAAAGAGAAAGAGATTGCATAGAATCTGATGTGAGTTGTCGTCGATAGACTAAACCAAAATCTGTAGTGCCTTTCAAGTATTTCAACACACGCTTTGCAGCAGACCAATGCTTAAGAGAAGGACATGCAAGATGTTGTCCAAGATAATAAGCAGCAAACAGAATATCAGGACGAGTGTTCATGCCAACAAACTGAAGACATCCAATCAAGTTAGCATAAGGTTGATTTGTGACAAGTTGACTGCCATTGTCAGAAGTGTTCTTCGTAGAGCTTGCAAGACAAGGTGTGTTGGCTGAATGTGCAGATTCCATACCAAATTTTTGAATAGTATCTGCAATAAACTTTGACTGTCGAAGGAATAAAATACCTTTTGTACGGTTCCGTTGGATTTGAATGCCAAGACACGAGTGAATCTCTCCAAGATCCACCATATCAAATGCAGAAGACAATAACTTTTTCACTTGCTGAAGAAATCCCAAATCATTGGAAACAAGGATGGTATCATCCACATAAAGAGCAAGAATCACAAATTAGCTACCTTGGCGTTTTATGTATAAGTTGGGGTCTGACGAGCAAGAGATGAATCCTTTAGAGGTGAGAAAAAGATCAAATGTTGTATACTAGGCTCGCGAAGCTTGTTTGAGACCATATAGTGCCTTATGGAGTTGAGCAACAAGGTCTTCTTTACCTGGAATAACAAACCCTTCTGGTTGTTCCATATAAATTTCCTCTTCCAAGTCACCATTAAGAAAAGCAGTTCGCACATCCATTTGATGAGCTTCTAAATCAAATTGAACAGCAAATGCCAATAAAACTCGAACACGTGTAATGCGAACAACTGGTGAAAAAGTCTCTTGATAATCAACACCAGCTACTTGGGAATAACCTTTTGCAACTAAACGCGCCTTGAACTTGTCAAAAGATCCATCTGCTTTTACTTTTGTCTTATACACCCACTTACATTTAATAGCTGTACGACCAGGAGGTAATTCAGTTAGTATCCATGTACCTTTAGAGATAAGAGAATCGTACTCTGCTTCCATAGCCTCTTGCCATTGATCCTTTTGTGGTGAAGAGATAGCTTCATCATAAGTAATTGGATCTTCGGAAGTAGAAAAAGCATTATCATCAATATCGTCATCATAAACATGACATGAGCCATGTTCAAAATCAATAGGCAGATCAACAAAAATATCAATATCATCATTGGCGACATTCGGAATGGATGGTTGTGAAGAGGAAAGTTGCTCTATAGGAAGAGTTTCATCTTCTGAAAGAAATGGAAAAGCTTGAAGCAATGATTTAGTATCATCAGAATCATCCATGGACCATGAGCCTCCCATAAGCTGTTCCTTAAAAGTAGCATCACGATTCACAATTACTTTCTCGGAGGAAGGGTCATAGAATTTGTAGCCTTTGGAAGTGTCAGAATATCCAATAAAAATAACTTTAAGACCAGGAGCATCAAGCTTTGTTCGTGTTTCTTTGGGAACATGAATATAAGCAATACATCCAAAGGTTCGAAAATGAGATACAGAAGGAATGTCACCTGTCCATGCTGTGATGGGTATCTTACCAGAGGGTGCAGTAGTAGGAAGATGATTCTGAATAAATACTGCTGTCAAAGTAGCTTCAGCCCAAAAAACACGAGATAAGCCAGAATGAATCAGCATACATCTTACAGCATTGAGAATAGTGCGATTCTTTCGTTCAGCAACACCGTTCTGTTGAGGCGAATATGGAATAGTGTGTTCATGATGAATTCCACTGTCAGCACAGTAACTCACAAACTCTCGAGAAACATATTCGCCTCCATTGTCACTACGAAGCTTCTTAAGGCGACGACCAGTTTGAAGTTCCGCAGCCTTGTGGAATTGTTTGAAAACAGATAAGTCTTAGAAATGGCTGGGACTGCCAAATACAACCAAGTATGGCTCCACAAATGCGTACAATGGCAGTTTCCACAAGTAACGTACAATCCAGTAGACAATGCGCTCAAATAGGCGCCAAGTGATGCATTCCCACAACAACTGCAAGTGACATCACTGCTAGTATAGCAAATTGCATTTCTAAGACTTGACTATATGCAATTTGCATTAGCCTTCGTGTGAGGGTCGATAGCGTGAGGTTTTTATGGAGCTGGGGGATTCTCAAATGTGGAGATCCTTTCGGTGATACAGGTAGCTGGAGCACCCTTTTTGTGACCTCGCCATAGGCTATGTACTAGTGATTCCAATTTGACGCTCGGGTTCTATTGTTGACAGTTTATGCATACATAGACAGTCTATATTTTGGGTTCCTACTTCTCTACTTCTGGGGAAACTCTGTCGAAATTTTCCCAAGTTATGATGGCTGGTTTTTTGGTATTTTGAGCCATTTATGCTGTTATGCTGCTGAAATTTTGGCAAAATCAGAGGATAAGACAGGTGTGCTTCCTTGGGAGCTTCATGGTTGGCTTTAATGGATGATCAAAATGGCCCTCATTTCACTCCTTTTCATTTAACTCAAAGGATTCAGATTAATGTTCATGTGTCCAGGAAGATCTTTTTCCAGCAGCGCATAGTCTTTATGTTTGGGCCAAGAAGGTTACGAGAGATCTTGGAATGTCCTTTGCCTGTTGTAATTCCGATGATCAACTATGAAAACTCATTTGATGTGCATGCGTTTGTCCTTATCTAAAGTTGAGCTCCATTGAAGTTTCTGGGGATTGGGTAGTCAAAAGTTTTGGGTTCTTGCACGTGTGTTCAAAGGGGTTCTCAAAGCATTGTAACTTGGGTAGCCATGGCTTTCTCTTATCCGGAGTTTCATGGAAGAAGTGATGAAGATGTGGAAGAATTTTTGGAAAAGATGGAGGTTGCCTGCATTAGCAACCAGATTCATGACCCTACGCAAATGTTACGCCTTCTCCAAATTTGTTTGAAGAGTGATGCACGAGTTTGGTCCAAGGCATTTGAAGAGGAGTTGCGTGCAGCAGATCCACCTATAAGATTGAGTTGGGACAATCTAAGGCATGGATTGGAAGTGGAGTTTGTGAAGATAGAAGATCCTGACAAAGTGTGGCAAGAAGTACAAGGTTTGGTGCAGAAGGAAGGTGAGCCAGTAGATGCGTACATACGTAAGTTTTCATTGGCATGGGAGCGAATGTGCAAGGCTTTAGCACCACAGGTACCCCCGCCTGACATGATGAAGAAGGACAGGTTCTTAGCTGGTCTTTCGGAGAATATACGTTGGAGAGTGGAGCTAAAGAAGCCTAGGACATATGAAGATGCACTAGAGGTAGCAAGGAACAAAGAGTGGAAGCTGAGGAAAATGAGCCAGTTAGGGGTGGAGTCTTTGCCAATGAGGTTTGAATTTCAGCCTATAGAGTCTTTACAAGGACGCATGTCAGGGGTTCATCATGAACCAGTGGTTCCTGTTACTACTCAGGTTATGCCAGCAGTGGTCACTACAGCAGTGCAAGATGATGGGCTAAGGCAAGACATGAGGCAAATGGTAGATTTGATGAAGAATCTCAGCCTAAACATGCTAGGTCAAGTGGGAAATAATCGAGGTCGAGGGAGGTTTGCAAATCAGCCAGGAGGTGAAGAAAAGCCTAGGAATGGTGTTGGACAAAGCAATGGTAGGTTTTGGAGGCAGACGCCCACATGTTATAATTGTGGAGAGTTGGGTCACATCAGCCCGCAATGTGATAAGCCACCAAGGATGGGGGGAGACATGTATCCATTGCCAAGACAGGTGCTAACTAGGTCAAATGATTATGGCATCGAAATTAAGGGAGACGAAGGAACCAGTGGACTGACCCAGGAGGAAAAAGGGAAGACAAAAGTGCTAAGTGTAGTCACCTTAGAGAAGGCATCAAAGCTAGAGGATACATTAGTGATGCCTATTGGGAAGAGGACCACAGAGGAAAAGGAAGGAAGAAGTGCCCTAGGTCCTAGTAAGAAGAAAGGAAAGAGCCATGAAGGCGAGGATGTCAAGGCCAAGAGGAAAAGGAGAGCTCGTCGAAAGTTTCACGTTTCAGATTTTCCACTAGGGGATGGGCAATTAAGCTATGACTTGAAGGAGGATCTGACGAGCAGGAAGGCAGATGTTACTTTTGGGCAGCTTATAGAGATGGTGCCTAAGCTAAAGCGACAGTGGAAGAGGATGGTTAACCCAATGGAGAAAGAGCCAGAGAGAGGTTCAGTGAAGGTGTTGGCAATGGACGAGCTACCAGACATTTGTCCAATAGTAGATGTGTGGCATAAAAGGAAAAATTTGGGACAAGGTTATGTGGATGGCGGAGCCCAAATATGCGTCATAACACACTCATGCGTTGAGAAGATGGGTCTCACAGTGGCTGGGGTGTCAGGGTTTCGGATCAGATTGGCAAACCATCAAAAAGTAAAATGCTTGGGTGTTGTAAAGAGCTTAGAAGTGGAGGCATATGATGCAAAGGCAGTGGTTGATTTTCATGTGATGCCAGCAGGGTTGGGAGCATATCCTATTATACTGGGCAGACCATGGTTACGTGCAGTGGGAGATGTTCAAGATTGGCGACATGGTACGATTAGCCTCTATGGAAAGACAGGTACCAAGAAGCTTTATAATATGGACACAAGGAAACAATTAGAGGAGCTTTATGAAGATGAGGATGAGTCTAGTGATGAAGACTCTTCCACGGTGACAGATGAGGACAGTGATAGCACTACCAGCAGTGATGAGGATGCTGATGTTGCATTTCTTTTGATGGACAAAGAAATCCAGGAGATTGGTTTAGTTGCATTTGCGAATGAGGTTGAAGATGAAAGTGAAGGGCCTTATGAAGTAATTGAAGGGCTGATGCAAACCAAGGTTGAGTTGTCAAAGAAGCAGGAATTAATGACGCAAATGATTAGTGGAGACCTCTCAGCTATGGAGAAGGATATATATTTGCATATGCTGGCTAGTTTTCCTGATTTGTTCATTACTTCATATGAAGAGATCAGAGGGTTCAAGGGTGAAGAGATGCATATAGAGCTGAAAGAAGGTGCTAGCCATGATTATTATGTGGATAAAGTTATGTGTGATGATGAGTATGCTTATGATGATGAGAAGGGGTTTGGCATATATGAGTCCAATCTCAGCTATGTGGATGCCTATGCTAGGGAAATGTGTTCTGCGGAGATGCGTTTGTGCTGTGGATATCAACAACTTTACCTTCACAAAATGATTTTAGCTACTTGGGTGCATGATTTGCAGGTTGTTGCTATGGCTGGTGAAGCCAAGATGCCTGGTGATGAGTCACTTGAGTTGTCTCTATCGGTTGGGTTGAATGTGGCATGCAATATTTATGCTTTTGGAACTCCAGACAGGGCGGATGTGTTAGTTGGATATGCCTATGGTGCATTTTGGTTGATTGTTGACAAATGTAGGTGTGGTGTTATGATGCTTCTTGTGAATCAGGCGATATGCCTTTGGCCTTTTGATCCAGGTGGAATGAGCATCTACTAGTGCTGCTGCTGAGCATGAATGCTCTAGCAGGCTAGGGGGTGGGTAAATTATGTCAGGAGTTTTTTCGAGCAAGGGATTGCGCATATGTACATATACATGCATGGTGCATCAAATAAAGGATTGCCCATTTTCCTTAGCCAGGTGGTTATGTGGGGCCCACATGTGTACAGGTAGGACAGGATGTACATAGTGCAGCGATTTTCACTATTACCAGTAGCACTGTGTTTTTCTACAATAATGAGGAGTTTATAGCGCATAAAACTTCTCGAGGAAGCTATCCGCGGGCCGACGAATGAGGTAAGCAGGTGCGTCAGATGGCATCGAGTGGCGTCAAGAGGCCGAACGGGGTCAATATTTGCACGTGGATGAATACGGACACAAAGTGGTGTTTTCTTGTGAGAGTTATGCAGAAAGGTCATCATTAGGACCACTTTTTGGGGCCACTTCACGTGGTTGCGAGACGCATTATCGAAAAGAAATGAGTGCCATGTGTGCGAATGATGCAAAAAGGTGACAACTATGCACTGCGAAGTCAGTTTTTGGCCTGTTCGGGGTCCGTTTGAGGTCATCTAAAAGGCCAAGGGTGCCCAACTAAAAAATATAAGTGTGGGAGCTGAAAACACAGAGAGAAGACCAGAAAAAACGTGGAGAAGAGAGGAGGAACAGCCGCAGGTGTGCTTTTTGGGTTTTTGGAGCCTGTTTTGGCCGTAAACTGCTCATCCGAGGTCGGATTTGAGCACTTTGACATTGTAGACTGGGGTTTTGGGCCGTTCCGGACGCGATGGAGCTGTCCATTTTGCCAAATTCCTCACTCTTTTCCTGCTGTTTTTCTGTGTAAGTTTCTCCTATGAGTGAAGTTTCTGCTCCAGTTTGTGATTGTATCTGGTATCTTTTACCCATGTTGTGTGAGCTGTTTGCCCCATTGGTGTTGGCCCGAGCTCATTTGTATCTAAACATCAGAAATTCTCCTCTTTTGAGCTGATTTTTTTGGGTGTGTGTGTGTGTTTGTGTGGAGTGGGCAAGTGGATAGTCTCTCTCCTCTCACTCCAGAGGTGTGTTCCCTGTCTCGGCCAGGTGTGTTGTGTAAGCCGAGTGGTGCCCCATAGTGTGTGTGTGTATCTTCCCAAGAGTGTGTGTCGGGTCGTTATAGAGGCGCTGTGTGTGTTTTCATCCCGCTCACAACGTGCCCAACAATCATCTTCAGTATGGCTATTTCTGTTGCAGTAAGAACATTGCTTATTAGGAAATTTGAGACGAGAGAAAATATTACCGCGACGGCCACCTCTGCGGTTTCCTCGTTGAAATGGACGCCTTCGAGCATAAAAAGCCCGTTCCATCTGTTGTGACTCAGTCTCCTCGTGTGAAATCATAGCTGTATCATGACTAGCATTATGACGTTCTTGACGTTGAGAGTATTCAATTAAAGACATGCAGGCTTGGTCGAAATCAAGACCATCTTTATTAGAGAGAATAGTAACAATGTTATCATAAGAAGAGTCCTTCACCGTATCAAGGAGAAGTGTAATCAGTTGCTTTTGTGGAACAGGATCACCGGCAGCAGCAAGTTGATTAATAATAGATTTGAAAGATTCAATATGTCCCGTCATGGCAGTACCAACTTCATATTGTAACTTGTTAAGCAACCCTCTCAAATAAAGTATTTTTGTGATAGATTTCTTCTGAAAGTTTGCAATAAGGTACTTCCATACGTCGTGGAAAGTAGGCAGTTCGTACATATCAAGCAAAAGGGAATCAGTAAGAGCAGAAAGAATATACCGACGAGCTGCTTTATCATGTCGTTGCCAATCCGTATAGGCAACATTCCAATCTTCAAATATAGGTCCTTCAGTGATAAGCACGTTATCATTATCCGTATCAACAGGCTGAGGCGGAAAAACACGATTTCCAAGAACAACATCGGAGAGTTCATCGCCTTCAAGAATTAACAACATCTTTGCTTTCCAGCCTGGAAAACCTTGACCTTGGAAAGGAGGAACAGAACGCTGGCCAGAAGGAAAGCCGTTGACGAGAATATTCATAGCCATATCTTGTTGCGAGAAGACGTATAAGATAAGATCACAGAATTTGCACACCATATATGGTGAAGGCCGCAATTGAGAATGAGAGAGATATGAGGACTGCGTTCTGTCAACGATAAACGTAAGAAGGATGCTCAAGGAACTTCCAAAGATGTGAGAGACGTCACCCAAAAAGGGCAGGGTAAAGCAGACGTTAATAATAAAAGAGTCCTCAAAATAGAGTAGCGTGAGACGCAAGATTGACGGCCACAATATGAATAGCAAAAAGCTAAATCTTCTCGAAAAATTTAACGCCAAAATAAGAAAAAAGATCGCGGACGCTTCACGAAGAAGTAGGACGAAGAAAGCTGCGTCAAGCTCAATTACAGTAAAAACATCATAACTTTCTGCTGCGAACTCCGATTGACGCAAACCTAGAACTCAAATCGAAGAGCTCGAGGAGACGAACAAGTTTTGGATGAAAAGTGCCATTGCACAACGCTTACGCTCCATTGCGCTTTTCCCGTTTCTCCAAATTTTGAGCAGAACAGCAAGAAAAATTGAGATGAAGTTCAGGGTGTCATCAACAAGAAAACGTAATCAACGATTAGATTGATTAGCAATAAACGTCACACAAAACACTAATCATATTCTTCTTAACACAAAACAACCACAATTAACAAGAATCAATGCTCAAAAATAAAATTTGTAGCAATTTTTGAATCTTACATGCAAATCGCATATACATACTGTTTTGTGACCATGAATTGAATCGGCGCATGATCGTTACTGCTCTGATACCATGTTGAGATGTAGAGAGAAAGAGAGAGAGACGAGACAAGAGACACACCATATACGCTCCCAAAGACTGATTCATATTGAGGACAAGATACAAATATATAGGTGAGACCAAGTTGAGTAGAGTGAGCCATATATAGCTCCAACAAAACCTACACACAAGGAGCGACAAAGCACTATTATGCATGGGACTGCCTTGATCAACATGTGTGCCAAGTGTAGTGCACTTCATAAAGCACAAAAAGTGATTGAGGAGCTTTCTGTCTAGGATGTCATCTCTTAGAAATTTGCATTGATTGTGGTATATGCCAACCTTGGGCAGGGCCAAGAAGTCTAGGCTATTTTTGGCGGAAGCAAAGTGAGAGTGTCTCCCACAATGTAATCACATACTCTTGCATCTTGAAGACAAGGGTCAGGGCTAGGAAGCTTTGGGCCGTTTTCAAGCAATCCAGAGAGAGGGCATCTCTCCAAATTCAATCAAGTACACTTGCACCTTGAAGACATGTGGCAGTGCAATAGCTCAAGGTCAGTAAGTAGCAACAGTCAGTATGTAGCGACTCAAGATCAACATACGTTTTGATGGTGTTGTGACAAGTGTGGTGCACTTTATAAAACACAAAATGCTTGAGGAGCTTCCTTTTTCGGATGTCATCTTTTGGAATGCATGACTTGCGGGATATGCCCAAATTGAATAGGGCCAAGAAGTCTATGTTGTTTTTGTTGGCAGTCACAAAGCGAGGGTGCTCTCCAAATGCAATCACATATGCTTGCATCCTAAAGGCAAAGGTCACAGGTAGGAAGCTCTACTCCGTTTTCAGAAAATGAAGAAAGAGGACATCTCTCACGTACACTTGCTTCTTGAAGACATGTGACAGTGAACAACTCAAGATCATCAATGTAGCAACTCATAAAGCACAAAAAGTGCTTGAGGAGCTTTTTGTTTAGGATGTCGCCTCTTGGAATGCATTAATTGTAGTATATGCCCAACTTGGGCAAGATCAAGAAGTCTAGGCTATTTTTGGCGGCAGCAAAGTGAGACTGTCTCCCACGATGCAATAACATACGCTTGCATTTTAAAGGCAAGGGTCATGGTCAAGAACCTTTGGGCCGTTTTCAGGCAATGCAGAGGGAGGGCATCTCTCCAAATCCAATCATGTACACTTGCACCTTGAAGGCATGTAGCAGTGCAGTAGCTCAAGGTCAGTATGTAGAAACTCAAGATCAACATACGTTTTGAAGGTGATGTGCCAAGTGTGGTGCACTTTATAAAACACAAAAAGTGCTTGAGGAGCTTCCTTTTTGGGATGTCATCTCTTGGAATGCATGACTTGCGGGATATGCCCAACTTGGGTAGGGCCAAGAAGTCTATGTTGTTTTTGTTGGCAGTCACGAAGCGAGGATGCTCTCCAAATGCAATCACATATGCTTGCATCCTGAAGGCAAAGGTCACAGTTAGGAAGCTCTAGTCCGTTTTCAGCAAATGAAGAGAGAGGACATCTCTCACGTACACTTGCTTCTTGAAGACATGTGACAGTGAACAACTCAAGATCATCAATGTAGAAACTCATAAAGCACAAAAAGTGCTTGAGGAGATTTCTGTTTAGGATGTTGTCTCTTGGAATGCATTGATTGTGGTATATGCCCAACTTGGGCAGGACCAAGAAGTCTAGGCTGTTTTTGGGGGAAGCAAAGTGAGAGTGTCTCCCATGATGCAGTCACAAAAGCTTGCATCTTAAGGGCAAGGGTTAGGGTCAGGATGTTTTGGGCCGTTTTCACGCAATGCAGAGGGAGGGCATCTCTCCAAATGCAATCATGTACACTTGCACCTTCAAGGCAACGGTCAGTATGTAGCAAATCAAGATCAACATACGTTTTGAAGGTGATGTGCCAAGTATGGTGCACTTTATAAAACACAAAAAGTCCTTGAGGAGCTTCCTCTTTGGGATGTCATCTCTTGGAATGCATGACTTGCGGGATATGCCCAACTTGGGCGGGGCCAAGAAGTCTAGGTTGTTTCTGGAAGATGTGAAGTGAGGGTGTCTCTCCAAATGCGATCACATACGCTTGCATCCTAAAGCCAAAGGTCACGGTCAAGAAGATCTAGGCCATTTTCAGCAAATGAAGAGAGAGGAAATCTCTCACGTACACTTGCACCTTGAAGACTTGTGGCAATGCAACAGCTCGAGGTCATCAATGTAGCAACTCAAGGTTAGCAGGCATTCAAGGATGATGGAATGGGTGTCAGACATGGAAGATACACGTAACAATTTATAATTTTTGAATTATGTTTGTCAAAGAACGGGGCCTCCGCCTATGTAGGAGAAAAATTTTGGCCCCTCCCCTCGCCCACGTGGTAGAATCTCCTTCCTCCGATGATGTTCCCTACAGCCTCAATGACACAATCGACTACGATATATATATATATATATATATAGATAGATAGATAGATAGATATAGAGAGAGAGAGAGAGAGAGAGAGAGAGAGAGAGAGAGAGAGAGAGAGAGACGTGCTAGGAGAGAGATTCGACGACCGATCATCCTAGTTCATTTAATGCTCCTTTTTGCGTGTGACAAAGAATGATGCTTAGTTATTTGTTCGAATAACTGATAATTAAGCCTCCCGTGACCATAGCCTTAGGAGGAGATAGTTGTCTTTGATAGTACGGATGGTTTCCTTCTAGATATTAACTAGATATTAACACATACTTAGCCATGGGAAAGTATAATGTCATATTATCAATCTTTTCTTTTTCTTATCTTCATTCCTTGGTTAAAAACGCCAATCATGTAATGTCTTTTAGTGATTTAAAGGGTGTGAACCGACTGAAATGAAATTGAAACCCATCTTTAAAGAAGAAGGGAAGAAGAGGGACAAATGCGTGCAGTCTTTTTGCACTTTTTAAATTATATTCAAGGGATCTCTTTATTTATGAACCTTATGTGACTTTCATTGTCAATTTTATTTTTTTTTGACAAAACTCACAGTGGTAGAAAAATCAAAAGGTATTCCTAATTCAAAGTTTCTTTCAATAAAAACAAAAACGATGCATTACTCTATAGCATATAGCAATGAATAATGGCGAAGCACGTAGATTTGCAATAAAAACAAAAACGATGCATTACTCTATAGCATATAGCAATGAATAATGGCGAAGCACGTAGATTTGCAATAGTATTAGCTACGAAGGACTAATACAACATTGTGTGTGTGTGAGAGAGAGAAAGCAAGTACACTTTAAAGAGAAGAAAATGATAAAGGAAAAATAAAAAAGAAGAGAAACACCTGTTATATGGACACAAAGGGTGTGTTGACTTGCGACATTTATCTTTTTTTTCATTTCCTAAACTCACCCTTCACTTATGCACTTAATATGTTTCTAAAGAATTTTTATTTTTTTAGATCAGGGAGACCTAGTTGGGGAGTGGATTATATTGATCAAACATTATCATTTTGTCTTAAAATGCCTACACGAAACTTCAAAAGTAGGAATCACTAGCATCCTACTATTCATATACTCTAACGGTGATGACATAGTCTGCTTATGTGCTCTTGGCGTTGACAGTGAAGTATGCACTCACTCGTAGAGATTAGCATTGGGCTCAAGGTTCTCCATAGTGCTCTTTGGTGGATTTCTCTCTGCACACCTTGTCTGTGACATGTAACCTTGACTCTAGGGTTTGGTTGTGAAACTTGCTACCCCGTCCACACCTCTACTAGCCAAGGATTTAGTGGCTTGGCTGTCGCTCCCAAGCAGCAAAAGTATCCTTTGCTTTCATCTTTGTGGTGCACAGTTCCAGGCTAAGACTTGGATCGTGATTCATGCATGGGTGGGCCAAGGATCACGATTTGTCAACCTCTCGCATGCACACACACACACACACACACACACAGAGCCAGGTGTTCGGGGCTCATGTGCCCTTTGTTCTCTATTGGGAGGCATGTCCTCGCATTGCTCAATCTCTACATGGATCACGGTCCATCTCGCTTGCCATCGATCGCGATTTTGTGGGGAGGGGTATAGAGGTTTAGTGTTTAGAGAAAAAAAAGGGTTGGTTTAGAGTTTTTCACATTCTGTTTGTGGCCCATCTCCACATGAAAAATTGACTAATTATCTTAGCATGGACAAAAACCCTAAATTGACGTATAGTGAGGCAATCTCCGGTAATCTCCACCCACCCACGCTGAGAATGGATAAAAAAGAAGCTCATCCCAACAAAAAGGCAAAGACTGTGGCCAGAATGGCATCTCATGTCTAAACAAGGAGGAAGTTAAATTGAGAAAGACACAAGCTCAGAAAGAATTGGTGGAGATTTTAAGGGTGATGTCTCTCCACAAGCATCCCCATGAGGGTATGGTGTCAATGAATAGCGGTATGGAGGTGCTTGTTGCGAGGTCTCTCAACAAGCATCCCCCTGAGGGCCTGGTGTCAACGGATAGAGGTATGGAGGTGCGGAAGGAGTGTGACAAATACTACCAAGCCCTTAAGAACTCACTTTTGCAACACGTGGAGGTCAAAGAAGCTATCACCGTGGCTGTCCCCTTGCTATTGTAAGAAACCATCTTCCCGAGATAGCCAACTCAATTTTTATCTTTGGGTTTATGGGAAGCATACCTACTTGAGCCGAGCTCATAAACTGGCTATTTAGTATGTATGTCCTCAATCAAAACAGTTGTGTGGTGTTTGCCCATTATATTTCAGAAGGGTTTGTCTTAGTTCAATTTATCGAGGAGGCAGTGATGGGAAATTATTTGACAAAAATCCCACTCTTCTACCGAGCACCGGTCTTAGTGATCCCATGAGACCCCTCTTTTGAATCCCCAACCGCCTTTAAGGATATGTGCCCAGGGTGGGCGGAGTTTGTCAACCTCCCAGTGTGGTTGACAAAAAATCTGAAAGAATTGGCAGCCTCGCTGGGGAACCCTTTATTTGTGCCAACTAGCAGAGCCCTAGGCGTCGCTGCAAAGAGGTATGTATATGGTGGGATCTTAGAAAGCCTCAACCCAAGAATTTGGTAGTAAGTATAGGGGCCGGTTTGAAGGTCATCCCGCTGAATTTTTGCACTTTCTTTGGACCTTGCTTCAAGTGCAACAAGTTCGGGCACTTTGCTAGAGCATGCCCTTCCATGGTGATTCATAGCACACCCAACGAGTGGAGAAAAGAAGGTGCATCTTGCTTCTTAGTGTTGGGATGGGATGCAGGCTTTTGTTGCATCTCTTGTGTGAACAATCTCTTCCACCTATAAAAGTCATGTTTCAAAAGCCCATGTGAAGAACCCCTTACAACTCATGTGTAAAGACTAGCCACTTGTATTTATGCATAGGAGCCACATTTTATACCCATGTGTCCAAAAGTTGTCTCTTTTGTAAATGCCTATAAAGAGGCATATTACGATGAATAATATAAAAGTCTATCATTTGCAATTATACTCTATAGTATATCGTGCAATAGTTTCTCTCTCAAGTTCTACACTAACCTCTCCAAGCATGCCATTAGCATGAATGGCACGCTAACCTATCCACCTTAACCCAACACTTAGGAGGGCACATGCACTAAGATCCCTTCACAAAAAATCTATGAGGATCAAGGAGGGGAAGGGGCTCCTATCGATAAACTATTCCCTCCTAAGGATTCAGAGAAACTCTTACAAGCTAAGCAAGGTAGCGGGAAGGCCACCCCCAAGGATACTGCTTCTCTTCTGCCGCTCAACAAAGAACAACCACCCCCGTAATGCAAAACATTGTGATGTCACCAACAAGTGGGACTAAAGACGGAGGTGTTGGAAATAGGTTTGCAAGGAAACATACATAGTTTGGAGAAGGCAATAGAGAGTGTATTACTTAGTGTGCAATGGAATGATAAGATAGCCCTAGAGTGATGGGCGTATATACAATGCACGCGGGGGAAAACCACCTAGTGAGGAAAAGATTCACACACATCACTACAACATGTATATGGTAAGAAAGCACCCCTGGGAGAGATGCAGTGAACAAGAGTTGGCAAATAGAGTATAGAGAAGTGCCATGCCCTAAAACATAATCAGTCCACAAAGGGGAGTAAGCCCAAAGCTTTGCAGAAAGCTTGGATCTTTTCACGAGACAATGACTTTGTGAAAAGATGTGCAAGGTTGTCATATGCTGGCACATAAGCCAATGGCAATCTCTCCTTCTTAGAGCCTCTCCCTGACATAGTGACAATGCAGCTCAATGTTCTTTGTGGGAGCATGAAAAATTGGGTTTCTTGACACTACCAATGGGATCTAATTATCATTGTAGATGGTGTTGGCAGTGTCTTTTCAACACCCAAATCAGCCATAAGTCATCTGAGCCATACACACTTAACCGTAGCTATGAAGACTGCCGTGCACTCAGACTCACAACTCAAAGTGGCCACGATTTGTTGCTTCTTACTCAACCATGATATGCGTGAACTGTACAACATGATACAAAAGCCACTCATGGACACTCGTGTTGTCGAGACGTTTTTGGTCTTACCAGGAAAGCACTAGGCTTCTTACCATGAGAATTTGTGAAGTAACTCCAAAAACTATATGAAGGAGTTATCCTATAGATGCCACGAAATCTAGAGTTTGGTAGGGAGTGCAATCAAAGAAGCCCCATTCTTTCTCTCTTGCACGCGCGCGCGCGCACACACACACACACATAAAGAACACAAAAGAGAAAATCAAAACAACACGTCAAAGAGTAAATTGTCAAGGCTTTGGTCATATCTTATCATGGGTAGGATGAAAGGGTTAGTAGATGAGTTAATGGCATTGAACCTTTGCCGACCAAACAAGCTACAAATTGTTCTTTGGATTTGTATTTTTGTCCTTACTATGATATATATGTTTTGTGTAATGATTGGGATTAATTGTGTGTACAAATCCTCTTGGTTCATAGCAAAATAACTACACTTATATCAAAAGAAATTTTATAGTTTAGAAGGGGTAGTATGATCGGATCCTATGAAGGAAGTATTTTATTAAGCCTTTTTGGGCCAAAGAGAAACACTATACGTTGGTGGAAGTGTATTTTATAGCTAGTCCATAGGTTAATTGTAATAGATCTCACGGAGTGGAAGCGATAGAAATTCACATCACGTGGATTATTCATCTATGATATTTTTAGAAGGTGAAAAAGATAGATGTGAGAGAGGTGAAAAGAAGAGAACTTTCCCTCCCAAGCCCTATACTTACTCATAGGCAATAAAGATGCTACAGGGAGAGATGTACTTGTAGCAAGGAGAGCCTAGTGTTCGTAGAGAGAATGAGATTCTAAGAGAGAGATATTTGTGAGAGTGTGAAAATATGGCTACTCACCTTGTGCATTAGCATAGCTCTCCAACAAGAGTGATCCGAATAGCTTGGGAGGAGTGTTGTATCTTGAATGCCTTCAACATTTAGGACACAAGAGAGATGGAGACAGGGATAGAGATAGAAGTAGAAGTAGAGATAGAGGTAAGGATGGTTGTAAAATTAGAAGTGGATAATAGCTAGGTTAGGAAATACATTTGGAAATAGAGCAGATATAGGTTAGGTGAGATGAAAAACAAAACAACAAGAAACCAATAAAAACACAAAACAAAAGACACCTTATTTAATAAATCCTGTCGGGGTTATTCCCCAATTTGATATGGAGAGAAGGAGAGGAAAGAAGTCTAGCTTTGAACGATGCACCAAATTCAAGTCCTTATTTGATTAGAGTTGATCTTACAAGGAATGCTTACAAGGTTGACTAGTCTTCTTCAAGGAGCAAGTGTAGGGCTCATGTTTATGTTTATGGCTAATTACAATTAGTCATTAATACTCTCCTCTCTATTGAATGGTTTTCAAGAAAGAAGAGGACCCATTTTATAGGTGAAGGGAACCCCTTAGGGTGTCACAGGAAAGAGAGGATCCAATGTGAACAGTTGGTAAAGTTTAAAATGGGTTGTCCTTGCATGTCGTATGGGCAGAGTAGGGTCCACCATTTTGAGCATATCTCCTCAATTGTGGCTCTAAATAAAAAAATTAAAAAAGCAAAAAAAATTCATCTCATGAGCTACAACCCCCAATTTATATACTTTTTCCAATCTGGATAGGTACCATGTGTAAAATAATAATCAAAATAGGGTATCTTTATGGAAGCAATAGTCTACTTGTGATTCCCTTAGCCTTAGACTTCCATTTGATTCCAGTGGACACCTCATGCAATATGAAAGCATGAAATTGCTCCTTGACAAAGTTTTGTAAGCATCCTGTCAATAATGTATTTAAATAAGTGCATTTTTTAAGATTATGCAAGCTAGTGTTCCACTGGATTTGATACCTTCCTAATAGTTATAAAAACGAAAGATAAAAAATATGGAAAATACATTATATATATATATATATATATGGAAATCACATTGGGATAGTCCCCAAGTTAAAGAGGTGCAGCTATTGACGCTTTCTCCCACAATACTTTCTAACGATAAAGTAACAATATGTTATCCTTGAGATGATACTAGGGTGATATAGAAATCTTATTATTATACTTAGATATGCATATGTACATTATGAAAAATATACTTATGCATCTAAAAAATCACAAAATAAATCTAGCATTCGTTCCCACTATGTACATGTGTCACAACACGACAATGTGTCATAACAACCAGCACACTCTGAGTCCAAAAAAGCATGTAAATTTGGAGACAATGATCCACCCCTTGGGATAAAACAAATCAAGATGTAAAATTCCACTCAAGTAGTGAAAGATTCTCTTAACAACCTGTCAATTCTTAGACCTTGGGCTATGCATAAATCTGTTGACCTATGAGACTGCAAACTGAATATCCAGCCTTGTCTTGCATACATAAATAAGGAATCCAACAGTAGTTTGGTAAAAAATGACATCAACAAGATCACCGTCATTGTGAAGACTCAATTTTAAACCTTTTTCCATGAGAGTGGCAATAGGTTTTCAATCTTCAAGTCCAAACTTACATAGCAATGTCTCTATGAAGCTTGTCTGACACAAGGCAATACCACCATTACACTACTTAAACTGTATGCCCAAGTAATGATGCAACAATCCCAAATCTTTCATCTTGAAAGTAGCATTCAAATTAGCCCTAAATTCAACAGTATGTGCCTCATTCGGACCAGTGATCATGCAATTGTCCACATATAGAACAACAATGAGACGTACGTCACCCTCATGCTTTACAGACCAAGTGCTTTTTGCTGGACTGTTACAAAAGACTCATTTGACCAAATGAGTGTCAACTTTCTCATATGAAGTACAAGGAGATTGCTTCAACCTATAGAAAGTTGTTTTTTAACATTTGCACACTTTATCTTCTTACCCTTCAACGATTAAAACACGAGGCTGCGTTACATAAACTTCATTGATGATTACTCGAGGCATGCATGGGTATATCCACTTAAAGCGAAGCTCAAAGTGTTTATGTGCTTCAAGAAATTTTTGGCTATGGCTAAAAATGTCTCGAAATGTACTATGGACACCCTCCGTTTCGATCAAGGGGGTGAGTATATGTCTCATGAATTTAATACATTTCTAGGTAGTCGTGGGATAAAACACCGATGTATAGTGCCGTATACACCTCAACAAAATGGTGTTCCTGAGAGGAAAAACACGTCACTTACGGAAATGGCACGATGCATGGTCAAAAGTCAAGCTTTGCCGCATTCGTTTTGGCTTGAGGCCATCGTGTGTGCCACTTATGTACTAAACAAGTGTCCTACAAAATCTTTGTAGTCTATTACTCCATATGACGCATGGCATGATAAAAAGTCTTCTATTGAACACATGCGTGTTTTTGTCTATATGACATATGCTTTGATGGCACAAACAAAACACAAAAAATTGGATGATAAGGCTGTTAAATTTATTTTTTCTTGGTTATAGTGATGAAAGTAGAGGTTATAGATTGTATTATCCACAAATAAAGCGTATTCTAGTTTCACAGGATGTTGTGTTTGTGGAAGATTCTGTTCAGCCCTTGTTGTCATGTACTAGAGACAGTAATGTCAGCTCACACGACATTTATGAATTCTCGTTTCCTCTTTTTAGTGGTGGAAGTTTGAATGTAAATTCCAATGAGGAAAATGTACAACCTATGGGGGTTTCTAAAAATGTTATAGATCAGCCTATTACTGATGCAGATCTACTTGATGAGAAAAGTGCTGAAAATGAGCAAGCTAGAGGTATGAAAAAATGGTTGGTGCATACATGCGTGACAGTAAATTGGATGCACCTTTGTCTAGCTGCACGCATTCAGGCTCTCGAAATGCATCTTATGCATCAGATTGTTATGGTTTGGCTGTGTCTAGCTTACACAATGTTGAGGAGCATCTGTCTTTTGATGAAGCACATAATCAAAAAATTGGATGGCTACCATGCAATCAGAATATGATGCACTAATAGAAAACACGTAAAATTTATCTGATTTGCCTCCTTGCAGAAAGGCCATCGGTTCAAAGTAGGTTTACAGGTTGAAATACAAGTCAAATGGTGAGATTGATTGCTATAAGGCTCGACTTGTTGCAAAGTTTTATGCACAACAAAAAAGCATAGATTATGAAGAGACTTTTGCTCCCACTTGTTGTATGACTATTATGCATTTTCTATGTGCAAGGTGGCAGCTCATTTTGGTTGGGATGTACATCAATTAGACATTGTTACTGCTTTCTTGAATGGTGACATATTTGAGGAAGTTTGTGTAACGCAGTCTCACGGTTTTGGCGAGAAAGGACAAGAGGATAAGGTCTGAAAATGTAGCAAAGCTTTGCATGGGTTGAAGAAATCTCCTCGTGCTTGGTATGAGAAGGCTGAAACTCATTTGGTCAAATGAGGATTTCGTAATAGTCCAACAAAAAGCACATTGTATGTAAACCGTGAGGGTGATGTACTTCTCATTGTGGTTCTTTATGTAGATGATTTTCTGATCACTAGTCCAAATGAGAGACATATTGTTGAATTTAAGGCTGATTTGAATTCTACTTTCAAGATGAAACATTTGGGGTTTTTGCATCATTATTTGGGCATACAATTTAAGCAGTGTGATGGTGGTATTGCCTTGTGTCAGAAACATTACATAGACTCATTCCTATGTAAGTTTGGACTTGAAGATTGTAAACCTATTGACACTCCCATGAAAACGGGTTTGAAATTGAGTCTTCATGATGCTGATGATCTTGCAGATGTCACTCTTTACCAAACTTCTATTGGATGCCTCATTTATGTATGCAACATGAAGTTGGAAATTCAGTTTGCAGTCCTATAGGTCAGTAGATATATGCATAGCCCAAGGTCTAAGCATTGGCAGGCTGTTAAGAGTATTTTTCTCTACTTGAGTGGCACTTTACATCTTGGCTTGTTTTATCCCACGGGGAAATCATTGCCATCAGATTTACACACTTTTTCAGACTCAGATTGGGATGGTTGTTTTGACACACCAGTCTCTATAAGTGATTTTTGTTTCATGCTTGGGAGCTCATGCATATCATGGTTGAGCAAGAAGCAACTTACTATGGCCACTTCCATTTGTGAGGCTGAGTACAGGGCAATCTTCGAGCTACAATTGAGTGTGTAGGGCTCAAACATCTTATGACTGATTTGGGTGTTGGAGAGGACACTGCCAACACTATCTACACTGATAGTCAAAGTGCATTGGCAGTTGTGAGGAATCTAGTTTTTTATGCTCGCAGAAAGCACATTGAGGTGCATTACCACTATGTCAAGAGAGGATCTCAACAGGAGAGATCAACTTGGATACGTGCCAACACAGGACAACCTTGCAGATTTTTTCACAAAGGCATTGTCTCCTGAGAAGTTTGAAGCTTTTTGCAAAGCTTTGGGCTTACTCCCCTTTGTGGACTAATCATGTCCATAGCGCATGGCACTTCCCTTTACTCTAAGTTCCAGATCTCGTTCATCGCATCACTCAAGGGGGGATTTGTTACCATACACATGTGGTAGTGATGTGTTTGAACACATAGGACCATCGGGGCAATTTTTTCCCTCTTTGGGAGGTTTTTCCATGTGCATTGTACATTTTTCCAGCATTCTAGGGCTATCTATCTTTCTATTGCACACTAAGTAATACACTCTCTATTGTGTGCCTTGATCTTCCTTCCTCTTCTCCAAGCTGTGTGTGTTTCCTGCAACCCTAATTCCAACAGTGAGCTTATATAGCCCACGACATAAAATGCCAGATGCAACAATTTCATCACCAAAACTGAGATCATGAAGTGTACATATGTCATCCATAAATTTGACAACAAGACCAAGTCTAGCAAGTGTAGATACAGAGAAAAGGTTCTTTTTTATCCCAGATATATAAAATGCATCAACAAGTATGAAAGAACTACCATTTGCAACAATCAGCACAATCTTTCTAAGTCTCTTAACCAAATAAGAGGCATTGATGGTACAAGTGACTGCAATCCCATGAGGGACATCCTCAAGAGAGGTAAACAAGTCACGATGAGAGATAATGTGCTTTACAACACCACTATCGAAGTACCACACATGAACATCTACAACAATTGACATACATGCATCATGAACGAAAGGATCGTAAGTGCACTTAGCACTAAAAGCCCATTATGCATCTACATCAGCATCACTATATCCTTTCTCACAAGACTCTACAATAGGTGCATTTGTAGTGGAATCAGCCTCTTTCTTCTTAGCCTCTTTTTCCTTCAATTTTGGGCATTGCTTGATCAAGTGATCATTATCTTTACAATAATGGCAATGCATCTTCTTTTTGCCCTTTCACCAGAATCTCCATATGAAGTGCTACGAGCATAAGCATTAGGATCAAGTGCCTTTCCACTCACAGAAGAACCATGAGAAGTGGCTACATTACTGTTACCACTTTTTCTTTGAGCAACATTAAAGACCTCTTCAACTGCACATTGTTTAGCTTTTTTTTTTGTGGAAAGTGACTCTTGCAACAACAATGTGCATAATGCATCAAACTTGACAACTTCAAGATTTCTTTGGGTCATAAGTCTCCAAGTACTAGCAGAAGTCTGGTAAGAATCTCGCAAAGCATCAAGAACAATCTTCACGAGGGAAGTGTCAGAATTAACTTCGCCTATAGAAATAAGTTGCTGATTAATATCTTTGATACCAATAAGAAAAGTGTCCATTTCATCTTCCTCATGTATAATCTAGACTCCAGCTCTTTATGCAGCAATGTGGCGAAGGCATGGTGGCACCCATGAAGTTTCTTTTGATGATGGGAACATGGGCCCCGTCTTCTTGGATTTATGGTATGTGTTCTTGGGATCATGTGTCAGGGTTGGCCTCCCCTGTTCTGGCATGTTATGGGATGTTTTGATGGTGCTTTTATGATACAATGTGGTGTGATTGTAATTTTTTGATGCCCTAGCTCAATTTGAGCAGGGGTGCAACTTGTAAATTTTTTGGTTCATTAATATAATACTTGCAATTTGTGGTTTTGCACAAAAAAAAGGATACATCTCTTTAGGGAGCATGGCTCGGATTGAGCATGGTGCTCATGTAAAGTTTTTTTATGTTAATATATCTTTCACATATTGTGAGCTTTGCAAAAAAACAAACATATGTTTAGCAAGTGCCCTACCTTGTGGGGATTAGCCGGTAAAATCTGTAAATGGATAAGAAAGACATGGAATATTATCTTTTTAATAGACAACATAATCATGGGAGGGCGTAGGACTCAAAGCCAAGCCGTTCTGGTGTGCACCCAAATCATTATGTTTTGTTTCTTGAATCAAGTTTGGAAGTTTAGGAACCTTAACACTAGTTCTATAATCGGACACTTAAATGTCCTGAGACACTAAAGTGTCCTGCTTTTCTAGCAACTTGTCATAATTATTTGGTGAATCTAGAAAAAACATTCAAAGGGGACGTTCATATCTTAGGTCAACTATGAGGTGAAGAACATAGCCAAATTTTACTTTTGCCAAAATTAATACCAAATTAAGATTATAATGATAAGTTTTAAGATGAAAAAATCATAAAAATCTAGTGCAATTTTAACAAAATTTTCATAAATTGAATATAACTTCTAAATCAAAATAAGAGTTTGCATAGATTTCAAGGTGTATGGATAGGAAAAACCTTATTATAGCAAGAAATTGAGCTTCATAACTTAGTTATGGGATTAGATTTTTGTTATAATTAAAAGACCAAAATCTTGAAAATGCTGACAAAGAGGAAAATTTTAGTCTTTCAAGGCCTTTTTCATTAACATGATGAGGTTATGAGACAAAACCTAAGGTGTATAATGTATCTATAGGTCAATACCCATCAACTAAGCATTTTTCAAAGGTTCAAACTCATAGGCATCTTGTAATTTAAGCATATTTTTAAAAAATTATAGTGCGTAATTTCTTGCAAAAAAAACATTGCTATGAAAAACTAATCAAAGTGTGTATATAAATCTCCCAACTATGTCCATATGAGGTATTTGTATACAAATAAGTGAGATACATGGAAAAATACAAAAGTGGACTTTATTTTAAGGCTTATCTTTGATACATAAAAAATCATAATTACAACATGCACAGTTTTTTGGATACTCCATAAATCACCAAATGTGTCTTGCATAAACCATTAAAAATTATCACCTTATGTAATGGAGTCATAGATCTAGTATATATGCATCAGAAGACCTTGTAAATTTAGATGAACTAAATGTTTTTTGTGATTATTAATTGAATTTGTGAATGTTGAATATTTGACCCATAGGACTTTCTATATATAATTCTAGTCACAAAGGATTTTTTTCTCACATGACAATTGTAAAAATATCAAACACATATATAAGTAGTTACCACGGATTATTGCATGCACCCTGCTCATTTTTTTCTTAGGCTAGAGTACAATTTGTAATGAAACATTGAATGCTGTTTTGCGTAGGTTCTTTTCATGAGTGTAGTTACTACTAAAGTTATGATCAAAAGTGAAGGATTATAATTTCTATGAGTACTTTGAATAACATTTTATAAGTTTGCAAAAGCATTTCTTAAGATGTGTTCTAGATTTCATGTACCATTTTATTTAAATTCGCAAAAAAAAGACACTAAAGTGTCCTTTTTGGTACCAAACTAGTGTTAAAAGGTCTTTGAGGCTAATCTGATTGTGGCTCAATTTGATGATATTAAGCATCTGAGCACTTAGCTCAGTCCAATAGGAGCTAGAAGCGGGTCTATAATTAACGATAAAGAGTGGCACCATGCATTCAGATGCTTTAACCACTCGTGAGTTTTTTTGTAACACTCTTGTTTTAGTGAGAATTGTAGTTGTGCCAAGCCCCTTATGGAGTCTATGCCACCTCCAGGCACATGTAGTGCTTGGGGGTGATTGTATTCTTTTTATGTTAATATAAATTTTCTCCACTCACAATTCTGAGTATGGCAAAAAGAAAAAAGATACATAGTTCTACATTAGCCAGAGGCAAGATGGGAGGCAGTCGTGAGGCATATATGGGGCCCATAGTGGCCGTATATGGAATGAAGATCATTTTATGGAAGGTATTATGGGAAGGCTTACCGACTAGGAAGAAGATTCTAGCCCAAGGTATTAGTCCGGATAGATGTTCACAATGCAGAATAGCTAGTGAAGACCTTCCTCACCTATTCAAGGAGTGCCCGATGATCTGCGGCCTAGCGGGGAAGATCTTCAAATGGGTTCAAAAGACCTAGAAGATAGGATTTTTCATGAACGATCTTGTCCTAGGAGGAAAGTTGTTCAAGAGCCAATCACTGCTTATTGTATCAGAGATTGTCAGATTTTGTTACTTCAAACAGGTTTGGAAGGCTAGGAACTATCGGATCTTTGAGAACACCATGGAAATAACCAAGTTCTCGAGATAATACAAGAAAGAAGGGGGGCAATTATTGCCATTGAGAAACGAACAACCTCTATAGAGTGTAACATGGCTATGGACACCACATTGACTGACTTACTTACATTATTAAGGGTGTGGGCTCTGTCTTTCCTGTGGGGTGGTTGCCCTATCGACCAATGCATCTATGGTCTCTTGGTGCTATCATGGCTCGACATGAGCACAACAAGAATTTGTAATTTTTTGATTATGTTAATATAATCTACTCACCATTGTGAGTTTTGCCAAAAAAAAAAAGCGTAGTTCAGACACCTCTATTGATGTTTTTGAAAAGGGTATCCATAATTTATTTCAATCAAATTGATACAACCCCAGTTTCAAGTATCAGTTCGTGTGGCTATTCTCTTTCTTAGATATGATATGCATGTGCACGTGGTACCCCCCCCCCCCCCCTCTCTCTCTCTCTCTCTCTCTCTCTCTCGGGGAGTCCACCTTTAAAAAATACTTGTAGCATGGGCTTTCAAGAGGTATTTATAAAACCCCTCTATAAACGCACTCCATCATGCATTAAAAACCCCCTTTTTTTCATAAACTTGGAACTTATTTTCAAGCTTTCATATTGAAACCCTCTTGTACGTGTAACTGTTAAACTTTTTGAACTTTAAAAACCTCCTTCAAGTGCGTTCCCATACTACGCTTACATATTTTGAGGTGAACCCTCTGAGCCTTGAGTATCATGTCTAGAGTGCAAGATTGGTTGGATTGATTGTTGACGAAGTGCGGGAGACTAAGTTGGTCTCTTTGACCAAGTGTGGCAGATTGCGTTTGTCAATTTACTGTTGTGCATGACGTCTTGAGTTCAAGGCTCGCTGGATAGATATTTGAGGTATCATGAGATTTGTTTGTTAAAACTGCTTCTTTCCCTTCTCTCTCTCTCTCTCTCTCTCTCTCTCTTTCAAATGTTTTTTGAACCACATTCTTGTAGAGCAGTTTCAAGCTAACTAATTCTGTTCAAAACTGTTTAAGGTTCTAAATTTAAATATTTATCTTGATACAAGCTGTTTTCGATTAATTAAAAAAGGTTACGCTTAACTTCAAGAGTATCTTTTCTTTGCACAATAGTTTGCACCCTTTTGATTACCATATGTACAACGAGAGCCCTAAGAGAAACAAGCCAAAGGAACCTCATCTATAATTTTTGGCTTGAGTTAGCCATACATTCCATATTTTATTATTCTCTGTGATCCAGATTTGACCTACCTTTTCATCTGAAGCATTTAAAATCTCCTTTTTTAAAAGGTTTTCAAGTCCCTTCATTTCATATCCTTGCATTGCTTGATTTCCTTTTTAAAAAAAATCATTTTCTTTTGTTGTTTGAAAATCTCACCAGTGCACTTAAATTCCAAAACTCTTTTTGTATCAGACACTGCTGTCCTTGGGATTCATAAGAGACAAAGTCAAAAACATCTTTGAAAATTCCTTTTCTGGTAATACCTCTGCCTTTAAATCGTGGGATCAAACACAAAAGCTGCTTACAGAGTATAAAGCCAACACTAGAGACATTAGAAATAGCAGAAAAATGATGATAAGGAGTCAAATAAATTCTCTAGAAGATGGCATGCTCCTTGGGAGCCCTCCTATTCCCCAACTAGTTGAGTTGAAGACCAAGCTTAGAGATGAGGAGCTAAGAAGAAAAATGATGATAAGGAGTCAAATAAATTCTCTAGAAGATGGCATGCTGCTTGGGAGCCCTCCTATTCCCCAACTAGTTGAGTTGAAGACCAAGCTTAGAGATGAGGAGCTCTTAGCTGCTAAGGCCTCAATCCATCGGACAAGAGACTTTTGGGATGGCAAAATTGACAAGCCTGATAAATGCATGTTTAAGCTTCTTAAAAAGAAAAAATCAAACAATTTTCTTCCTTTTCAGAGAAATAAAGATGGTCAAGCTGTGAATAATCATGTTGATAATCTGAAGGTTGTTGAAGCGTTCTTTTCTAAAATCTTTACAGCCCCCCCAAAAGAGGGGTTGATCACACCAATGCTAGAGCTACCATTGCCAAAATAAGAAAGAAATCTATGCCATTACAGGTAGCTCAAAGGTTGGATCAGCCCCAATCAGAAGGGGAGCTAAAAGATTCTATAGATGCTCTTAAGGGATGGTAAATCACCTAGTATTGACGGTCTTCCAAAATGAATTTTTCAAACTACATAAATATTTTCTAGTGCAATGTCTCTTGTCCATATGGAATGAGGCCATTAGGGTAGGAGCTCTCTCCACCTCTATGAACACTGGTGTTATTAGGCTCATACACAAAAGTGGAGAAAAGGAGGACCTACGGAATTGGAGGCCCATCTCCTGTCCAACTTCTGTATACAAATTCTTTTATTTGTCTCTAGCTAGGAGACTAAGTCCCATTATGCACCAGATCATCCTCCCTGAACAGAAAGGCTTCATCAGGGGAAGGATTATCCTTGATACCTTAATTACTTTGTGGGAAACCATTAATCTCCTTCACAACAGTGAGCAAGACTTCGTTTTTTCAAAATCGACTTTAATAAGGCTTATGATAGGATGGAATGGGAATTCATCTTTCAATCTCCACTACAAGAGGTTGTGTGCTCTTGTGACGCTGTTAGCGACGGAAATACACTGGGTTTTTATAACCCCCGGCGTCGCTAAAACCGTCGCTACGAGCGTCGCTACGAGAGCGTCTCTATATGCGTCACTATATAGCGACGCTAATAGCGATGCTCATAGCGACGGTTATAGCGACGTTTACACTGAAGACTATAGCGACGCTCATAGTGACGCTAGAGAGCCATAAATAGCGACGGTTATAGCGACGCCCGCGAGAATTTTTTTTTGGTGGCAGGGCATTGAATGCCCTGCCACCCATCAACCATATTGTACTTGATTCACTTTTTAAAAAAAGTGCAAGGGTAGATAATAGACCCAAAATAGTCACCCACAAGACGCATTGTTTGCAAAATTGACAATTGTACACATCATAGGCAAAATGAATTGATTGGCAAATGTAATAATGACAATTGTACAACATCATAGGCATAAAGAATTGATTGGCAAAAGGAACTGCGGTGACAAATGTAATAATATACATGGTTCAAAACGACGTAAGCTATGAGAAACCCTAAACTAATGCTATCTAGCTACGGCTAAACTGACGTCGTTTAGTCAGACATCTCATCGCGTCCAAGCGGCGTATCTGTCGGATTCTGCAAAAAAAGACAATAAGACAGCTTTCAATAAGTATAAACATATAACGACATTTATAAAACAATATAAAAAATAAAAAAGAGTAAACCCTAATACTAACCATGCCTCCGCGAGAAATGAGAATGTCCATCAGGGCGTTTAAGCCCTTCCTGCCTGCGTACTCGCGCTCGTACGGTGTGGGATCACGTCCTGTCATCGACCACTGTCAAAACATACAAAGATTTCATTATGTTAGAATTAAAAAACTCATAAACCCTAAACTATCGAACATAAAGAGCAATGTGAAAACACTTACAAAATCGGCCTCAAATGATGCCCATCCACCGCTCCCCAAGTGGTGCGAGCTCCCTGCCTCTACTCGCGCTCTAGCTGCATTCTTTTGTTGCTTCCAGTTGTCGGGATTCTCGCGCGCTGCTTTCTTCGCATTCTTCCAATCTTTTTTGGCCAGCCAATCTGGCCTGTTCCACCCATTCTTGATTGCTTTTTGCACTTCGGAACGCTTGTGTTTGCAGTATTCGCGCATTCGAATCTTCATCAGGTCTTCATTGAAGCGCTGATCCCGTGTTGGAATGGGAAACTCATCATGAAGTATACTGATGACTCTATTTTTTAAATCACTTGGTACTTCACTCCGTTTGTTTAGTATGTAGTGTCTAAACAGCTGAGAGCAAAGACCACGCATGCGCGAGATCACCTTCTTGCTGTCATCATCCATGATGATGCCGCCGCTGAAGTCGATGGAGTAAGACAAGCCCTCTGGCCGGTGACGCGTGAACCTGGGTGTCCCTGCAGGGGTCTCTAGCGGCGTGTCGATGGGGGTACGGACGTCAGGTGTCTCCACCAGCGTCTGGGCCCCGAAGCGAGGAGTGTCGAGAGGGGTGGCTCCTGGCGGAGTAGGTAGAGGTGTGTAGCTTCTAGGAACAGTCAGCCGTGCAAAACCTGGCGTAGATGGCGATGCTGTGGCTGGTGTGGGGGCGGGCAAAGAAGGGGAGGGTAAAGAGCCTTGTCGAACACGAGGCGGTGTGGAGGCATCGCTGGCGGAATCCCCACAACAACCGCCACCGCCACCACTAGAGCGCCGGTGTCTAGACGAGTGTGAAGCTCGTCTCGTCGACGCCGAAGCTTCGGAGCGCGCCGAATGCTCCGAAAGAGAGGGAGATGCGGATGGAGTAGGAACGCGCGATGATGCGCCAGAGCGATGACGCTCCACGTACCACTGTCTCTGCTACGGTGACAAAGAAGAAAGAAACTCCTCATCATCCATACCTGCATTAAACACACGAATATTTAAACTTAATATTGAATGAATAGAGTAGACAATGACGCAAAGACCATTAAATACAATGACGTAATGACGCATATAAATACAATGACGCAATGAATCGAGTGATAGAAGAGGCAAGTCGAAAACTCAGAATTTTCAATCAAAAGATGTGAGCGCGAGTAGAAAAGAGCGTTATACACCATGGAAGGTACTTAGAGAGCCAGAGATTTTACAACACGGAGCAAAATTGTTCAAATACAATATTTGTGGCTTTAAGAGATCTCTCTCTCATCCTCGCATAACTCAGCATAACTTCCTATATCTATATAGAGCTCTCCGTTTAAACACATATCCTCTGTTTCATTTTGTAGCTCCTCTGCATGCACCCCATATAGAGTAGTAGCATCTTGATGCTCGTCTGGCACCACCGCAGCGGCTTCTGATTGAGCATCTTCTCTGATCTCCTCCATTGATGCCGTTGTGATTGGCACATGGTAGCCTTCATACGTCCTTGCACTACGAGGGGCTACCTCTATGACGTACCACCAGTTTGATGTAGACTTTGTAGGATGAAATATTACCTGCCAGAGCCACATAACTTACATGAGAGCTTTCAAGCACATAACTTGTAAAAGGGGGATGTTAACTATTTACATACTTACTTGTTCACAATGCTCGGGTAGTACAAAAGTGTCTCTTAGGTCAGTCCATTTCTTAGTAGAATCCACCTCAAGAAAACTAGACTCTCCTCTACGCACAGTAGCGTTGCGACCCTCCATGATTATCTTGAGCCATTGCACGTCGAACAAGTCGACAAAAAATCCTCTGTAATCGATTCTCAAAATCTCTTGCAGCGTGCCGAAGTAAGTGAGTTCCTCCACCACAGGATCTGCATCAGAGGAACGTCGTCGACTAGACTGTTCAAATTTTGCCATGATTCCACAATCTTGAGTAAAACGCTTTTTGTCAATTCGTTCCACCCTAAAATGTCGACCTTTACACCATGCTGCTGTGTATGACTTATACTACAACGAACAAAGATTATGAGTGGCCGTTCAAACGTTTAGAAATAAAGTCACTAGCTAGTCGTACATTGCAAACTTACCTTGGTCGCGCAACCCCGAGAGTACTCCCACTCTTCCTCAGTCACTTCGTCACCACATTGTTGTGCGCTTTTCAACTGGTTGTGCAACCATCTTAAGCTCATGAAGGTTGGTAGGCTCTCCAGAACCGCTAGATAGTGCATCTGTGGTCGACTTCCCCGTCTCCACTCGATTCGTGCCCTTTGTCGCTCTTGCTTTGCATCCTCATATTGTGAAATCCACTTTTGCATCACTGGATTGTGAAGCATGCAAAATCGGTTGATTTTAGCCTCTAGATCTTCCGTCATCTTCTTCTCAACACCGATATTGCACATGACAATCCCAGATATGCGCTCATCATCTATGGTTCGCCATAGCGTGTCCCGGGATTTATCAAATCCGTCTAGCCACTCTCCAATGTACACTAGGGACTCTGATACCAACCAACCTTCTGCCATGCTACCCTTCGGACGTGCCTTTTGACGCACATATCCCTTAAGCGTTTTTATGAAACGTTCTAAGAAGAACATCCATCTGGAATGAACTGTGCCAGCTATTTCCAACTCATCAACTATGTGAACAAGAAGATGCACTTGAATGGTTAGCATTGTAGTAGGAAAATGTTTCTCAAACATGCACACAAGCTCCGCAGCATTTAGTTTGGCGAATGGTATGGAGTCTACGTTGATCTCCTTTTGTGAGATCCATTGCACCAGCTTTGCAAGTTTGTAGATAGTGTTACGGATGTCGAGAGACAAACATCCCTCAATGGCAACCGGTAAAATAAACTGTAAAGTATGTGCAACAATGATATTAAAGTCCACATTTTATGCAATGATATTAAAGTCCACTATGAACGTACCTGACACATTTTATGCCAATCGTGTGACTTCAAACCGGAAAGCTTTCCTTCTTTAGTAAAACACGTTCGGAGCGAGTGCATTACGCCAGTGGGGGTCCGCAAAGATCGAATGGTCTCTTTTACTTTGCGTTCTTGGGATCCTATGAAAATCCATGGTGCTTTGGGGAGTTTTATCGATCCATCAGACGCTGTTTGCGGCCAATATTGCTCCATACGATCCACATTTCTAGGTCAACTCTGACTCCCAAAGTATCTTTCTTGCCGGTCAGATGGTCCCATAGTAGATTACCCACATTCTTGAATATGTACATTGGATCGAGCAAGTGATTGATCATGAGTCGGGGCCAGTATGGTAACTCGTACCATAGAGATAGTCTCTTCATCCCTGGAGGCAATCCGTCATCGCACATCTCCTTCTGCTCTAACCATGCTTGTGCAAACATCCTTGGTGGTTCTCTTCCCAAAAAGCCGTCGCGTAACACATGATTCTCTGGAAGATACGCTTGATGAACTTCGTAGATTTGCTTCTTCAGTGAGGGTGCCCTACGTGCATTCAGTCTAGGTCCACATGTGACACATGCTCTGTATCCGCTTGTTTGAAGCCCTGCATGTATACACATGATAATAGATCAACTATGGGAAAAAACAAGATTTACAGTGTCTGAGTGAGGAGTGTCAATAGATCACCTGAGCATTCTGTTAGCCCGGGATAGTCATGCATGGTCCACATTAGAATGCCTCTGATCAAAGCATTCCGTCGTCCTGTGTGTCGGCTCATATCCACCACCTCTATGCCAATCCACAATTTTTGTAGCTCTTCCAATAGTGGACGAAGATACACATCCATATTCCCCACTTTATATCGCCCTGGCACAATCAAGCTTAGCCATAGGTGCCCCTTCTTCGTAGTCAACCACGGGGGAATGTTGTAGTTGACGATGACAACGGGCCATACACTGTAAGATGTTGATCTTTGACCAAATGGATTTACGCCATCCATAGCCAGGCCTAAGCGCAAATTTCGAGCTTCCCTAGCAAAATCCGACCATGTTCCATCTATATGTTTCCAGGCTGCGCAATCTGTAGGAATTCGTAGCACACCATCCGAACATTTATTCTCCTCATGCCATGATGCTAGGGCGGCCATGGACTTACATTCGAAGAAATGCTTGATGCGAGGAAGCAGAGAGAAATGTCGCAAAACCTTTTGTGGAATTTTTGTCCCGTGGAGATCTACTCGATATCTTTCGGAATCACATTTCGGACACTTCTCCATGTCTATGTATTCCCCTCTGAAAAGAATGCAGTCATTAGGACAAGCATGGATAGAATTGTAATCCATCCCCAAGTTTCGCAAAATCTTTCTTGCTTCATCTCGGGAATCTGGCATCACATTGTCAGCTGGTAGTATGTGCTCTTTAAGCAATCTACACAACATAAAAATACGATACAGTCGTGTAAAAATCTATCAGATCATTATACATTTAGAGTTTTATTAAAGTAAACTAATTGTAATAGATCACCTGAAAAGCGCTGTGACGCTAGTGTCACTCCATCCAAACTTTGCCTGCATGTTGAGAAGAACCAGGAGTGCTTTCAATCTAGACATACGTGCTCCATTATACAATGGCGTATCGGCTTCACTTTTCATATCATCATAGATAAGCCTTTCTGAATCCATGATCGTCTCGATCATTTCATCAATCTCGGGTTCAAACATTGCCTTGTTGGGAATGTGCTCTGCATGATCATCCCCCGAGCTGTCAGAGGCTACATCTTGTGGCCTCACATATGCTGCTTGACCAAAGCGCCTGCGAACACGTCTATTGGGTTGCAAGATTGCTGCTTGTTGGCCAGCGTCAGAGTCCGACGAGTTATAATTGGCAACATCTCGATCTATAATAGATGGATTGAACTCGCCAAATTCGCGAACGTGTTGCAAAGAAACACGTCTTGTCCATCGCACAGCATGCTTGCATTGATTACAAGGACATAAGACCCTCGTTGAGAGATAGGTGTTTCGGTTGGACGGTCCCACATCCTCGTCACTACTCATAATGAGGATAAAAATCTTATAACCTGGACAACAAATTTAATATTCTATTGGCATTCTTCGTCTTCTCTCTCTCTCTCTCTCTCTCTCTCTCTCTCTCTCTCTTTACCTCACATTCTCTAGTCATGTCCAATCCCCGCACACCTCGGTCTAGAGGTGCACGGAGATCAGAACCACCGGGTTATAATCTCGTCTTTATTGGTCAATACCTATATTTGTGGGTACAAGAAATCTACAGACCCACGTCTACATGATACTGCATGTAGTGGACAAAACCCCTTTGCCTCTTCTCTAGCTGTAGCACTTCACAACATCTTAACATCTTTTCACAGTAGATCTTTTCACTGTTCGTCTAACTCTAAACCCTAAACCGTAAGTAATTCTTGCGTGGACTTGATCTAACGTAAATAAGCGTAAATCTAACTAAAAATAAACCTAAATCTAATTTAACGTAAGTCTACATCTAACCTCATCTTTAACGTCTTTTGGGATAGTTTCCTACGACGTTAAAACTCTCTTCTTCTTGTGTGTGTGTGTGTGTGTGTGTGTGTGTGTGTGTGTGTGTGTGGTAAACCTAAATAAACCTAAGTCTAATCTAATATAATATAAATCTAAATCTAACGTAAATTATGTTATATTAAAAACAAAGAACTAAACTAACAGGGATTATAAGAACCTTAAAACTGATTTAACACATAATTTTTCACATAACTCGGCAAGAGTTGGCATTCTCATCACTAAAGATGTGAGAGTTAACTTCCGGCGGTGACGCTGCCTCATCTCTATCCACATCTGACGACAGCAATTGGCCCTTTAGACCGTTCTTGCTCTTGTTACTAACTTTGAAGTTGCTGTTGAATGACTAGAGGTTGTCTAGATGGTCATTGTGTCGGGGATGTAGTGACTCTTGCCGCCCTGAAGATCCACCTTCTTCCCTATCTTCTGAAGACATTTCACCAATACTTTTGGATCGACGGAGCCCACCATGAGTGAAGGCAGCAATACCCTATATTCCATTGAGGGCTTTCTTCACCCGCTTCATGCAGGCATCGCAGTCTATGGAGACCTAAATCTAAATCTAGCGTAAATAAACGTAAAGCTAGTTAAAAATAAACCTAAATCTAATTGAATGTAAGCCTACATATAACCTAATCTTTAACGTCTTTTAAGATAGTTTCCTACGACGTTATAACTCTCTTCTTCTTGTGTGTGTGCGTGTGTGTGGATGTGTGTGCCAATAAAAAGAGATAAATGGTATAACCTTTCTATCACCCATGCCAAGTATGATAGATTGATTATGCCATTTCCCTCTTGAATAATAGGTCTTGAGTTCAACTCCTCGTCGGCTAGATCTTTAGGTCTTTTAATTTTAATTAGTTTCCTACGACGTTAAATTAGTTTCTCTCTCTTTCTCTCTGAATGTGTGTGCGTTTTTTTGGATCGTATGCATGTTTTCTCTCTCTTTTCCTCTCTCAATGTGTGCGTTTTTTGTTTATGCATGTTCTCTCTCTCTTTTCCTCTCTCAATGCGTGCGTTTTTTGTTTATGCATGCTCTCTCTCTCTTTTCCTCTCTCCATGTGTGTGTGCATTCTTTGTTTATGTATGTGTGTGTGTGTTTTTGTTTATGTTTGTACTCTCTCTCTCTCTCTCTCTTTCAAAAACACTATGTGTGTGTGTATGTGTGTGTGTGAGAGAGAGAGAGAGGGAGAGAGAAAGAGGGGAAGGGAACATGAGAATGAGGAGAGGGAAGGAGAATACCTGGCTCTCCTTCCTCTCCTCGTGTGTGTGTGTGTGTGTGTGTGGAGAAGAAAGAGAGAGAGAGAGAGAGAGAGAGAGAGAGAGAGAGAGAGAGAGGGAGAGCGTTACCTGCTCTTTGCTTGAGGGCGCCGAAAAACTCAGGTCTGAGATCTGAGTTTTTGGGCGCGCTCGGTTATTTTTTTAGCCCAGCGGGCGTCGCTATGAGCGTCGCAAATTAACAAAGAAATTTGCGACGCTCATAGCGACGCCGGGAATTTTTTTTTTGAGCGTCGCTAATATGAATAGCCTCTTGTAATGCTCTTCGCTATATTGGTTTTGGTGGACTCTTCATCAAGTTCATTCAATTACTTTTTGGAAATGCCAATGCTAGATCTCGATTAATGGTGATCTATTAGAGGCTTTTTCTTTGAAAAGATCAATTCGACAGGGCTGCCCTATAGCCCCTCTCCTTTATGCCATATGCTCTAACTCATTGGTTTGGCTAGTGCATGATGCTCTTGAGAAAGGCCTAATTAAGGGCATCAAGATCCCTGGTTCTTCCAAGGAGCTGGTTTTACAACAATTTGCAGATGACACAAACTCTTTGATGACTAATGATATAGGTTCTGTCAAGCACTTTTGGACTTGCTTGGACACCTTCTGTAAGGCTTTTGGTTCAATGATCAACCATTCCAAGACTAGATTTAGATCCTCCAAGGACTAGGTCCCACAAGTCATAATCGAAGCTGGCTATGTGGAAATCAAAGATGATCAGGTGTTCAAAGTTTTGGGAATACATATGGGGTTTAAGACTACCTTTGCTTAGAGATGGGAATGGGTCATTTACAAATTCTAACAGAAAATAAAAAATGGCAACACCATCAAAATTCAATTTCATCAAGAGCTTTTATCTTTAACCACTACTTACTCCCCTCTTTAATTTATTTTGTGTCATGTTGATGTCCAGCCCCAAGTATCAAAGAATCAGGTTTACTCTCTAGCAAGAACATTCTTATGGGGAGGTTTCTTGGACCAGACTAAGATATCCAAAGTCGTATGGGATGTATGTTGTCTCGCAAAGAATAAGGGTGGGATGGGCATTCTCAATCTGGAACATATCTCAGTTGGATTGGCTGCTAAATGGATATAGAACACAACTTGCTCATATGATTTTTGGGCACTCCTTTTGAAAAAGGATGTGCACAAATTTAAGCTGCACAATTATAAAGCATGGACCAATCGTCAATTTAGAGATGTTCTACTCTCTCCAGCCGCTATTATTCCTTATGGTTCCAAACTTGTTTGCAAAATGTGAAAAGCGTGGAACACTGTCAAAACCACCTGGAAACCTCCCGAGTTTTTTTTTTCTTATTATCCCACTTTTCTCCTTGACTCTTTCTGGTTTAGTGCCTAATTTGCAGGTCTAGCTAAAGCTGGAATCAGTTGGAAGCCTCATAAATGATTCAAGATAGGTGTCAGGGCTTGGAAAGATGTGATAGACAATGGACAACTCATAAAAATCTAGGATCTATAAAGGGACTTTCCTATCCAAAGAGCCAAACAATGCATGGGAAGACTCAAAGTCCCAGCCAAAGCAGTGGAGGCCACCAGCAACACCGCCTACATTGCATCACATATTTTTCACAATTCAAGCTAAGGGGTATAGTGGAAAACCCTCTCAAACAAAAGATGAACAAATTATGGAAGATTAGTTGGACCTGTAAGCAATGGACATACCGTTTCAAGTGCCTTTGGGCTTACCCAGCAACTAACAAACACAACATCCTAATGTGGCTCATTATGCATCAAGGGATTTGGACTGCCAAAAAAGCACTCAAAGCTCGTATTGGAAATGACAAGTGTAGTAGATGTCACCTTCACTTAGAAGACTGCCCTCACTTATGGTTTAACTGTTAGGCGAATCAGGGAGTCATCTTTCTCATTCAAAAGGCTCTCCTCCATTCTACCATCAAAACCATTGATTACAGGGATCTACTACTGGGCAATTGTAAAGGAATAATTGTACCATTGTGGAACATTTGGAGCGCGTATATGATGTGGCATATATGGATCCAGAGAAATGCCTCAGTCTTCCAACAATCTGTTTATTCTCTCTTATGCCTTCTCAGTAGGAATAAGTTGTAGACAACGAACTAGCTGTGTAATAGGTTATAGTAGACGTCTTTATGGTGAATGAATCTATCTCTTCTATCTAGAGAAAATGTAAGTGGTAGCAATGGCTTAAAATTGTGCCATGTTTCTATCATCCCATCAGACATAGAATGAAAGAGGCCCTCACTCTTTGACATTTGTATAGGGGCTAACCCACCCCTACCTGTGGGTTCCATGTATCCTTTTCCCTTTTTTTCTAATCAAATTTCTACTTCTTCAAAAAAAATCTTTCTGTAGAAAATAGATGCTAATAATATCAAGAGGACTCCAGTTTTCTTGCCCTCATAAAGTGTTACTAAATAGTGCTCGCAAACAATCATTGTTTAGTGTATTTTAATCGGCTAAGATTGCAAAATCTTGGCTAGATTCTGATCTTTCCTTGAACAAATCCGATAAAAGTTTACAAGTTTTAATGTAAATATCAATAAATGCTTTAAATTTTTTGCTAAAAATTGGAAGAGTTCTAAGTGTGGCCTTATTTTCTTCGATTAGGAATAAGTCTATTACTCACAATTGGTTTCATTTGGGTCATGTTAAGAAGCTTGTGTATTTGATTCTTGGAGAAAAGGTTCGTAATAACCAAGCGACTTTGGTTTGCACATAGTGTGTCCGCTTTTGCTATCTCAAACAAACTTGAAAAGCAAGAAACCTCAAGTATTCAAAAGACACCCTGTCATAACCAAATTTGACTCAGTGGTTTAGGAGAATAGTGAATGGATACTCTATAGGAAAACACAAACTCTCTAAAGAGTGGAAGCAAGCACTACTTGACTAAGGGCTAATGGTTGCTTGACTAAGCACTACTTGACTAAGGGCTAATGGTTGCTAATGGTTACTCGACTAGGATCTATGTGCTTGAGGCTTAATGTGAATTCACAACAGTTACACTCACAATTGTGAGTATGGGAAAAAAGAAGAAGAAGTTTGTGTATGGTAAGCTCTCAACATCCATGAAAAGTGCTAACACCCATCATTGTTCTATTGGCTAGTAGAATGTCCATGTTAACTCATGAAGAGTGAAAGCCAGTTCCAATTGTGTGATCACAATTGTGAGTATGAGAAAAAAGAAGAAGAAGTTTTTGTATGGTAAGCTCTCAACATCGATGAAAAGTGCTAACACCCATCATTGTTCTATTGGCCAGTAGAATGTCCATGTTAACTCATGAAGAGTGAAAGCCAGTTCCAATTGTGTGATGTTTGTATACTAAGATCCCTATATATATATATATATATATAGAGAGAGAGAGAGAGAGAGAGAGAGAGAGAGAGAGAGAGAGAGAGAGAGAGAGAGCACCTCTTGTGCAATGTTTGTATGCTGAGAGCTCTATGTTGAGCTCTCAACATCAATGGAAAACATTTCGTCTAGAGTTAAGCAACTTAAGGTCCATTCAACTTAATGTGGCCTTTTTATTATTTATCACTATGGGAAGAAGAGCCAGCATGCCAATAAATATTTATGGTGATAAACACTTCAAATTTTATTATAATTGTTGTTCAGGAAAAGTGTGCCTCATCTTAGCCTTGAGCCAGTTGAAAAATCAAAACACTCGGTTGAAGGGAGGGGAAGAAGGAAAAAATCTATTTGGAAAATCCAAGAAAATAGAGTTGAATTACAAAAAAATTTCATTTATTTTGAAAAATTTCCCCTTTAAATCTACCCTAAAAGATATTTTGTATATTTGTGAAATTGATATTTCCAAGTTTGAAAACAAGGGTCAAATTAGCCTTTCTTTCAAAAATCTGATAGGGTTTAGCATTTATATTTTGACAATTATATTTAGCATTTATCTGATAGGGTTTAGCATTTATATTTAGAAGCTATAAACATATACCAAAGCTTGCTATCAAGTTAGCGAATTTGGGGTCAAGGACATGATAGTAATGTTCAGAAAGGACTTCCAAATGGAACAAGATGAAAGGTCACGTCGCATTCTAAAAGAATAAATGAAATGCAAGTTGCAACCATATGAGCTCTTAAATGAGAGCACTCTTTTACAAACTAAACTATCAAACAACGACTGAAAGGTCACGATGGCTTTCTATAACTAAAACAATAAGAAAGCGATAAAATCACGAGATTGAGTTTAACTAAAAGAGGAAGCAATGTTAAAGAATGTTTCTTTTATTAAGCGATCGAAACGATCGAATGTCCTCTCACAAAGGAGAAAACAAAAAATACTAACAATTTTTTTGAAATTTGTAAGATTTTTGAACTAAGTTTTGACATCATTGCATAGGTTTTTCTTCTCTTTACCATGATTTATTCATTAATATACATATATGTGTGTAAATAGATAATGAATAAATAAATAAATATAATAAAAAACTCATTAATATATACTATATATTTACTTATTTGTATTGTGTGTGTGTATATATGTTTGTGTGTGTGTGTATGTATAGAACTTACTAAAATTATGCAAGGTGACGCTTCACCTTATCATTCGAAAAGAATATAATGCAAGAGAAGTCAAGCCATGTGAGGAAGTGAAATGAAAGAATGAAAATAATAAAATGCAAGACAAGTCAAGCCATGTGAAGAAGTAAAATGAAAGGTGAAATAAAAATATCCATTTAATATTTCAAAACAAAATAACATTTAAAGTAAGTTTCAATCATCACTGAAAACATTGAAAGTATGGCTAACCCAACACTTCTCTAAGCTTCTTTTAGAAAGCCGTAAAAGAGTTTTTAATGAAATGGAGCCATACGAGGCTCTTAAATGCTTAAATGAGAGGACTCTTTTACAAACTAAACTAACGAATAAAATTTTAATCGGTCACTACCTTCACATCAACTGTATAGTGACTTCACATCAAATTTATGCTTAACTCCCTCCTTCTCTGGGGCGCGATTTAGTAAGCTAAAATTTCAATGTCTTTTTTTGGCTTTCAAAAGGCCATGGGAAAGTGGGTGGATAATTGGTATACTTTCTAGCATTGATTAAGAATCACAGATTGGTGATACATGTGTAATATTGTTAGGGATTAGCTTTAGAATTTTTTTGCAACTAACAATTTTTTTCAGCTTTTTGTTTTGATATGTAAATGTCACCTTGTTACTTTAGTGCATTTATTATTATTAGGAATTAAGTTTAGACATTTTCAATATTCATTTCTATCCTAAAGATATTATTGATTTCTTTCATTTAATAACATGCGTCATTTTATTGTGTAATTTGTTTTATTGATACATTTATACACTAATTGAATCAATTCCTAAACTCTCACTAATATTTTATATGTTTATGCTTTCATGAGGTCAATTAATATAACACTGATACATAAGGACATAAGGAAAAGCAAAGATTTTTGGTGCAATTCTTTGACCGTTGAATTGAATTGTTGGATGTTCTCCGTGTGGAGTTTGAACGTTTTTGGATTTCAATGTGTGCATATGGGAGTGCCCCCCATTCTCTCACTTCGTTGGAGTCGAGGTAGCTCTCTCTCTCTCTCTCTCTCTCTCTCTCTCTCTCTCTCTCTCTCTCTCTCCTATAGGCCGCGGTAAACCTTTACCTTGTTTTTTTTTGCAGAGTTTAAAATATACATCACACACATGCTCAATCAAGCCATGGCTACACCATAACTAACATTACCCAAAAATCATGCACATCAGCACTGAAAACGTCCTAGGGGTTTTACAGAGAACTCCTAAACCCAAATAAAGACAATACTAGAACCGTACCAAGGGTTTTACACCGATCTCTCCAACCCATACAAAGGACGACGAATCCTAACAATAATGTCGAGAAATCCTTGGATGCCACCATGCCAAAGGGCTGTGTCACCGTCCATCGGAGTGTCCACAAGAAGCCAAGCAAACTATCTGCTAGGACAACATGGAAAATCAGCAAACATCGGGCCGTCTCTTACAAAGCATACCATGTCCGAGGCAAGCAGTAGCTAAGACAAGGAACTAGATATACAAAAATCCATAGAGAAGATAACTGGTATTGCCGAGGAAGAGACCTAGACATGCTACATTGAGAAACCCCATGGTTACCACCATACCAAAAATCACCCGCCATCACTACGAGTAAAATGAACAAGGGGAGACATCATTGCCAGTACCACCAACTCCATCCAGGCTTTTGTAGGGGAGCTTTCAAGAGGGTATGCAACTTTAAAACATGGACCAAAAAAACAATCCTATCTGCCAGCTATTTTGGCCACCACCGAATGTAGAAACCCCTAAGCCACACCCAACATGGCGAGTACCACGGTTCCAAAAGTAAGGGGGATGTGAGAGGGAGAGCACCTGAAACATGGACGCTAGCCGGAGTACCCCCACCCAGAGTATCACCTGATGCTGGAGCAACACTACACACTTGTTGCAAGCGCCATCGACGATAGAGATCTAGGCAAGGCCATCCTCCCTTGCAAAGGCCTCCTATGGGACCTCCACCCATGAGGCGAGCATAGATCTGAAGACGAGAAAGCCCATGACCCCCCTCACCTCTCGATTGCAGACCCTAGCTCAGTGAACTCCCTTCTTCACTTGACACTAAGGGTTTTCTGGAAAGGCCTAAAAATTAAACTGTTAAAATATATAGCAAACCTTTTTTCTTTTTGTGCAAAACTCACAATTGTGGGTGCATTAATTGATAATTAACCAAAAAGAATTACATACCGAGTCATGCTCCAACCAAGCCATGGTGTCCATACGAGAAAATTGACCAAATTTATACAGCTGACATCCAAACATAAGGTTAACAAAAAACTTACAACCATACGATTGACATGGGAGCCACCCCGACATCATCATCCAATCCCACAACAAAAACATCGGCTCATAAGAATCCACCCTCACAGGAAAAGAAACTTGAACTGGCTCCACTAGAGTATGTTCCCCTGCCACACAAGAAAGGGCTCCACCCATACAGAATTGCAGGAGGCTAGAAGAGAGCATGCTAGACACGGAGCAAAGACGAACCCCATCACCGATTTCATAGGAGCTTACACCAAAACGAGAAGAGAGCGGAGCAACAGAACCAACACACAACATGAAAACCACACCATCTTGGAGTGCCACCATGTAGGGGAAGCTGCCAGAAACCCCCACATGCACAAGACAGTGCGGCAAACCCACCATCTCGGCATTGTACTTGATGATATTCAAACTGAAGCCCTTTATGGAGGGCCAAGCACCATCCGAGAAGAAACCTACACAAGCTAGAGTTTGACTACATCCTAGATTGCACAGCACAGTCCACAAACGACTAGATATGCAACCACTAGAGACACCAATTATTCCATGGTGTGCGATTTTCCCTCGACATGAGTGAATGCAGCTGCCAAGGCCGTATGAAAAAAATATGTTGGGTCCAACCCATCTCACAACACTACAATGTGTGGGGCAACGGAGGAATCCATCCTTGAAACCCCCTACACACGGGCCTCACCATCCCCACCATAGCATCCTATGTACCTGCGGATCACATAGAACTCCAATGTTGCAAACAACAAGGCCTCCATACACAACATCAAAGGCCCGCCCAACCCACATGCAAGCGTTGTAGTTGTCCTTGGACTCGCTAGAGCAAAGCAAAAATAGGAGCTTCACGATGATGAAATGCGAAGCAGTGTATATTAGAATGACGTCAAGAGATAACCTATACTAAGAAAAAACTAACTAGAGGAAACCTTTGCTAAAGACATTTGTTGAAAAAGTTGACAACTTCGATAAAGTTTGATTCCACATGTTTTAAAAAGAGAAACAATTTACTGTAATTTTTTTATTAAAAAAATGGGTGAATAGATATATACTAGTATGTGACCCGCACGTTGCTGCGGCTAAGAAAAAGTAAGGTTGGGGTCACAATGGAGCGACAAAATAGCTAAAAAGAAGCCTTTTTTGGGTGGAAGACTTAAGGTGTACACTCTTTTGTCGCCTCTCAGTTCACACTTAAGGGTGGAAAAGTACTTAGATCACACTTCTATTGCTACCTCAAGGTTCATACTAAGGCGACCAAAGAGTGTAACCATACTATTGAAAAACCTTAGTAGAGCACCATAGAACTCAACAAATTGCAATTGAAGGGTGGTTTTTGTTAGCCCAAAATTGAATGGGTTCTTTTCCAATGTGAAACTTTAGTTTACGTGGAGGGTGGAACACTCCTTGGATCGGAGAGAGAGAGAGAGAGAGAGAGAGAGAGAGAACCCTTTTTGTACCTTACGTCAATGCTGGTTGAATCACCTATCGTCATGCAGTCTGAATACCTTTGTTTGGCTGTTGCGCTCTCATTCGATGTGCAAGGTGACTTGCGGTTGTCGTCTTGCAATCTGAATCAAATCTAAGGCCCAATTTTGGTTCCTACACCTAAAAAAAGGTGACAACATGTGCAAATATATATTCTCTATGCATAGAATTCAAGGTAGTGAAAACTATACCTTATATGTATCATTACCTTAACAACTCCTAAGTGGTAGATGTAAGGTTTTCCATTAACTATGAATAGTGACATCTATTTCTCACTGGAGTACTTCCAATAGTGCTTCTACAAATTTTGTCATTTATTGCTAGATTTCAAATTTGAAGGGGAGAAAACCCAAAAGGTTTAGAGAAATCTAAGTGTTAAAACATTTCAATATAGTTTGACTATCTCATCGATGCTTGTGCTCATCAACCCAATGCAGTAAATTTTAAATTTGAATGTAGAAAACCTACAAAATTTAGAGAAATTTAGTGTAAAAACCTTTCAATGTAGTCAATTTGACTATTGCCCTAATGCTTGTACTAATTGTCTCGATGTTGTCAAATTCTAAATTTGAGGTGATAACACGTACAAAATTCAAAGAAATTTAGTGTAAAAACGTTCAATATAAGCAATTTAACTATTGCCCTGATGCTTGTGCTAATTGCCTCAATGCCCCATGGGAGTCATTCCTTCCCAATTGATCTTCATGAACCATCGGCTATCATCGTTGAGCCTTTCTCTCTATTGTCTATGTGAGCAAGATCTTGGGAGGAGCTTTCTGTCTTTCTCTCTCTCTCTCCTCTCTCTCTCTCTCTCTCTCTCTCTCTCTCTCTATTGGCGAGAGCACTACATCTTAGCCTTTCTTTGCCTCTCTCACTCTCTCTATCTTCATGCACTGGCAACAAGAGTGCTCTTGCTCTCTCTTTCTCTCTTGAGTACTTCCAACAATTTTTGAAAGAATGTAGGTTTGGTATAATCTCCCCTACAAAATTTGAGATTTATCAGTAAATTTTACACTTGAAGGTGACCTGCTGACACGACTCATTCTGCAAGCTGTAACATTTTGTGTGTGTATGGGTGTGCATTGTGTCTTGAAAACCTTGCATGATCACTTTACAAACTGCTTTTTCAATGTAAGCACCTACATTGGAGAGAGAGAGAGAGAGAGAGAGAGAGAGGGGGAGGAAGAACCCTTTTTGTACCTTACATCATTGTTGGTTAAATCACCTATCGTCATGCAGTGTGAATACCTTTGTCTAGCTATTGCACTCTCATTGGATGTGCAGGGTGACTCGCCGTTGCCATCGTGCAATTTGAATCCAAATTAAGGCCCAATTTTGGTACCTCCGCCTAGAAAAGGTGACCACATGTGAAAATATATATTCTCTATGCATTCAATTCAAGGTAGTGACAACTATACCTTATATGTGTCATTACCTTAACAACTCCTAAGTGGTAAATTTAAGGTTTTCCATTAACTATGAGTAATGCCATCTTTTTCTCACTTGAGTACTTCCAATAGTGCTTGAAAACAACCAAGGTTTAGTGTAATCCCAGCTACAAATTTTGGCAATTAATGCTAAATTTTAAATTTGAAGGTTAGAAAACCCAAAAGGTTAGAGAAATCTTGTGTTAAAACTTTTCAATATAATCAATTTGACTATTGCCTCAATGCGATTAGTAAATTTTAAATTTGAGCGTGAGGAAACCTACAAAATTTAGAGAAATTTAGTGTAAAAACCTTTCAATATAGTCAATTTAACTATTGCGTGATGCTTGTACTAATCGTCTTGATGTTTCCAAATTCTAAATTTGAAGGTGAGAACACCTACAGAATTCAAACAAATTTAGTGTAAAAATGTTCAATAGAGGAAATTTAACTATTGCCTTGATGCTTGTGCTAATTGCCTCAATGCCCCATGTGAGTCATTCCTTCCCAATCAGTTACCGTGAACCATCGGCTATCATCGTCAAACCTTTCTCTCTATTGTCTATGCGAGCAAGATCTTGGGAGGAGACTTCTTCCTTCCTCTCTTTCTCTTTCTCTCTCTCTGCGGGAGATTTTTTCCTCCCTCCCTTACTCGCTCTCTCTCTCTCTCTCTCTCTCTCTCTCTCTCTAACCTTTCTCTCTATTGTCTATGCGAGCAAGATCTTGGTGTTGAGCTTATATGTGAAGCTACTCAATACATGGCTTCTCTATATATGGCACCCAGGTCCCCTCTATATATACATCATCTCATGGGTGTATTCTACACACTTTGGGGTTCTACTTCTGTGCTCTCTCCTTCTCTCTCAACATGGTATCAGAGCAGTACGTTTTTGTTTTCAGTTTTTCTCCTGATCAGAAATGATTTTGTAGAAACTACTCGCGAAAGAGACCGGAATCGATGTGGTCTACAACTTTGCAGAAAGAAGTGTTTTCAAATTCTGCACCGATTTTGAGTTATCGTTCGCGGACTGCGTACATACCTGAAAAGCAACTTCCGCTTTTTGTTTTCGATTTTTCTCCTGATCAGAAATGATTTTGTAGAAACTACTCGCGCAAGAGACCGGAATCGATGTGGTCTACAACTTTGCAGAAGGAAGTGTTTTCAAATTCTGCACCGATTTTGAGTTATCGTTCGCGGACTGCGTATATACCTGAAAAGCAACTTTCGCTATTTGTTTTTTATTTTTCTACTAATTGAAAACGATTTTGCAACGAAACTACCTACGCTAGAGACCGGAAGCGATGTGGTCTACAACTTTGCAGAAGGAAGTGTTTTCAAATTCTGTACCGATTTTGAGTTATCGTTCGCGGACTGCGTACATACCTGAAAAGCAACTTCCGCTTTTTGTTTTTGATTTTTCTGCTAATTGAAAACGATTTTGCAGAAACTACCTGCTAGAGAGTCCAGAATCAATGTGGTCTACAACTTTGCAGAAGGAAGTGTTTTCAAATTCTGCACCGATTTTGAGTTATCGTTCGCGGACTGCGTACATACCTGAAAAGCAACTTCCGCTTTTTGTTTTTTATTTTTCTTGCTAATTGAAAATGATTTTGCAGAAACTACCCGCGATAGAGACCGGAATTGATGTGGTCTACAACTTTGCAGAAGGAAGTGTTTTCAAATTCTGCACGGATTTTGAGTTATCGTTCGCGGACTACGTACATACCTGAAAAGCAATTTCCGTTTTTTATTTTTCATTTTTCTGCTTATTGAAAACGGAAATTGCTTTTTAGGTATGTACGCAGTCCGCGAACGATAACTCATGTATATAGAGCTGTGGGTTTTTCCCTTGATCCCCCAAGGGTTTTTTCATCCACAGTTAGGGACCCTTATTTGAGCGGGGATGTTGAGCTTATATGTGAAGCTACTCAATATATGACTTCTCTATATATGGCACCCAGCGTTATATTATAAAAATCATTGAATATACAAATGTTTATTTGATAGGATAGGAGTAATGTAACTCCTCATAAAACATTCATTGTAAAAGGAGTGATGTAGCTCCTCGTAAACATTTGTATATTCAATGATTTTTATAATATAACGGTGGGTGTATATAGAGCTGTGGGTTTTTCCCTTGATCCCCCAAGGGTTTTTTCATCCACAGTTAGGGACCCTTATCTGAGCGGGGGTGTTGAGCGGGGACCCTTATTTGAGCGGGGGTGTTGAGCTTATATGTGAAGCTACTCAATATATGGCTTCTCTATATATGGCACCCAGGTCCCCTCTATATATACATCATCTCATGTGTGTATTCTACACACTTTGGGGTTCTACTTCTGTGCTCTCTCCTTCTCTCTCAACACTTGGGAGGAGACTTCTTCCTTCCTCTGTTTCTCTTTCTCTCTCTTTGCGGGAGATTTTTTCCTCCCTCCCTTACTCTCTCTTTCTCTCTCTCTCTCTCTATCTCTCTCTCTTTATTAGCGAGAGCACTACATGATCTTAGCCTTTCTTTGCCTCTCTCACTCTCCCTATCTCCAAGCACCGGCAATATAGGTGCTCTCGCTCTCTCTTTCTCTCTTGAGTACTTCCAACAATGCTTGAAAAGATGTAGGTTTGGTGTAATCTCGTCTACAAAGATCGAGATTTATCATTAAATTTTACACTTGGTGAGAAAACCTACAAAAATTAGAGAATTTTTGTGTAAAAACCTTTCAATATAGGCAACTGACCTATTAAAATTCTCATTTTTGGGAAAAACAATTTTGAGCAGTGATTTCGAGTCACTTTCTCTCTCCCTCCCTCCATCCCTCTCTCTGTCTATCCACCTATCTATTTATCTGACTCTCAAGCCTTCTCTCTCTCTCTCTCTCTCTCTCTCTCTCTCTCTCTCCAATGTGAGTGCTTACATTGGAAAAGCAGTCTGTAAAGTGATCACACAAGGTTTTCAACACACAGTGCACACCCATACACACAAAAAATGTCACAACTTGCGAAATGAGTCGTGTCAGTAGGAAGTAAGTGAAGTGAGTGGTGACCTCTCATCATCCTTGTTCAAATGACCAAGCTATCTAGCAAATTAGGAATACATAAATGTTTACATTTGACTAATAGAAAGTAAAAGTCATCAACCGACCAAAAATGCTTGTTAATTCTCTCTCCAACTACCAAAGTCTGGACCCCTGCCCCAGTGCCATGTAATCCAAGGAAGAAAGTGTCCAACATTGCTCAATTGGGAGGAGGAGCCTCCTATTATTAATCAGCCGAAGCTCCCAACGAAGGAGGGAAAATTTAGTGTTGAGCTCTAAATTTGTGAGCCACCTATGCTCCTTGATGTACCAAATATCCTTCCATTGGGTGATGCCTTTTCTATGGATGCAAAGAGGTGATATGACTTTTCTTTCATTCAGTGCGGGAATAGGCCTAATAGACCACCACAAGGATTCTTGAGGTCAAATGGAGATGCTATTCTTTGAGTCCCAATTGAACATTAGCTGCCCCTTGTACTTATTCCATGCTTTGTATAGGGTTTTGAGGAGATCTAAACCTCTAGCTTTGACTTGACTGGGACAAAAAAAAACTGTCACCCAAGGCAGGTTGCTTAAGCCTTTATGAGTTTTTATGTGGAAGTACTTTAGGCTTTTGAAAAGTAGCATAGCCCACTCCTCATCACAATTTTCTAGTGCCCTTAGCACCTGATTGACTGCAAGTTTGTCAGCCCCAACAGCCTAATGTCTTTTACCCCCTAAGCCTCCTACTTCTTTAGGAAGACAATGCACAACCCAATTGACCTTAGCCGCACACCTTTTGTGAGGGTCCCCTACCCACAAGAGATTTTGATAGCATTCGATAATTTTCTTGAGATGGGTGTCTGGCGGTCTCCAACATGAGAGGGAAAAAAGAACAGATGATTGCAGAAAATGATTGATGACCAGAATGCTGTCGGCTATGGATGATTGAAAGCCAATCCATCTATTGAGCTTAAGCAAGAATCTTTCCATGACCCATTGCCAACGTTGCAGTAGAGTCATGTTAAGCCCCATTGGAATCCCGAGGATCTTGAATATAGTACCCTCAAGAATGATTGCACATCCTTGATTAAGAAGCCACGGAGGGAGGAAGGGATCTAGAGGACGATCTAACCCTATTTTTTGATGGTTAATCTTTGCACTAGAAGCCTCACAAACAACATAAATGGATTCCAAAACTAGCTTAAAGTTCCTTTATCATTGTTTAATAATGCATTACTGTCATCAGCGAATTGGGATAGACAATGCTGGGTGGTAAAGTTGGGGAGAGGAATTCCCTTAAACAAAACCTGTCATAATTTTCTCATTGACTAAGTAGTTAAGACCATCATTTGAAATGGAAAACAAGAGAAGGGCCAAGGGGCATCCCTACCTAATCGAGCGTGCCAATCCAAACGGGTCATTAATTAAGACCATCGTTGATTGCTATCCTTGCTTTGACATTTCCAAAGAGGGTAGCAACAAAGCTGATGAGTCTGGGTCCAAATCCCATCGTACATTCAATTAGGAAAGACCATTCAAGCCTATCAGATTCTTTATCAAAATCTAGTTTCACAAAGACATAGTCCAATCCTATTTGTTCAGCATAGTAAATGCCTTCCCATAGACTATTTACTGCTTCCAAAATCCTCCTTCCCTACATAAAACATTTCTATTCAGCATTTATCCACTTGATGAGGGAAGGAGTAATTCTGATGGAAATGGCCTTTGCAAAGATTTTGTAGGCTGATGTGAGCACGGTCCAGGGTCTCCAATTAGAGAGGTTTTCCTTGGACCCCCGCTTGTGGAGTAACTTTATCACACCCGTGTTGATGGATATTGGCATGGCTTGGTGAGCAATTAATTCCTCCCCTACTAGCAACAAGATGGGGACCATTGTATCTTTGAATGTATAATTTTTTTTGAAGGGAGACCATCTAACCCAGGAGTCTTTTTGACCTTTAGCAAATATATAGCCATTTTAATCTCTGTCAGAGACAAATGACCAGCAAGCTGGATAGTTGTTTCATAAGGTATCACAAATTTTTTGTAGTTCCACAGTTTTTCTATGGCCATTATTTTTGAGTTTGTGAGAACCTCAAGAGTACTGAGCAAAGATTCATAATGGGCTCTGACTAATTCTAGGTTTTCTTCCTCTAAGGTGGCCTTGCCTCTCTCTGTAGTAAGCCACGAGGCGATTTCTTTAAGATGTTTCTTCCTAAGGGATTTGAACAATTGTTCACTGGGTCTATCTACCATAACTGCCACCATTCCCAAAATAAGGCAGTTGCATGGAGGAGTGTGAGATTCTCTTTGTATCTCAGTTGTTTCTTAAGAATGCTAATTTTGCCTTGGGTATCGTGCTCTTCAAAAGTTGCAGCTTCTAGCTCCACCAAATCACTATATAATGATTCTCTCCTCTTCCTTCTGATACTTGCTTCCTCTTTTTTGAATTGAATGAGGGCTTTTTGGTCCAGGCCTTTGCCGGTGATTGGCCCTTGGAGAATTCTTAAACCCAGAAAGCTATAACACTAAAATTGTGTGAACATGAGCCACTTTTGTGGCTATAAGCACCTTCTTTGTAAATTCTTGTTCTCATAGGCCACAAAAAACCTCATCAAAACCTTTCAGGATTTGTTCTCAAGGCATGTAGGGAGTTGAAAAAGAAATAGAAATAAATAATTTCATGTAAAATTATTTCTTTTTAAGAGCCGTCTTTTAGGTAAAACTGAGCAGAAATCGCTCAAATGTTTTGTTATCCCATGTAGACCCCTAAAAACCTTCATAGCACATTGAAAGGTTTTTGAAAGATACATGGGTATGTATACAATAAGATTCTATGCATATACTATTTTTAGAAAATAAGATGTCGACTTGTTTTAGGCCTCAAAAACATGTATGCTGTTAAATTTAAAAGCCACTTTTGTGGCTTCTGACTATTTTTAGAAATTTAAATTTTTAACTTTTTTTAGGACTCAAAAACATGTATGCTGCTAAATTTAAAACCAAACTAGGTAAAGTTATAGAATTGGATAATCCTAAAGCATGAGATGTCTTTGCTCAAAGCATACAAATAAGGAATGAAAGAGCATACGGAAGGGTAAAGAAGGCCAGTGAGTAAAATAAGAGGAAAACAACAAACAAGGGAAGTAAAAACGTGAGACAAAAAAATATGTGGGGACAACCTCCAACTCAAAACATAGGAGGTGACTCAAATTAGAAGTTGCTCCGATAGAGCGACAATTGGAAGGGGTAAGAAGGACCATATTATTATTGAGAGAGATCTACCTGCCATCTCAGGCTACCAATAAGGCACTTTTTTTCACGACACTCAAAGTTTATAAACGTCGGGGAACCATCAACATACTCACAAACAATGAAGGGAATTTAGTGCAAGACCCCGATGGTATGGCTAAGTTGATGCTCTACTAGTAAAGGCAAGTTATAGGAAATCTAGAAGCTTGATTCGAAGAAGCCAAAGAAGCGAGAGCTTCACTTCTCAACATTGTCAACAAAACTATAGCACCCTTTTAAGCATACCTGCTCGAGAAGGCCTTCATTGAATAAAAATGCTCACTATGGGTGAATTCACTTAGCAAGAAAAAATCTCCTAGATGGGAAAAAATGACAACTAGGTTTTTCAAGGAGTATCTAAAGACACCTATTATGTGTCCTAGATACAAGAGTGAAAAGAGTTCTCATTAAATCTATCCCAAAGCTTGTTTGGTTCTCTTATGATCTAAGACACTAGTGATCATCACATTATGATAGCTACGTACAAAATCATTAGCAAAGATATCACCCTTAGGCTATCTCCACTCTTGGGGATAAAGGTATCACCCCCCATCAACATGGCTTTATAAAAGGAATACCAATTTATGATAACATTTTTGCAGCACTAGTTGGTATCAATAGTGCAAACTTCACCAATCAAGAATGTATCCTCTTACACTTGGTCAAAATGTACAACTGGATCCTTTGGTTGTACATAGAAGAATGTTCCTCTTACACCTAGAGAAAACGTACAACTGGATCCTTTGGTTGTACATAGAATATATCATGTAAGTGTTGGGTATTGGTTCTAGCTCTGCTAGATCATACATACCCTAAGAGTAGGAAAACACTCATAGCTTTTGTTTAGTAACATAATTGTGGGTGCCTTTTGCTGGAGCTATTCTACCTAACTTGGTCTCACCTATATATATGAAACTTGTCTTCAATATGAAATAGTCTTTGATACCATACATGGTCTCTCTCTCTCTCTCTCTCTCTCTCTCTCTCTCTCTCTCTCTCTCTCTACACACACACACACACACACACCCATAAGTTCAACTCTCCTCATTGGATAAATCTTTAAGGTCTCTTCGGATAGTTTCCTACGATGTTAAAATTCTCTTCTTCTTCTCTCTCTTTTCCTCTAATCTTTTTATGGAAATCTTCTCTCTATATTATGTTTTCATACATTTGTTACATCTTTTACATAAGAATGACGAACTCCATCATCTTAGTCTACTTGTGATCAGACATAACTAGGCATTCCTCAATCAATTTAGCTTTAATCATAGTCCAGGGTAAGGTGAAACTCTAAGAAGTGGTAGAATAAAAAAATACAGAGTTTTTGGCATTTCACAATAAGAACAACACCCACACTCTAAGTGAGATAATACATAAATCCAATCCTCATCATCAGTTTTGATTACACCAAAGGTCCAGATGTACTTATTGATCTTTACATTCCGTTGCATCACACAAGTATTATACAAGAATAACCACCATGAGTGAACTATGGGACAATTCCAAAAGAAATTCTTAATGGTATCCAGCTAACCACATCTAGGGAATCTCCCATCCGACATATTCTTCTCAGCTAAAAATTTGCCTATGGAAAGAGATCCTGTGAGAACTATCCATTAAAAAATCTTATGCTTGAAGCTCATTCGTAATACCCATACATCTGATAACTTCTGAGTCCACCAGCTCCAGTGTACTGGGATTTCCATATCCGGGTGCATCTTTCCTGTATTTGAGCCTTGGGAATCAAGTGCATGTAGAAGACCTTTTTGGGTGAAGACCACCTCTGCTGGCTGAGGTATCCACAACACCAAATCTTTGAATCTGACGGTTACATCCTGATTGCAAGGCACACTGAGATTAGACACATAAACACACAACTGCCCCACACAATTTTGAGTCCATGGCCAAGTTTGAATCTTCTCTTGGAAATCATAAAAGCAATAAGACTACCCTTACATCTTGTTAAGTCGCGTGTCGTTAATAGCCCGATTAATTTTGTAAAAAGAGAGATTAAACTCCTAATTGTTCGCTCGTCCGAGTGACAATGTTGTTAACAGCCCGCCTTGGCTAAGGATTAAGTTGTACTCAAAGCATTAATGAATTAATTGATGATTACGATGATTGCCAGAGCTGTCAATGTCTCTTATTCTGTCTCTTGACACCTCTCACAGCCAGAGGCCCGACGCCTGTCCACCGGCTCACGTTTCAAACACATCTTCCCCGACACCGCAAACTTCTTGACACCGGTTAAACATATGTTTGTTCTTGAGATCTACTTGGCTAGAATCGTGTGGACTCTCATTGACAAATCAATAGTGTACTTTCATCAGGTGTGGGGCATGACTTCATGGGATAAATTGTTCTCAGTAGCTCCTATAAAGCTCTGTGGTAACACTACTAATATGATTTTTTTCCTTTGTTGATTTGGGAGGGAAGAGCCAGATATACTAGAAACTCACTAAGGATTGAATCATGCTTTTGGATTTTTGTTTTTAAAAAGTCCCCTGCTCTGTTTTTGGGTAAAAAATCCTTGAACCTCTTCAAAAGGGGGTTAACTCAATCAATCAAATCAATTATTGTGCAGCTCCCTACTCTTTATGCTATGCATTGGCTTAATTATTGTTCTCAAGTTTTAACTTCCTCCTGCTCTTCAGTTGATATCCGAAGCTTTACCCCTTGCTTGGCCGCTACACTTGTTTGGCTTGCCTTGTGTTTTCCTCTTCCCAGCTCATGCGACCTTGTTTCCCTGCCGAGCTCCAACTTGTTACCTTGCTAAGCTCAAACTCCCTTTCTGCCTTTGCCAAGCCATGCTCCGACTCTTTCCAAGCTCCTTATTTTCCTTGCCGAGCTCCGACTCCGCCAAGCCGCTTCAATCTTTCTTTCTTTCTCACCTTCTTTTGCTCAATACCTTTCACTCGTTCGCTTTTCTCTTCTTACTTGAATGTCGAGATTAAGAGATCCCAAGCCCTTCTTCTTCTTCTCAAGATATTCCCCGCCTTCTCCTTCCCTTGTTACCTTTGTTGTTTATCCTTCCACACCTTGGTCGAGAACGAAAGAGAACCTTCGCTTCCTTTGCTTCTCCTTCTAGAGAGAGAGAGAGAGAGAGAGAGAGAGAGAGAGAGAGTCACCTTCTCAAGCTCTTGCATGCCCCTCTCTTGATCGCGGCCGAGAGAGGAGGAGAGAGAGAGAGAGTTTCTCTTGCTTGTCCAACAACAGAGCGAGAGAGAGCCCTCACTTGGCTTTGCTAGCCGAGGACGAGAGAGAGAGTGGGTGGTTGCTCTTCACCCTTGCTTCCCCTCGAGCTCCCCTTGTTACTCTCCTTTTCGCACCTCTCCTCAATAATCCTTAAAATAGCCGCTATTCTTTTTATGCAACGATAGCACCGTCGCTATGGAAACCGCCACTGGTGATGTGGCAAGGCGGGAGTTGACGAGCATGGACTTTAGCAAGAGCGGTGCCAAATAACGGCGCCATGGCATGCTTGTCCACTTCCTTCTCTATGGCGAACTCATCCAAAACCGGAGCTGGCCAGCGCAAACTCCTCTTTCCTTGCTCGCTCTCCTGCCCGCTGGTCGATGCCATGGCTCTCCCCTTTTGTTTAGTTCACACCCTATTACTCTTTAGGGTTGCCATACCCCCTTGGGCGGCCTTCTAATTTGCAAGGGGACACTTTAACTTCACCTTGGGTGACCCTTTTGGGTTAATTTGTGGCGGCCCTTGGCCCTTCTTGGGCACCACATTAAGCATACATACCGACCAAGCAATGCCAAGCACTCCCAATGGCCGCTAGGCATATTCCGCAATTAATATGCTCCATGAGCTGACATTTCGGATTAAGAGCTCATCAAGAACTTTTTGTGCTTCGTAACTGACGGCATACATAACCAAATTTGGCATACATGCCAGTGTCAAGGCTCTCATTAGCCCTAAACTAACAATATCATCATGATTTTGTTTTCCGATCAGTGTCTCCTGCCCTCGAGATGCAAGTACAGGTGATTGGCTTTGGAGAAAGGCATTCCCTTCGCATTTGGTTAAATTCCCTAGAGTTTCCTTACTGCAATTAGGCTAGGTTTATCTTGCAATCATTGTTCTGCATAAGATGACATTCCAAAACTTGGTTGAAGTCAAAAATACCTAGATGGCACTCCCACCAAGCGGACCAGGCTGCCCCTAGTGAAATTTAATCTGGCGATATCTCAATAATCGTAACTCCGATCATTGATCTGAAAAGACCCACGCCCTCCACAAAGTGATCACTTCAAGCCCATGCATTCACTTCATTTCTGTCAACTTAGCTGCACTTGCCCAATCTAGTACGGCCAATCCAGTACGGATCTGTATAAACTTAAACTTCAAACTGCCATAAATTTTTCACCGTAGCTCCAATCGACGAGCCGTAAAGACAGGCCAGTAGAGCACTTCAAGTACTATAATTCTAGATCACAACCTTCCATCTGTGATCACTTTAAGAATACTCTTTTTTAGCATCATTAGGGATTTGTTGGCCCTTTAAAGCCGCCTCTGGCATACATTAAGCGTAAAAATAGCTTGTTACCAAGCCCTAAACATTGATCATTAATCAAGTAAGCTTCAAATAACCTTGATGTGCCATTTTTTCTGGTATATTTCTTAGCATGGGAGCGGAGTTGCAGGATAATGGTCTTGCCAGGAAAGCACCAAGCTTTTGACTGTGAGTGTTTGTGAGAGAACTCCAAACTATATGAAAGAGTTATTTTGTAGATGCCATGAAGTTTAGGGTTTTGAAGGAAGTGCAATCAAAGAAGTACCACTCTTTCTCTCTTGTACTCACACACACAAAGAAATAACACAAAAGAGCATATCAAAACAACACAAAGATGAAAACATCAAGGCTATGGTCATATCGTATCATGGGTAATATGAAAGGGTTAATAGATTATTTAATGGTGTTCACTCTTTCACCACCAAACAGGCTACAAATTGTTCTTTGGAATTGTAATTTTGTGCTTACCATACTATATATGTTTTGTCTAGTGATTGGGATTAATTGTGTGTGCAAATCCTCTTGGTGCAAGATAACTACACTTACGTAAAAAAAAAGTTAGAGTCTATAAGGGGTAGTATGATGGGATCGAGTGAAAGAAGTATATCACTGAGCCTTTATGGGCCAAAGAGAAACAATATACGTTGTTGAAAGTGTATTTTATGGCTAATCCATATGTTAATTGTAATGGATTTCACAAAGTGGAAGAGATAGAAATTCACATCATGTGGATTATTCATCTAGGATAACTATAGTATGTGAAAAATACAGATATGAGATAAGTTAAGAGAAGAGAAGTTTCCCTCCCAAGCCATATTCTTGTCTGTAGGCAATAAGGATACTTTGGGGAGAGATGTACATGTAGCGGAGAGAGATGTACCTTGTGCACTAGTATTTCTTCACAAGAAGGTTGGTGATAGAGCATTGCTGCTTGAATGCCTTCAAGAGAAGTAATTAGGACACAAGAGAGGTAGAAGTAGTAGAAGACATGGAAATATAGGTTGGGCTTGGAGATAAAAAACAAAAAATCAACAAAATAACAAAGCAGAAAAAACACCTTACTTATCAACCCCTTCAAGATTATTTGCCAATTTGATGAATATGGTAAGAGATAGAAGACTTCGGCCTTGAGTGACTAGAGTTGATGCTTAGAAGGATGCCTTCAAGTTTAGCTAGTCTTTCTCAAAGACAAGTGTAGGGCATAAGGCTAATTTGTCATGAATTCTCTCACTCCCTCTTGAATGAATTTCAAGGAAGAAGAGGTCCCCTTTTACAAGTGATGGGTACCCCCAAGGGTTACACAAGAAAGAAAAGAGCCAGTGTGAATAGGAACTGACAAAGTTTGAAATGGGTTGTCCCTACATGATGTGCGCCGACTGGGGTCCACCATTTTGATCATGTCTCCTCAACCATGGCTCCAAATAAATAAATAAAAATAGGGACAGAAAAATTAGCTCATAATCTATAACCCCCATATTATACACTTCTTCCAATTTGGATTGGAACCTTGTTTAAAAAAACATCAAAATAGGGTACCTTTTGGGAAGCAAAAGTCCTATTGTGGTCCCCTTAGCCTAGACTTTTATTTGATTCCAATGGACATCTCATGCAATATAAAACATTAGGAAGAGAATAGGGTCTAGGAGAGCCTCTTTATTTGGCAGTTTAAGTGAGTCAAAGCTCTAGTATTAAGAAAGCAATCAAAGGACACATTTTGAATTCAGACAAGCAAAATGACTATTTTATTTGAATTTGAATTTTTCCCCAAAATGAAATTTAAAATCTAGCAGTCAAAAGCATATCATGTAGCATATCTATGGAAAGAGCTCGGCATGTAGATTGCAGCTCTATAATCTCCGCTCAAATTGAAGATCATCTATAGGAATTATGGAAGGTCAAAGATCATAAAGTTGTCCACCTCCTTTTTTGGGAGAAAAGTGCATCCTTTGACCATTCTTACACACCCACCATTCTTGCACACATGACATGTACCTATTCGTCAAAATGTTAATCACCTTCATAATCTCTTGGCAAATAAAGAGGCCCGCTCCTCTTCCTAATGGCATGACATTGTTCCTTGACAAAGTTTTGTAATCATCCTTGCAATAATGCATTAAAATAGGTGTATCTTTGAGAATCATGTAAGCTTTAAATTACTTTTTTTAATTTTATACTTTTTTGGGATAAATAGTATACTAGAGTTTCCTCTATGTCATAGGACCTCAATGGTATCCTATGATCACGGTTTCTTCAAATTAGACAATCTTAGAGCCAATTTTATAGAATAAGGTGCTAAGCCACTATTGTGGCTCAAACAAAAACCTAGTATTAATTAATAGAAGATTGGACTTCTCGGAGTGCAAACAAGGTAGCATTTGAATGGAACCAATGATTCTAACAATTGTGTAGCTTTGTCATCTAGTGTAACGACAGTAGGATAGTGATCGGACGCACAAGAGGTGTGGCGGGGTTTGAATTTAAGTCTGCTAAATTTATTGGCTAAGGGGATACTGACAAAACATCTATCAAGGCGATCTTTCCTGGAGAGTTTCCCTAAGGAGTAGTTTTCCCATGTAAAGTCTCCTAGAATGCCCACATCCCAAAGATCTACCTTATATTTGATAGCTTCTCATTGCCTTTTCTCGCTCCCTGAAATTACCTAGCACTTTGTCCATGTACTGATCTTGCTTAGACTCAACCATGTTGAGGTACCCCACCAAGATTAGAAGGACGTCGATTCTTTGAATCTTCTCCCCTTTCTGCACTGAACCAAGTGCATAGACGATTAAAACTAGACATACCAAAGGTTCCTCTATGAAGAAGGCACACCAATGATCTCCATTAAGTGACTTTAACAGTAAAAGCCTTTGTTTGGCTATCCAAATTGCCTTAGTGAGCTACCTCACCCTACCAAAATCAACCAAACATTGTGGCTATCCCTACATTTCATTGTACATAGGCGTGCGTGAGTTAGGGGACTTTCCCCATATATTCTTAAAACCTGAGCTAACTAGTCATTGGACTAGTTGAGTCAAATAAATAAATAAAAGAAATATTTCATTGTATATAGGGCCTAAATATAGGTATTTTTTATTATAATTATTTTGGTATTAATTTAAATATTCTACCTAGGTGTGCATTATTTGCCTACGTATGCTATGTACAGTGACTCACCATTTCCATAATTTTTCTTATCATTTTGCATGCTCTTTACTCCATAAGGGAATACTTTCATGCAAGCTTCTCTTATTTTTGGTGTGAGTCTACTCCAAGGAAAAACCTCAAAAATCACCTTTCACCACCATCAGTCGTTTCCTTTCACTCAATTCCTATTCCTATAGATATTCAATTTTACCTCTTGTAAATAGATATACATCAATAAAAAAAAATGAGGGACCTCCTCATTTGATTTCCTATATTTTCATATATTTATTTTTTATATATATAGCGAACATTGTTCCAGATTCCATGTATTGTTTATATATACTAGCCTGTTTTTTCTATCATATCCATATATTATATCTATACATAATCCACAACCATGCATATGCTCAAACCCCTAAGAATCTATTAGGTCATGCTCTCATGCAAGGAGGGGATTATCTTTTGAGCCTTATGCAAACTCAACAAAAGGGGGGCCACTGAAGAATTTTTTGTGAAGAAAATTGGGTATTTTGGTGGGATTGTTTATATCCATCTCCACTCCGAATTTGAAGTGGTGGTTAAAAGAGAAAATGTGGACCAAGAGGAGAATAATCACCTTAAACATTTTAATATTTTTTGGAGCAACCACTGGTGAGAGAGGATTTTTTTGGTATCCACTTTTCTCACAAGTAGCCCATAGTCTTCTCTCACCTCCTTTCCTACTTCCACTCACATACACAAACTCATTCTCTTCTATTCCTCACTAAAACCTTCAACTTCCATGGTTTTCTCTCACCCTCTTCACCATTAGCCTCTCCTCTTATGCCCATAGCTCTCTTTTGAAGCTCCCCGGGGAGGTCACCTAATAAAAATGTAACCTATCAGGTGAGTTCAACAGAAGGGTATTTACAGTTCTTGAAACTTACAGAAATATATATACAAAAGAGCATTATTTTTTCAAATTTGAAAAAAACTTACAAATCATCAAAGAAAAGGGTATATTATATTCCTAAAAAAATTCACAGATAAGGGGTTTTACAAACATGTCTTGAACGCACGTGATATGGTAGTTTTACACATAGTGAACCCCCGAGTGAAGCTCTACCTACATCCATCATCTCCATATCTCTCTCCCATATTACAATTTTATTCTACCCTTTTAAGAATGCATAAAAAAACAGCAACCTAACCATACTTAATCTCTGAAAATGGGGTCTTTTTATCAACAAAACCCTCATTATCTTTGTGGTGATTCAACTATGGCAGTGGCATGAAAAGAAGAAGAAGAAGAATAACGACGGTGACTTTTGACAATCTACGAACGGGTGAGTCCAAGACTCTTCAAGGATTCACCATCTCAAGGGTACACCCATCTCATTCACCCCTCTTTTCTCATCCTTCAAGTCATTTTACTCATTGTAAATATATTACTAACTTTTTCTACTGATTGCTAGCACTAACTACTAACCTACTAACATAAACACCCATTAATGCAAGTCTAGAAAGCACCTTCTCTCAAGACATGTATATATAGTAAAAAACATATATATATATATCTCTCTCTCTCTCTCTCTCCTTTCTTAAAATTCTACTTTCACCTTATTTACCATCAATAATGCGCTCTGTTGAGTCCACGTCCATAACTCAAGCACACAAAGAAGACCCACAATGTTTTGATATTGAGAAAAAATTATAATACTAATTTTTTAGCTTGTAAATTAGTATTTCCTATAATCTTAATGAGGGGTCCCCAACCTATAGATAGGCCCCTCTCCTTTTTGTAAAACCATCTCCAACATCTCACATAGCACCCCAATACTATATGCGTTGTCATGAGTTTTTTGGAGAAAGGGATTATGCATATGTACATACCCATGCATGGTGCATCAGATAAGGAATTGCCCATTTTCCAGAGCCAGGTGGTTACGTGGGGCCCACGTGTGTACAGGTAGGACAACATGTACATAGTGCATCGATTTTCACTATTACCAGTACCATTGTATTTTTTCTATAATAATAAGGATTTGGTAGCGCGTAAAACTTCTCGAGGAAGCTATCTGCGGGCGGATGACATGAGGTAATTAGGTGCGTCAGATGACATCTAGTGGCATCAGGAGGTCGAATGGGGTCAATACTTGCATGTGGATGAGTACGGGCACAACGTGGATGTTTTCTTGTGATAATTATGCAAAAAGGTCATCATGAGGACCATATTTTGGGGACACTTCACGTGGTTGCGGGATGCATTATTGAAAAAAGCTGAGTGCCAAGTGTGCGGATGACGCAAAAAAGTGACAACTATGCACTGCGAGGTTAATTTTTGGCCTGTTCGGGGTCAGTTTGAGGTCATCTAAAAGGCCAAGGGTGCCCAACTAATAAAACTAAGTGTGGGAACTGAAAAAACAGAGAGAAGACCAGAAAAAACATGGAGAGAAGAGGAGGAACAATCGTAGGTGTGTTTTTGGTGTTTTTGGAGTCTGTTTTGGCCGTAAACTGCTCATCCGAGGTCGGATTTGAGCACTTTGACATTGTAGATTGGGGTTTTGGGCCATTCTCGGACGTGATGGCACTGTCCATTTTGCCAAATTTGTCACTGTTTTTCTGCTGTTCTGGCTGTGTAAGTTTCTCCTATGAGTGAAGCTTCTGCTCCAGTTTGTGATTGTATCTGGCATATTCTTACCCATATTGTGAGCTACTTGCCCCATTGGTGTTGTACCAAGATCATTTGTATCTAAACATTAGAGGTTCTCCTCTTTTGAGCTGATTTTTTTTTTTTGTGTGTGTGTGTGTTTTTGTTTGTGGAGTGGGCAAGTGGATAGTCTCTCTCCTCTCACTCCATAGGTGTGTTCCCTGTCTCGGCCAGGTGTGTTGTGTAAGTTGAGTGGTGCCCCCTAGTGTCTGTGTGTATCATTCCAAGAGTGTGTGTCGGGTCGTTATAGAGGCGCTGTGTGTGTTTTCATCCCGCTCACATTCTTTTGGTGCCCCCACTAAGGATCTTCTTCGAGTACCTTCTGCTTCAAGCTTTGAGATTCGGGATTACAGGTTGCAGGTTACAGGGACATGTACATGTACAGGTGATTCACACAGGTACAGGTAGCTGGTGTACAGTGATATACTAGCAGTGATGTCACTTGCAAGTGTTGTGGGTATGCATAACTTGGCGCCTGTTTGATCGCATTGTCTGCTGGATTGTATGTTACTTGTGGAAACTGTCATTGTACGCGTTTGTTGAGCCATACTTGGTTTTATTTGGCAGTCCCAGCCATTTCTGAGACTTGGTCTGGAAGATAGTCATTTCTGAGACTTGACTATACGCGATTTGCATTAGCCTTCGTGTGAGGGTCGATAGCGTGAGGTTTTATTGAGCTGGGGGATTCTCAAATGTGGAGATCCTTTCGGTGATACAGGTAGCTGGAGCAACCTTTTTGTGACCTCGCCATAGGCTATGTATTAGTGATTCCTATTTGATGCTCGGGTTCTATTGTTGGCAGTTTATGCATACATATACAGTCTATATTTTGGGTTATTACTGCTCTACTTCTGGGAAAACTCTGTCAAAAATTTTCCAAGTTATGATGGCTTGTCTTTTGGTCTTTTAAGCCATTTATACTGTTATGCTGCTGAAATTCTGGAAAAATCAAAGGATAAGTCAGGTGTGCCTTCTTGGGAGCTTCATGGTTGACTTTAATGGATGATCAAAATGGCCCTCAATTCACTCTTTTTCATTTAACTCAGAGAATCCAGATAAATGTTCATGTGTCCAGGAAGATTTTTTTCCAGCAGCGCATAGTCTTTATGTTCGGGCCAAGAAGATTACGAGAGATCCTGGAATGTCCTTTGTCTGTTGTAATTCCAATGATTAACTATGAAAACTCATTTGATGTGCATGTTCTTGTCCTTATCTAAAGTTGAGCTCCATTGAAGTTTCTGGGGATTGGGTAGTGAAAAGTTTTGGGTTCTTGTACATGTGTTCGAAGGGGTTCTCAAAGCATCGTAACTTGGGTAGCCATGGATTTCTCTTATCCGGAGTTTCATGGAAGAAGTGATGAAGATGTGGAAGACTTTTTAGATAAGATGGAGGTTGCCTGCATTAGCAACCAGATTCATGACCCGGCACAGATGTTACGTCTTCTCCAAATTTGTTTGAAGAGTGATGCACGAGTTTGGTACAAAGAATTTGAAGAGGAGTTGCATGTGGCTGATCCACCTGTAAGATTGAGTTGGGACAATCTAAGGCATGGATTGGAAGCGGAGTTTGTGAAGATAGAAGATCCTGACAAAGTGTGGCAAGAAGTATAGGCTTTAGTGCAAAAGGAAGGTGAGTAAGTAGATGCGTACATACGTAACTTCTCATTGGCATGGGAGCGAATGTGCAAGGCCTTAGTACCACAGATACCGCCGCCTCACATGATGAAGAAGGACAGGTTCTTGGCTGGTCTTTGGGAATATATACCTTGGAGAGTGGAGCTAAAGAAGCCTAGGACATATGAAGATGCACTAGAGGTAGCAAGGAACAAAGAGTGGAAGCTGAGGAAAATGAGCCAGCTAGGAGTAGAGTCTTTGCCCATGAGGTCTGAGTTTCAGCCTATGGACTCTTTACAAGGTCGCATGCCAGGGGTTCATCATTGTTGAGCTTATATGTGAAGCTACTCAATATATGGCTTCTCTATATATGGCACCCAGGTCCCCTCTATATATACATCATCTCATGTGTGTATTCTACACACTTTGGGGTTCTACTTCTGTGTTCTCTCCTTCTCTCTCAACATGGTATCAGAGCAGTACGTTTTTGTTTTTGATTTTTCTCCTGATCAAAATCGATTTTGCAGAAACTACTCACTCGAGGGATCGGAATCAATGTGGTCTACAACTTTGCAGAAGGAAGTTTCTTCAAATTCTGCACCGATTTTGAGTTATTGTTCACGGACTACGTACATACCTGAAAAACAGCTTCCGCGTTTTGTTTTTAATTTTTCTGCTAATTGGAAACGATTTTGCAGAAACTACCCGCCAAAGAGACCGGAATCGATGTGGTCTACAACTTTGCAGAAGGAAGTTTTTTCAAATTCTGCATCGATTTTGAGTTATTGTTTGCGGACTGCGCACATACCTGAAAAGCAACTTCCGCTTTTTGTTTTTGATTTTTCTGCTAATTAGAAACGATTTTGCAGAAACTACCCGTGAGAGACCGGAATCGATGTGGTCTACAACTTTGCAGAAGGAAGTGTTTTCAAATTCTGCACTGATTTTGAGTAATCGTTCGCGGACTGCGTACATACCTGAAAAGCAACTTCCGCATTTTGTTTTTGATTTTTTTTGCGGAATCCGGAATCGATGTGGTCTACAGCTTGCCACGGAATCCGGAATCGATGTGGTCTACAACTTTGCAGAAGGAAGTGTTTTCAAATTCTGCACCGATTTTGAGTTATCGTTCGCGGACTGCGTACATACCTGAAAAGCAATTTTCGCTTTTTGTTTTTGATTTTTGTGCTTATTGAAAACGATTTTGCAGAATCTACCCGCGTGAAAAGACCGGAATCGATGTGGTCTACAACTTTGCAAAAGAAAGTGTTTTCAAATGCTGCACCGATTTTGAGTTATCATTCGCGTACTGCGTACATACCTAAAAAGCAATTTTCGTTTTTGTTTTTTATTTTTCTGCTTATTGAAAACGATTTTGCAGAAACTACCCCCGTGAGAGACCGGAATCGATGTGTTCTACAACTTTGCAGAAGAAACTACCCACGATGGGGATTGGAATCGATGTGGTCTATAACTTTGTAGAAGAAAGTTTCTCTAAATTCTGCACCAATTTTGGGTTATCGTCTCGGATTGCGAATATGTTTGAAAATCAAAATTTTACTTTTTGCTTTTGATTTTTCTCATAAATGAAAACTTCTCAATTATATTTTTCTTCATCAATCATATATTTGTTACTGACGTAACTTTGCTGCAGAAGCCAGTTACACATCGTTCCGATTCAGTCAAGCCGTTGATGATCGTCCAAATTCTATCGAGCTACTGTTGGTACATGATCTTTTGTTATATGATATACTCGTTCATTGATTCTCATATAATTATTCTTTTAGAGATATAGATTACGTCGTTTTATTGATAATTTCTCATTGATATCATAGTGATTTTGATGGTACCATGATGATGTTTTGTTAACTTTGGTCATGGTGATTTTCGTTGATACCATGATGATATGTCATTGATACCATGGTTATTCTCGGTGGTGCCATGATGATATTTCGTTGATACCATGGTTATTCTCGGTGATTCCATGATGATATTTCGTTGATTCCATGGTGATTTTTATTGATACCATGATGATGTTTTGTTGATACCATGGTTATTCTCGGTGATACCATGATGTTGTTTCGTTGATACCATGGTTATTCTCGGTGATGCCATGATGATGTTTCGTTGATACCATGGTTATTCTCGGTGATGCCATGATGTTGTTTCGTTGATACAATGATTATTCTCGGTGATATCATGATGCTTTTCGTTGATACCATGATCATTTATTCATTTTTATTGATATAATGACGATATTTTGTTAATACTTTGATGGTATTCATTGATCACTACATTGATAAATGTTGTTTTATGTAGTATATACACATATCATTTGTATCACGTAATCACACATTTTGTACTTTTACGTTTATACTTTATGTACCATATGTTGTCGTGCGTATATATGTCGTCAAAAGAGTGGCATCGCGAACCATCTCTTATGGCATTGTGAACGTAATTATTTCATTAACGATGCTAATAATTTTCATGACATGTTTTTTTTTGGAGTCTATGATCTATGTAGGATTGATCAAAGAATTGATTTTATGAAGACAAACTTGATGACAATAAAAGATTTATGAAGATATGTTTGGTGATGCCATATTGATGACAACATGAAGACATGTTTGGTGATGCCATATTGATGACAACATGAAGACATGTTTGGTGATGCGATATTGATGACAAGCTACACAACAAATTCACGGAGACACTTTTGATTATAAACTAATCGATAGCTTTTACACCTCTTTATTGAACCTTTGTATTCATTATTATATTGATAGGATAGGAGTAATGTAACTCCTCATTAAACATTCATTGTAAAAGGAGTGATGTAGCTCCTCGTAAACATTTGTATATTCAATGATTTTTATAATATAACGGTGGGTGTATATAGAGCTGTGGGTTTTTCCCTTGATCCCCCAAGGGTTTTTTCATCCACAGTTAGGGACCCTTATTGGAGCGGGGGTGTTGAGCTTATATGTGAAGCTACTCAATATATGGCTTCTCTATATATGGCACCCAGGTCCCCTCTATATATACATCATCTCATGTGTGTATTCTACACACTTTGGGGTTCTACTTCTGTGTTCTCTCCTTCTCTCTCAACAATCATGAACCAGTGGTTACTGTTACTTCTCAGGTTATGCCAACAGTGGTCACTACAGCAGTGCAAGATGATGGGCTAAGGCAAGACATGAGGCAAGTGGTAGGTTTAATGAAGAATCTCAGCCTAAACATGCTAGGCCAAGTGGGAAATAATCGAGGTCGAGGGAGGTTTGCAAATCAGCCAGGAGGTGAAGAAAGGCCCAGGAATGGTGTTGGACAAAGCAATGGTAGGTTCTGGAGGCAGACACCCACATGTTATAATTGTGGAGAATTGGGCCACATCAGCTTGCAATGTGATAAGCCACCAAAGATGGGAGGAGACATGTATCCATTGCCAAGATAGGTGCTAACTAGGTCAAATGATTATGGCATCGAAATTAAAGGAGATGAAGGAACCAGTGGATTAACCCAGGAGGAAAAGGGAAAGACAAAAGTGCTAAGCGTGGTTTCCTTGGAGAGGGCATCAAAGCTAGAGGATACATTAGTGATGCCTATTGGGAAGAGGACCACAGAGGACAAGGAAGAAAGAAGTGCCGCAGGTCCTAGTAAGAAGAAGGGAAAGATCCATGAAGGCGAGGATGTCAAGGCTAAGAGAAAAAGAAGAGCTCGTCGCAAGTTTCATGTTTCAGATTTTCCACTAGGGGATGGGCAATTAAGCTATGACTTGAAGGAGGATCTGACAAGCAGGAAGGTAGATGTTACTTTTGGGCAGCTTATAGAGATGGTTCCTAAGCTAAAGTGACAGTGGAAGAGGATGGTTAACCCAATGGAGAAAGAACCAGAGAGAGGTTCAGTGAAGGTATTGGCAATGGATGAGCTACTACACATTTGTCCAATAGTAGATGTGTGGCACAAAAAAAAAAATCTGGGACAAGGTTATGTGGATGGTGGAGCCCAAATATGTGTCATAACACATTCATGTGTTGAAAAGATGGGTCTTACAGTGACTAGGGTGTAAGGCTTTTGGATCAGATTGGCAAACCATCAAAAAGTAAAATGTTTGGTTGTTGTAAAGAGCTTAGAAGTGGAGGCATATGATGCAAAGACAGTGGTTGATTTTCATGTGATGCCAGGAGGGTTGGGAGCATATCCTATTTTACTGGGTAGACCATGGTTACGTGTAGTGGGAGCTGTTCAAGATTGGAGATGTGGTACGATTAGCCTCTATGGAAAGACAGGTGCCAAGAAGCTATATAATATGGACACAAGGAAACGATTGGAGGAGCTTTATGAATATGAGGATGTCAAGTCTAGTGATGAAGACTATTGCACGGTGAGACAGACGAGGACAGTGATAGCACTACCAGCAGTGATGAGGATGCTGATGTTGCATTTCTTTTGATTGGATAAAGAAATCCAGGAGTCTGGTTTAGTTACATTTGCGAATGAGGTTGAACATGAAAGTGAAGGGCCTTATGAAGTGATTGAAGGGCTGATGCAAACCAAGGTTGAGTTGTCAAAGAAGCAGGAATTGATGACACAAATGATTAGTGGAGACCTCTCAACTATGGAGAAGGAGATATATTTGCACATGCAGGTCTATGCCAAAGTAATTGATGGTTTTCTTGATGCAAAGTTGATATATGGCATCTCTACAGGTTTTCCTTGGGAACCAGGTGGAAGATTGATTAAGTTTTTGATGCAGGGAATGCAAAGTGTTTTTGTGTGGGATCCAAGTGGAGTGAATATCTCCTTTTGCTGCTACTGAGCATGAATGCTCTAGCAGGCTAGGGGATGCGCAAATTATGTCAGGAGTTTTTGGAGCAAGGGATTGCACATATGTACATACCCATGCATGGTGCATCAAATAAGAAATTGCCCATTTTCCAGAGCCAGGTGGTTACGTGGGGCCCATGTGTGTACAGGTAGGACAACATGTACATAGTGCATCGATTTTCACTGTTACCAGTACCAGTATATATTTTTTATAATAATGAGGAGTTGGTAGCGCGTAAAACTTCTCGAGTAAGCTATCCGCGGGCCGATGACATGAGGTAAGCAGTTGCGTCAGATGGCATCTAGTGGCATCAGGAGGTCGAATGGGGTCAATACTTGCACGTGGATGAGTACGGGCACAACGTGGATGTTTTCTTATGATAATTTTGCAAAAAGGTCATCATGAGGACCATCTTTTGGGGCCACTTAACGTGGTGGCGGGATGTATTATTGAAAAAAGCTGAGCTCCAGGTGTGCGGATGATGCAAAAAAGGTGACAACTATGCCCTGTGAGCTCAGTTTTTGGCCTGTTCGGGGTCCGTTTCAGGTCATCTAAAAGGCCAAGGGTGCCCAACCAATAAAGATAAGTGTGGGAACTGAAAAAACAGAGAGAAGACTAGAAAAACCGTGGAGAGAAGAGGAGGAACAGCCGCAGGTGTATTTTTGGGGTTTTTGGAGCCTGTTTTGGTCGTAAACTGCTCATCCGAAGTCGGATTTGAGCACTTTGACATTGTAGACTGGGGTTTTAGGCCATTCTAGACGCAATGGCACTGTCCATTTTGCCAAATTTGTCACTATTTTTCTGTTTTTCTGGCTTTGTAAGTTTCTCCTATGAGCGAAGCTTCTGCTCCAGTTTGTGATTGTATCTGGCATATTCTTACCCATATTGTGAGCTACTTGCCCCATTGGTGTTGGCCCAAGCTCATTTGTATCTAAATATCAGAGGTTCTCCTCTTTTGAGCTGAGTTTGTGTGTGTGTGTGTGTGTGTGTGTGTGTCTTTGTGTGGAGTGGACAAGTGGATAGTCTCTCTCCTCTCACTCCATAGGTGTGTTCACTGTCTCGACCTGGGGAGGTCACCTAATAAAAATGTAAACTATCACGTGAGTTCAACATAAGGGTATTTAAAGTTCTTGAAACTTACAGAAATATCTATACAAAAGGGTATTATTTTTTCAAATTTTAAAAAAACTTAAAGATTTTAAAAGAAAAGGGTACATTATATTCTTAACAAAATTCACAGATATGGGGTTTTACAAACACGTCTTGAACACACGTGATATGGTAGTATTTTACATAGTGAACCCCCCGAGTGTCTCGATAGGTGTGTTGTGTAAGCCGAGTGGTGCCCCCTAGTGTGTGTGTGTATCATTTCAAGACTGTGTGTCGGGTCGTTATAGAGGCGTTGTGTGTGTTTTCATCCTGATCACAGCGTGAGGAGAGACTAAGGCATAGAAACCACTTTGTGAGCTTCACCTTTGGTGTGAGAGAAGCTTTCAAGCTACACATTGCAAGTGAGAGAGTGTGAGTACAAAATCACAAAACCACTATGTATATGTTTCTCCATCATCAATAATTGAGGTTTGGTGCATCAAAGGCGTGATTCAACATTCAAATCTTCGTCCTTCTACTTGTGCAATACGGTCTGGTGAATTCAAGGTGACTTGTGTATTTTAAGTTTACATCATTTGATCTTGTTTGAGAAAGTGTTTTAGTGTGTTTTCATTGCCAATTTTGTGTCCATTGTAAAACGGTATTGTGGTGAGAGGTCTCCCACACCCTAAGATAGTGTGTGTGTGTGTGTGTTGGCAATGTTTAGCATTCACTTGTGCAATACTGTTTGGTGAATTCAAGGTGACTTGAGTATTTTAAGTTTACATCATTTGATCTTGTTTGAGAAAGTGTTTTAGTGTGTTTTCATTGCCAATTTTGTGTCCATTGTAAAAGGGTATTGTGGTGAGAGGTCTCCCACACCCTAAGATAGTGTGTGTGTGTGTTGGCAATGTTTTGCATTCACTAAGCATTGAGTTAACTTTGTACAAGCTCTACGATAGCATCATAAGAAACTATCTCCATTTGCAATTCACAAACAAGGTATTACGCAAGCTCTATTCCTCTCTTTCTTCCCTTTGCTCTGACTCTCTTTTGCACCATTTGGTATGTGTCTTTGTGTGAGATTTCTTGTGTGCGTTTTGTTGCACCTCCTCTTGGTTGTTGTGAAAAAATCTCTCTTGCGGCCTAGTTTGCATTTCACAAGTAGGTGGTGCCCCTATCTTATTTGCGTTTGGGTGTGGGTTTGTTATTGTATTGGTTTGTGGTTTCCCCAACCCCAATTGAGCAACACGGGAGCCTTGAGGGGTGTTTAGAGGTCGCCTCTCTTGTTGCCCGCCCAGGATTGCCTCAATTTTGGTGCCCTCACTAAGGAGGGCTTGTGTATGTTGTTGTGAATCCTCATCCTTTAGAGTATTTAAGTAGCATGCATGAATCACAAAAATTTGTATGACCCGCTTGTTCCCATTGCAAGGCAAAAGGTGCATATCATTGTTGTAAGCACAAAATTATAATTTCAACGAGTAATTTGTAGAACTTTGGGCCCTCTTAGGTTGGCCGAGATGAACGCTTCAGTAAATCTTTTTATTTTGTCTCTCATTAGGTTCGACCTTGGTTTGTTGGATGTCTATATTTTTGTTTTGTTTTAAGAATTACGTCATGCATAGACCATGGATAATGGCCCATAGAGATGTTTTCCTTCCATTTCACTCCACACATTAGAATAAACATTGCAATTAGTAGAAAGATCCATTTTCAACAATGTATGGTGTTTCATGTTTGGTGCCCAAGCAGTAGGACTAATTCTTGTGTCACCAAACCCTGTCATCCTACGTATCTCTTGTTGACTATCATAGATCATTTGATGTGCATATTTTTATTTTGTTGTAGAATAGATTGCAATTTAAAAAACATTATTATGTAAATCTTAAAAAAAAAAAGAAAAAAATGTGTTGTCACTTTGAAATTGATTCCAATGGAGGGCCAACGCCAAATGTTAGATATCCTCTCTTTTTTGGAGATCTTGGCAAGGATGCCAAGCTATTTCTAGAAAATTTCAAAATGGCTTGCCGAATAAAGAGAGTGATAGGAGATGATGAACGCTTAGAAATGTTTGAGGTAGTTTTGAGGAAGGATGTTAGCACTTGGTTACTCTGTTTCTCAGGAGGTTAAGAGAAACTATAACGAAGTCGTTGATCATTTCAAGTGATACTTATTTAACTCCCAAAACACTCAAAAGCTATGGCAAAATATTGTTTCTCACAAGCAAAAAGACTTAGATGACTACTACATGTACAAACAGGAGTTTCTACGTCTTTGGGCTATATGGGCGAGCAATGTTGCTAACCATGGTGATGGTGCATAGTTCCTTAAGAACGAGAGTTTCCCACACTCAAGATAAAAGTTGAGGCAGGTGCACCTACCATCTTTGATGCAGTTGAAATTATGGTTGTTGACAAGTATAGAAAATGTGAGTGCCTAAGGGGAGAGGTTCCAATAGAGGGTCCTAGACCCAAGGGAAAATTGCAAGAATCAACATCTAGGGAGATTCCCTGAGGTAACGGCTGAGGTGATTGATAAGGGAAATGAGTCCTTGAGCAATTTATCAATTCACCTTGCACAAGCTATAGGTCCCAAGGGACAACAAAGAAAGTTGAGGAGCGAGAGCCACGACCGAAGCGAGTACTACAATGTTGGAATTGTGGGGAATCTGGGCATGGGATGTATAATTGTCCTTATCCCCGTGGGGAGCGAGGGAGACCTGACTTGAATTATCCCGTGATGAATGCAGGTGAAGGAACTGTCAACAACCAAGGCTTATACAAAGGCCAAATGGAGCAAGACCACCTCCACAAGGTGTAGAAGGAGTTCCACCTTTGCCAGATCCAAATGTGTATGTGATAGAGGTGAAGAATTCAAATGAGATTGGCATGGAATCAAGCGTGGCCATGGAAAAGATAAAGAGAAAGAAGGAGTCACATCATAGAGTGACCATGTACAAGGCAAGAAGGCAAAGGAGACCAAGGAATCCAAGAGGATTTGACATCGTATAACAACCTCCAAGACTTTCCTCTTGGACATGGTATGGCTCCATACAACTTGTTGGAAGACATGAGAGGTAAGGGTCTTGATATCTCATAGCCTTAGTTTCTTGCATTATGTCCACAAGCTAGGAGGGATTTAATGAAGGCACTTAGCACTAGGATAAAGGTAAAAGAAAGTGTTCCTGTTGTAAAAATTGCACAAGCTGAAATGAATGAGGACATTACACCGGTGCTAGACTGTTACATCAAAGTAAGGTTAGTTTGGAAAGGTCTAGTGGATGGGGGTGCACAAATTTTCATCATGACAGAAGGACTCATGTAGAGACTAGTCATGCACATCCCTGAGACACATGAAATCAAAGTCAAGATGGGGGTGCACAAAGTTTCATCATGACAGAGGGACTCATGTAGACACTAGTCATTCACATCCATGAGACACCTGAAATCAAAGTCAAGATGGCAAACAATAGCAAGGCTAGGTGTGTAGGCATCTGTAAAAATGTTTTTAGAGAGGCCTTTGGCATTGAGAAGGCAGTGGATTTCTATATTATGTCTACCAAAGGAAGCGCATGTCCATTTATCCTTGGAAGACCATGGATAATGAAAATGTGAGCTTTCTAGGATTGGGAAAGTGGAAAGTTGATCTGCAGGAATGACAATCATAAAAAGGTTCTCTTCGACATGAAGGAGCAAAGTCAAGAGGAGCTCCATGAAGAATCATCAATTAAAGTGAGACGGAGGAAGGCTAGACCAATAGCACTTTAGAAGAAGAAAGTAGCAGTTGCATTACTGAAGAGGAGTCTTCCATCAAAGTCATGGGGGTAAGGTTTAATCCAAACAACCAAGAGACCTCTTGTCGAGGTTTGGAGGAGGTAGGTTCCCAAGAGAGTCAAAACGTGAAAGATGAAGGGATGATAGAAGGTATGCTATCAACAACACTTACAAACGAAGAAAGAGAGGAGTTTAAATGTGTGCTAAGGAAGTTTTCTAGGCTTTTTGCTAAAGACTACACTGACGTGCGTGGAGTAGATGTTGTTCAGCACAAGATTGTGTTACCTAAGGCCACACCTAAAGCTCAGAAGCTACAAAGGCTAGGATTTATCAAGGAGCAGGCTCTACTCAAGGAGGTAAGAAAGCTTCTAGGGTGGATGCATGAATAGGTGGCCCGGTTTTAACCGGTTGAAAGTTGATTTTGGAGGCTTAAAATTTAGGGGGTATGAAACTGGTGTTATGGGCAAGAATTGTTTGAATTAAATAATCGCGTGGAGGATACAAAATCTTAAAAATCATGTGGAGGATTCAAAAACACGTGTGGAGCCCACGTTAGAACGAATGTTTAGTCGAATGTTTTCATGACTGTGACTTCTCTGTATCTCTGTGCCTTTCTCCTTCTGCGCCTTTCTCAGCTCACTCTACAGCCCCCCTGTGCACACTGCTTATCCTTCGCTATGGATAGCAACCTAAGAAAGAGCCCAAGGAATGCAACCCGGCAGGTCTCCCCCACAAAGACCCGATATTGTCCCACGAAGGTATGTCACCTCTCTCTGTCTCTCTCTGTGTTGTGTACAGCGGGCCTGTATGTGTAGTAGAGTATTGAGGTGTAGATACATTGAGTAATGAATATGGATTTATCCCTTTTAGAGACAGAAGTTACAGCCTCCTCCCAAAATCAGCCGCTTTGTTCACCCCAAGGATGTGGAGGTGCCATTAAAGGCATTTTGCACGACAAAGGAGGATTTTCACAGGGAATATGGGTTAAGTCTTGAGGGGAAAGATGTTAGGAAGTTGACAAATGCAGATGTGCCCATATCCTACTGGATGAAAGTTTTCACGTGTCTTCCAGTGAAGGAGAAAAAAGTGACGATAAAAACAGCAAAGCCGGATCACTACAAGGCACTCTACCAGCTCTACAAGCAGGTGTACCAATCCAAACCACCAAACAATCTGGTTACTGGGAGTCAAGTTTGCAGGCGGATATGTTTATTTCGTATGCACAGGTCCGGTAAAGTGGGCTGAGTTTGCATCTGAGGTGGGGAAGAATGTGACCAATGAAGGTCACTTAGATAGGAAAAGATAACAATGGAAGCTAGAGACTTACCAAGTATCCACAAGAACCCCAAGTGGTTTTGCCATCTTCTTAGTAAATACCCCATCCGGAAGTACACCAGTCAGAAGTGGGCTTTTTGCGACTACTCAGTGTGCATTTAGTGTTGAAGTATCCACTTCCTTGCAAGAACTTCTTGTTGAGGTTAGAAAATCTTATGACAATGTATGAGCCGAGTGTCAGAAGGCTAAGGATTCAGTGGTCAAATCTTGCTGATGTGCACCGTTGCGAGGGTTCCCTTGACACCATCCGAATGCACTTCCCTGACAATGCCAATGTACCAACAGGCTTGCTTGACAGCATCCAAGAAAAATTTCACCAAGAAAAATCCACCCTATAGCAAGCACAGTACATCCACCCTATAGCTTTTAACTCCATCTGATTGTAGTATAATACCTACAAAGTACCATACGGTATGATTTTTCATACCGGTAGGATTATATCATATTCGGTAAGTGTAGATGACAATACCAGTAGGATTATACCTTACCGATATGATTACATCCTACCGGTATGATTATATCATACCGGTATGATAACATCTTACCGGTAGGATTTATGATATAATCCTACCGATATGATAACATCCTACTGGTATGGTTGCATCCGACCGGTATGGTTAGATCCAACTGGTATGATAAAATCCAAGGATGTTAAGCTTCCGGTATAATGTTATCCTACCGATATGATGTTACCGGATGTTATCCTACCGGTATGATGTTATACTATCCAGTATAATAACATTATACCGCTAGGATAACATCATACCGGTAGGATGTGATCATATCGGTATGATAACATCATTATACCGATTTTCAAGCATTCATACCGATTTTATACCTATTTGACATTGTCTGATAACAGAGGTCTCTTGTCTACAGGAAGAATTATCCAAATGCTTGGAGCGTGAGGAAACCTTTGGTCTCTATGTCACGTTTTTGACAGACATGATTAGTCAACCAATGCTACCTGAAACCATAGTCTTGCCTGCATGAGTTTCAGCTCCTGGAAATAGTGTTGTTCTCATTGATGTGTGAAATGCTTGTGGTGTAAAAATTCATGATCACAATCGCTCAAGCCATGTTGTTCTATTGCCTTGTTCACATGCATACCATGCATTTTGCTATCCTCACTTGGTTGAGAAAGGAAAGTGCATGCTTAAGGATTGCCCCAGAGTTATTTCTGCAGAAGAACAATCCCTTCTAAAGAAGAAGCCAGTCGAACCATGCCCAAGAAAAGGTGAGAAAATTGTTTCAAAGGGTAATCAGGTGGTTGATTTTTGTCTTCTCTGATGTTTTTTCAGATTCAAGCTGCTTTAGAACTACTGCCGGTAAAGACACAGGGAACGATGCAGTGACGCCTGCATAAAAGACACCTGTGGAGGTATTGCTTGATGAAAATGTCCTTGGTAATGCTGAGAAACCTGTTTCGGAAACAACAGAAGAAGAACAAAACTTTGAGGTAAAGGAGCAGAGTACGACTGGTGCTGAAGGGAAAACCCAGAATGAGGAAGACGATGTGTTGCTAGACACTGGTGTGCGGGTGACAAGATCAAAGACCCTGAGAAAACGAGGCCAACGTGGCAAGAGTAAGTTTTTTCATTGATTATGGCTCTAATAAGTGATATTTTGCTGCACAGATTTCTAAAGCTGATGGTCATGTAGATGTCAGGCTGAAGGGAAGTTCCGAGGAGACCCTTGCTCACCATATAAGAAAGGCAAAAAGAAAAAAAATCGAGAAGACTGGAGATGAGAAGCCTGAAATGGAGCAAAAAAGCAAGGAAGAGGAAGAGACCCAGGGGCAGCCACAAGAGGAGATGGACATAGAAGACACTAAGGAGATGCAGAATACCGGCACAAGTTCTGACCCTAAACCCAGAGCCTACAAAAGATTATAGTTTGCCCCCCCATGTTTCTTTTTATGTAACCACTTCTGAAATTAATATAACTTTCTTTCCCATTCGACGTGTCTTTCATCTTGTGCCTAATTTTTGAACATTGTGTATTTTTATTGTATGATTTCTATCTATAGATATGTCTTAATTGCATATTTAAATTTGAGTCTTGTGTAATTTTGCATCTGTAGATATGTTTCCAGTTGAAGAATGGCGCCTTGCAGATAGGTTCAAGGCTGACAAGCAGAATGGTAGGGCTGACATTCGTGCAATATGGAATTGCGTGTTGTCTCCTGCAGTGCTCGTGTTTTCTCTATGGTTTAGACTAATTAAAAGAATCCCACTGATATAGCCAAGGCCACCACCTCCGTTGAGCGTCCAGCGTAGCGTTCTCATTTTGGACCTTAATGGATTACTGCTCAAGAAATTTGATGGAAAATATGGTAAAGAATTGCCCTACTGGCCAGAAATGCGGTATGTTGTTGAAGGGGATACACAGTTTTGGGTAAGGCCCGATGCAGAAGTGTTTTTGAATTTTTGTTTCAGATGGTTCGAAGTGTGGATATGGAGCTACTGCGAGTTTGAGAAGCTCAAACGCACGCTAGCGACAGTGTTCCCTGACCACCACAAAATATTCAATAGAGTGGTAAGTCAGGCGCAGTGCACAAGGGACCCTTTTAAATTGGGCGCGACAGATAAACCGGTGTTCCACAAGAATCTCCCTGACCTACCACCTGACACACTTATCTTTGATGATTCTGGATATAAGCTAATGTTTAATCCATTGGGGTGATTTCTCGTTTTTCCCAAGCTAGAAAAGCAGTCTAAAGAAGTGCGCGCTTGTTTTTTGTCAACCACTATCAGAAACTGGCTGGCACACTGGTTGTACTCTAAGAACAGAATTGAGTATACAAAGAGGACTGTAATTTGTGAAGACGGACAACCTGACAACACCTATGTGCGTCGTTTTTATTGGAAATGGTGGATTATCTTTTTCAAGAAGAAAAGAACAGATTTTTTTAATAAAAAGAAAGCTTCATAAAGTCGGTGAAGTGGGCGACTTTTGTCGATGTATTTTTTTGTCGATGGATGTAAATGAAGAATTACTCAGCCTTCTTGTCAATCAATGTAACAGAATTCATGTATAATACATTTACAAGCAAGTTGCACCGAAATACGTTGTTTTCTATATTTGAAGTATCTTGCAAATAAAAGGAGAGAGAGAGAGAGAGAGAGAGAGAGAGAGAGAGAGAGAGAGAGAGAGAGAGAGAGAGAGAGGGAGAGTCGGATACTCAGAAGTGACTTGTATGATACCGGTATGATTCTTTGAAGTGACCGGTATGATATTGAGAAGTGACACACACACACACACACACACACACACACACACACACACACACACACACACACACAGAGAGAGTCTTAAACTGAGAAGTGGCTAGTATGATACTGTGAAGTGACTGATATGATACCGGTATGATACTGACGAGTGACCGGTATGATACTGAGAAGAGAGAAAGAGAGAGAGATAGATAGATAGATAGATAGATAGATAGATTTTATTATCGTCCTCGGAGGTCAAATATGACCTATGGCTGATGTAGTATGTGTATGGCTGATGAGTGACTCTCGATGCTCAAAAATTGTAGTGATGAGAGTCGCAATGGAGAGCCCACACTTTGGCTGGGAGAGGAAAGTGTGTAGGTCTATGTTATGGCTGAAAATGTGAGAGAAGCAAGTTCGGATGTGATCAAAAGCTGAGCACTCTAGTAGTGTGTGGTACTCAGAGAGAGAGAGAGAGAGAGAGAGAGAGAGGGACTGGTATGATACAGGTATGATACTAAGGAGTGATCGGTATAATCCTGAGCTAGAGAGAGAGAGAGAGAGAGAGAGAGAGGAGAGAGAGAGAGAGAGAGAGAGAGATGGAGAGGGACTGGTATGATAACGATATGATACTGAGGAGTTACTGGTATGATACCGGTATGATACTGAGAAGTGACAAAGACAAAGAGAGAGCTGTGGTAGCAAGAAAACACTTCAATGGTTGTAGCTATGGCCCTATCTAGGTGGGGTGTTGTGTAAGTTGTCTCTGTTGCATAGAGAGAGAGAGAGAGAGAGAGAGAGAGAGAGAGAGAGAGAGAGAGAGAGGAGAGAGAGAGAGAGAGAGAGACTTGTATGATACCGGTAGCATACTGAGGAGTGAGTGGTATGATACCGGTATGATACTGAGAAGTGATTGGTATGATACTGAGAAATGAGAGAGAGAGAGAGAGAGAGAGAGAGAGAGAGAGAGAGAGAGAGAGAGAGAGAGAGAGAGAGAGAGAGAGAGAGAGAGAGAGAGAGAGAGAGAGAGAGAGAGAGCAAGAGAGAGAGAGGGACTTGTATAATACCGGTATCATACTGAGGAGTGACTGGTATGATACCGGTATGATGCTGAGAAGTGAATGGTATGATACTGAGAAGTGTGTGTGTGTGTGTGTGTGAGAGAGAGAGAGAGAGAGAGAGAGAGAGAGAGAGAGAGAGAGAGAGAGAGAGAGAGAGAGAGAGAGAGAGAGAGAGAGAGAGAGAGAGAGAGAGAGAGAGAGAGAGCAAGAGAGAGAGAGGGGGGGAATGTATGATATTGGTATGATACTTAGAAAATACTGGTATGATACTGGGAATTGACTGCTATGATACCGGTATGATACTGAGAAATGACTGGTATGATACCGAAATGATACTGAGAAGTGATAAAAAGAGAGAGAGAGAGAGAGAGAGAGAGAGAGAGAGAGAGAGAGAGAGAGAGAGAGAGAGAGAGAGAGAGAGAGAGAGAGAGAGGGGAATGTATGATACTGAGAAAATACTGGTATGATACCGGTATCATACCGGTATGATACTGGGAATTGACTGCTATGATACCGGTATGATACTGCAAAATGACTGGTATGATATCGAAATGATACTGAGAAATGACTGGTATGATATCGAAATGATACTGAGAAGTGACAGAGACAAAGCGAGAGAGAGAGAGAGAGAGAGAGAGAGAGAGAGAGAGAGAGAGAGAGAGAGAGAGAGAGAGAGAGAGAGAGAGAGAGAGAGAGAGAGAGAGAGAGAGAGAGAGAGCGAGAGAGAGAGAGAGAGAGAGAGAGAGAGAGAGAGAGAGAGAGAGAGAGAGAGAGAGAGAGAGAGAGAGAGAGAGAGAGAGAGAGAGAGTTCAGTTTACAGTTAAAGGTAGATATACACAAAATTATGCATTATGCATTTCTTGATCTGGTTACAGCTCAAAAGGCATACTATTGTAGATAGACTCACTGACATCAAGTGATATTGTATATAGTTTTGAGTTGCTGGGATGGGGTATCATGGGGATTTTGATTGCCCGAACAAGATGTGAATATATGAACACCTCTGGCTTTATGTCCAAAAGCTCGTAGGTCTGCTCATTTATCATACGATAGTGAAACCCTTTGATAGCATAGGATCCTCGCCCAATGATATTGCCCCAATCATCTTTAGCGTCTGAATGAAACTCCTGAATAGTTGCAGTGTATTTCACTATATAGAAATCCACTTTTTCTTCATTGTCATTTGGTGCGGGAACAACAAAATTATCACCAACATTTGGTGAGGGTGTCATAGTGTCCTTCATACGCTGCATCGTCATTTATTTCGTCGTCATCGTCTTCCCCTTCTTCCGTAGGCTCCAAAATAAGGTATGTCGAGAAAGGAACGTGTGACTTGCTCACACATCTCCTCCACGTTTCCTGTTTACATGTACTACAGAAACAAGACACTGAACTTGTTCTCAAACCCGTTGTATCATGCTCTGAATATGCAAAAACAGAGTGCATTCAGCGGGTATTTTTTACAGCCTTCACATCCCAATTTTTTACCCTTTCTACATCTCCCAATTCAATCACCCAAAAAATCCTGCTTACATAACGGGCCTAGGATGCCGGGCCTAGGATGCATAGGTGGCTATAGCACCATCTGACAAGGTCCGTCTCAATAATGCCACAACATCTGCAGCACAATCTATCTTTGGGCAGTTTGGCTGCAATTGGTATTGAGTTAAAGACCTTTTTATCACTGCTCCCGCACCGTCGTGTTCTCCCTTACCATGGCCGGATCCAAAAAAGTTCCAAGAAAATTTCCATCCCGTAAAAACATTGTATCTGCAATTTATTCAATGGATAGAAGAAGATTAATATACTCTTGGCACGATAAAATTACCAAAAAAAACACGTATTATAATATTACTGATGTTAGACAAGAATTTTATTACAACTTTAATGCCAATATTATAGGTCTCTATATTAAAACCACCTTCAGATAATGTTTGTTAGAACATGGTATACGTGGCAAGGAAATAGAATGGTCTTCTTGCTTTGAATTGTGAAGCTGCTCCATCAGACCATACCCAATGACGCCTTATGTTTAGACCAAATTGCTTTAGCCATTCCGCATGTTTCAGAAAACAGTGTTGAATAAAATGTGTGTCATGTTGCTTGTCATCTGAAATGAAGAAGTGAATTGTCTTGTGGATGTCACCTGCATAATATAAAAATCAAAAATTAGTGAAGGCTTAATACAAAAGAAATAATACTGATCTAGGGTGATGTCGTTACCTGCAATTCGGAAATATGTTATGTGCACAAAAATAGTTACTTGATTTGAATACCAGTGCATGGACTGAATCTCATTTTGTTCTTTGAAACTATAATTTTCAGCAAAGTCAACAACTGACACAACAACATCTTCTGGAAAGCTTTGTATACATTACTTATATTGTTCTGCTTGCCATCTATACACAAAATTATGCATTATGTATTTCTTAAGATGGTCTTTGAACATGACTGAGAGATCCTGGCATGATATTTCCTTATGCGACAAGACTTTCCTTTTCTTCTTCAGACCGTCACGCGCAGTTTCTACTTCTAGTTCCTCAAAAATCTTCACCAAAATATTTTTAGCAATAAATGCAGCCTCTGCAGCACAAAAGTCTAACTTATCCGGGCCACACCTTTTACATTGACCACTCAAGCAGGCAAGGGCATGGAAGGTGGACGTATCGGATTTTGGACACAGTATAGAGTCCAATAAGGCTGTTACACTCTTGATAGGGTTTTTTTGGTGCCTTGCATCCGCCATTGTCTTTGCATATGTTGCATTGACAATGGCAAGCTTTTCCATGCAGACCGAATACAGAACTTCGCATGTGATTTATGGCATCCTTTAGGAAGGACATTTGAACATGTGAAATGCAGCAGCAAGTATATCGGTCTCTCAATTTCCGCACAAAATATGGCTTCATGTACTCAAACGCCCGCTGCCTTATTACAATTTCAGGGTATTGTTCTTTGAGGTTAAGAAAGATCTCCACCTACAATGAAAGACATATATGGTTAAAGAACATTGAAGAAAACTGCAGGTTTTTATTATCTTTGAGGAAAACTGTTACATTACTATAAACCAGTATCTTTATTTCAAACCACTATGTTCTTTCACTTAATTGGTTAAACAAACCAGTATGTATGAACACATGTCCTTGGTACGTATCGGTGGTATATAAGTGTCAGCCAGTTCAAATGTTCTTACTGCTGATGTAAACCAGTCTTTTCATTTAAAACCGGTATGTTATTTACCTAACCAGTACATGTGAGCACTTAACCACGATGTATACCAATGAGAATAAGTGTTATAAAAAATGAACACATGACCTTGGTACGTACCAGTGGTATATAAGTGTCAACCAATTCAAATGTTCTTACTGTTGATGTTGTTAGGAAATAAGACGTAGCTAAATAGATAATTGAGTAGATTACTTAATGGAGAGAAACAGATTTATATACACGATATTATAGAGTAGAGAGAGAGAGAGAGAGAGAGAGAGAGAGAGAGAGAGAGAGTACACACGATATACGTGGTTCACCCAATGTGGGCTACGTCCACGGGAAAGCAGCCACTCAATGGCTTTAGTACTTCAAAACAAGAAGTAGTTTACAAAGGGATTATACCCTTAATGGAGCTCCCGCCTTGCTTCACTCTCACCACCTCACACTCACCTTGTTGCATCAACTTCACACTATGAAATGTGTGTAGAAATGGCCTCCTTTTATAGGCCAAAAGGGCTGCCCTCTCTTATGAGAGACAGCCATGTGTAGCCGCCCTTGTGCGAATAAGTCCAAATCGGACCCTCCAATCTGCCCATGTGTGGCCACCCTTGAGAAGACAAGTCCGCTTTTGAATTCGGCCACCGGCCATTGACTTCCGACCACCTTCCGGCCGCCGTCCGGCCATAATATTCCGGCAAAAAAGAATATTCTGGCGAAAAAAAAAGTCCCTGATTCTTGTCCGTGAAAATTTTTGTTTCCGGTGAGTGATTTTCCTTCACGCACGATGGCTCCTCCTCATAATGGGGGCCTTACAAATGTGCGCTTTTACCACAGAAAATTACAAGGGTAAATCAGGCTCCATACTTAACAATCTCCCACTTGGAGACTGATGTCCTAACCAAACCTGTGACTGCTTTCCATTCTGGCTTCTTATCCTTGAATGCCGATTGAAGATGAGAAAAAGCTCAACTTCTCCTTGTTGACCACCTTTGTAAACATGTCTGCAGGATTTTCACTTGTATGCACCTTTCCTAGCTTTAGTTGTCCCTCTTCCAAAAGAGTGCGTATGAAGTGATATCTCACCTCAATGTGCTTTGTCCTTGAATGAAAGGCTGAGTTCTTCGCAAGATGGATAGCGCTTTGGCTATCACTGTACAAGACACAATTGTCTTGTTTGAATCCAAGCTCTTCTAAGAATATGTGAAGCCACATAATTTCTTTGCTTGCCTCCGTCATTGCTACATACTCTGCTTCCGTGGTAGAAAGTGAAACCACTTTCTGCAGCTTTGAAGCCCAGCTTACTGCTGTGCCTCCAACCGTGAACACATAGCCAGTAGTGCTCCTTCGAGTATCTTTGTCACCTGCCATATCTGCATCAGCATACCCTTCTAGAAAAATATCAGTTCCTCCAAAATACAAAGCATTTGTTGTTGTCTCTTTTAGATACATAAGTATCCACTTCACAGCTTGCCAATGCTCTTTACCTGGGTTGTCCATGAACCTACTCACAACTCCCACTGCATGTGCAATGTCTGGCCTTGTCCAGACCATAGCATACATTAGAGAACCTACCGCTGTAGCATATGGAACTTTAGACATATAGGCTATCTCCTCTTGTGTCTTTGGACACATATCCTTCGTTATTTTAAAATGACCAGCCAAAGGTGTAGAAACTGGTTTTTCATTTTGCATTGCAAACCTTTCTAGTACCTTCTTGATGTAATCTTCTTGAGATAGCTTTATTGTCTTCTTCGTCCTGTCCCTTGATATTTTCATACCAAGTATCCTCTTTGCAGCACCTAAATCTTTCATTGAAAAAGATTTGGACAGCTCCTCTTTTAGGTCTTTGATGTCCTGCATGTTAGCACTTGCAATCAACATGTCATCAACATACAACATTAGGATGATGAACTTCCCATCTCCCAAATTCTCCGTGTAGACGCAGTGATCCGCGTTGAATCTTGTGAATCCATGATCCAACATCCATCGATCAAACTTCAAGTACCATTGTCTTGATGCTTGCTTTAAACCATACAAGCTCTTCTTTAATCTGCAAACCATTTTCTCCTTACCTTTTACTTCATACCCCTTTGGTTGAAGCATGTAGATTTCCTCCTCTAAGTCACCGTGAGGGAATGCCGTATTTACATCCATTTGCTCGAGATTTAAATCATGAGCAGCCACAAGGCTTAAGACAAGCCTAATTGAGTTCATTATTACAATAAGAGAAAATATTTCATTGAAGTCAATACCTTTCTTTTGAGAAAAACATTTTACCACAAGCCTAGACTTGTACCTTTTCTTCCCACCTTCTTCTTCCTTTAGCTTGTACACCCATTTGTTTTGAAGTGCCCGCTTACCTTTAGGCAACTCAACCAACTCCCATGTTTGGTTGCGATGTAGTGAGTCCATCTCCACTTGCATGCTCTTTGTCCATTCTTCTTTGGATTCATGTTGCATAGCTTCTTCATATGATTCCGGCTCTCCAGAATCTGAGATCAAGAGATGGTTGAAGGAAGGAACAAACCTTTCTGGAGGTCTACTTGCTCTTGTAGATCTTCGGGGAATAGGTTGAGGCTCCTCATTTGGTTGACGTTGTTGCACATTGTCACCATTTGCAGTCCTTGAGTCTTCACCGTCCTCAAGCTCCACGTACTCATCACCTGTTTCTTTTGTTTGTTTTCTTTCCAAGTAATCTTTGTACATATTTTGTTTGTTAAAAATTACATCCCTACTCCTTAAGATTTTACCATCTTCAAAATTCCATAGGCGATACCCAAAGTCTCCTTCTCCATAGCCAATGAAGAAACACTTTTTGGACTTTGCATCTAGCTTTGATCTTAGGCTTCTATCTATGTGCATGAAAGCCTCACACCCAAACACTTTGAAAAATGCATAATTCACCGGTTTACCTGTCCATGCCTCTTCTGGAACTCCCCCATCCAATGCCGTTGAGGGTGACCGATTGATTAAGTACACAGACGTACTTACAGCTTTCGCCCAAAGCTCAAGCGGTAGGCCTGCATGTAGCCGCATGCTTCGTGCTCGTTCCATGATTGTCCTGTTCATCCTTTTCGAAATCCCATTTTGTTGAAGTGTCCTTGGGATTGTCCTTTGCCTCCGAATGCCATTGCTAGCACAAAAGCTTTCAAAAGCTTGGCTGCAATATTCGCCTCCATTGTCGGATCTGAGGCATTTAACCTTGGTACCTGTTTCATTCTCCATAAAGGCTTTCCACCTTTGAAATATGGAAAATACATCGGATTTATTCTTCATGACATAAACCCATGTTTTTCTAGTCGCATCGTCTATGAATGTTACATAGTACAATGAGCCACCAAGTGATGGTGTACTTGCAGGACCCCAAACATCAGAATGAACCAACTCAAGTTTTTTATTTTTTCTTTCATTTCCTGATTTTTGAAATTTTACCCTCTTTTGTTTACCATTAACACAATCTTCACAGAACTCTAAGTCCACTTCTTTCAAACCTGGTAGAAGCTTCTTTGTTTGAAGGATTTGCATTCCTTTGGCACTCATATGCCCAAGTCGGTAGTGCCACACCGCACTGTCAACTTCTGTAGTTGCTGCACAAGCTGAAGGTTGCGTGCTAACAGTACACAAGTAAAGTGTACCGACTTTTTCACCCTTGGCAACCACCAAAGATCCCTTTGAGATCTTCCACCGTTTGTTTCCGAATGCAATGTTGTGACCTTCATCGTCCAATTGTCCTGTAGAGATCAAATTTTTACGAAGAGAAGGAACATGCCTAACATCTTTAAGCTTCCATTCATTTCCGTTAGCAGTTTTGACAGAAACTGTACCTTTGCCGACAATCTCACAAGCTTCATCATCTCCCAAGTATACATACCCAAAATTACCTTTGGTGTAGTATTGGAAATGTTGCTTGTGTGGTGTCGCATGGAATGAAGCCCCGGAATCTACTATCCAAGAATTAGACACGTTGTCTAATGAGAGAATTAGAGCATCTTGCTCTACTTTACCTGCCACATTGGCCTCCGATGTTGGCTTGTTGTCTTGAGACTCTGTCTCCTTCTTCTTCTTGGACCAGCAATCCTTCTTGACGTGGCCCTTCTTGCCGCAGTTCCAACATTCAAGAACTGACTTTGTGCGTGACTTGCTCCGCCTTGAGCGATCACAACCCTTTTGGTTTTTGAACCTCTCCTTAAGCCTTCCTCTTGTTTCCACTGATAGTGCAACACTTGATGATTCTCCTGTGCTTATCCTTCGCATTTCCTCGCTTAGGTGAACACCCACAACATCATCAAACTTAAGAGTATTTGTGCCAGAGATAGAATTACTTACAGCCATCACAAGGCTGTCCCAACTATCCGGTAGAGATGATAGTATAAGGAGATCTCGCACTTCCTCATCTAAATTGATTTTCACTGATCGAAGTTGACTTATGTTTGTGTTAAAGTCATTTAGGTGTTCTGCAACTGAACCATTCTCTGCCATCTTTAGATTGAACAAGCGCTTCATAAGAAATACCTTATTGGATGCCGATGGTTTCTCGTAGAAGTTGTCAAGTGACTTCATCATGTCCTCCGTGGTCTTCATCTCCGAAACATTGAAGGCCACCGTTGACGCCAAGCTTAACCGGATTGTTCCCAGTACCTTTCGATCAAGGACAATCCATGCTTCGTCTGCCATTTTTGCGGGCTTCTTCGCAAGACCACCTAGTGGCACATAGAGGTCCTTCTGGTAGAGATAATCTTCAATCTGCATCTTCCAATGTTGGTAGTTTTTGCCGTTGAACTTCTCAATCTTGAGCTTCCCTTCCTCCGCCATAACTCCCACTCAATTCAAGGAATCCTTTCCTTGAGATAATTTAGCTACGAGCAAACCTTGCTCTGATACCAGTTGTTAGGAAATAAGACGTAGCTAAATATATAATTGAGTAGATTACTTAATGGAGAGAGTCATATTTATATACACGATATTATAGAGTAGAGAGAGAGAGAGAAAGAGAGAGTACACACGATATACGTGGTTCACCCAATGTGGGCTACGTCCACGGGAAAGCAGCCACTCAATGGCTTTAGTACTTCAAAACAAGAAGTAGTTTACAAAGGGATTATACCCTTAATGGAGCTCCCGCCTTGCTTCACTCTCACCACCTCACACTCACCTTGTTGCATCAACTTCACACTATGAAATGTGTGTAGAAATGGCCTCCTTTTATAGGCCAAAAGGGTTGCCCTCTCTTATGAGAGATAGCCATGTGTAGCCGCCCTTGTGCGAATAAGTCCAAATCGGACCCTCCAAATCGCCCTTGAGAAGACAAGTCCGCTTTTGAATTCGGCCACCGGCCACCAGCCATTGACTTCCGACCACCGGCCAACCGACCGACTGTTTTCCGACCACTTTCCGACCGCCGTCCGGCCATAATATTCCGGCGAAAAAAAAAGTCTCGGGGGCCTCCGCCCCCAAGGCCTTTAAAGTTGCCCCTGATTCTTGTCCATGAAAATTTTGGTTTCCGGTGAGTGATTTTCCTTCACGCACGATGGCTTCTCCTCATAATGGGGGCCTTACAAATGTGCGCTTTTACCACAGAAAATTACAAGGGTAAATCAAGCTCCATACTTAACAGATGTAAACCAGTCTTTTCATTTAAAACCGGTATGTTATTTACCTAACCAGTACATGTGAGCACTTAACCATGATGTATACCAATGAAAAATAAGGGTTAAAAAAATGAACACATGTCCTTGGTACGTACTAGTGGTATATAAGTGTCAACCAGTTCAAATGTTCTTACTGCTGATGTAAACCAGTCTTTTCATTTAAAACCGGTATGTTATTTACCTAACCAGTACATGTGAGCACTTAACCATGATGTATACCATTGAAAAATAAGGGTTAAAAAAATGAACACATGTCCTTGGTATGTACTAGTGGTATATAAGTGTCAACAAGTTCAAATGTTCATATTGCTGATGTAAACCAGTCTTTTCATTTAACACCGGTATGTTATTTACCTAACCAGTGCATGTGAGCACTTAACCACGATGTATACCAGTGAGAAATAAGTGTTTACAAAAATGAACACGTGTCCTTGGTACTTACCAGTGGTATATAAGTGTCAACCAGTTCAAATGTTCTTACTGCTGATGTAAATCAGTATCTTCATTTAACACCGGTATGTTATTTACCTAACCAGTACATGTGAGCACTTAACCACGATGTATACCAGTGAGAAATAAGTGTTAAAAAAAATGAACACATGTCCTTGGTACGTACCAGTGGTATATAAGTGTCAACCAGTTCAAATGTTCTGACTACTGATGTAAACCAGTCTTTTCATTTTAGACCGGTATGTTATTTACCTAACCAGTACATGTGAGCACTTAATCATGATGTATATGAGTGAGAAATAAGTGTTAAAAAAAAATTTACTGGATATGTAAACCAGTATTTTCCTTTCAAACAGATATGTTTTTTACCTATTTGACATGACAAACAGTACATGTGAACACTTAACCACGATGTATACCAGTGAGAAATAAGTGTTAAAAGATTTTACTGATTATGTAAACCAGTTTTTTACCTAACCAGTTTATACATATCATACGCGTGTGAAAGTATGCGTCTGCAAACATATGTTTCAGCAAACATACGCGTATGATAAAAACTATGTTTCCATTTATATTCTCCTTCACATCCAATATTTATCTACTCTTAGTCTAGGACCAAATACAGATTCCCCTTATTTCCAGTTATAACTTTCTTCATATCCGATTTCATATCTACTCTTCTCAACCCAATTATAGTGAATATAGGTCATGAATGCAAATATTAGAAAACAAAAATGGATATAGTGAAGCAAGTTATTACCTGAGATTGTTCAAGAAGATGCATAAGATGTTTGACATATGAATTTCTTCCAATACGCTTTCTGCACACATCCTTCTTATTGGGTGAAACACGAGTGTTAGACATCCAAAAAGAGAAGATCAACTCTTTCTCATCAGGTGCTATGAAACCACGATCCATGGGCTGTCGAGCACACAAAGAGATTGGCAAATTGCCATCACCTACTGCCCTCAACCGATTCTTTGCAGCTATGAAGTTCCTCTTGTGAAAATTTAGCAACTTAGATGCAACTGAAACATTCACTTTTGAGGTATATGTACACTCAAAATTCATAAGCATTGTGGTGATGAACCTTTTGAGAAAGAGCTCCTATCAGCTCTTGGGTAATTTGATTGCATCTATTGTGTTGCGTATGGATTCAACGGAGGTTGTTTGTGCCCTGGGCATTTCAAGGTCTCCAGGAGAAGGATGATTGACAAACTTGCACAAAATATATCAGCGTGATGCAACATCGAGGGCCTTTGTACGTCGATTGAAGAGCATAAAAAGGTCATTGCAAAGTCTTTGACGCTTTGCATCATCAGCACCATTTTGATCATTATCTTCCTCACGTGCTACCTGCTCAAGCTTGTTCTTAGCACGCTGCTCCCTCTTTCTCCTAGCATGATATTCCTTGACCGCATCAACAACATACCTAGCACACAGTTCACAGTGAGGCTGAGAGCAGTCACATACAATGTGAGATTCTTGCTCCATGCTAGGGAGGGAGATATTGAGCGAGGTGATAGGCCTACAGAGAGCAAGAGCAGTATATGACAGCAATAGATGTGTGATAGGCCTACAAAGTAAAACAGCAATCTGTGGTCCTACACAGAGAGTTAGAGAGTTTTTGGTCCACCTATTCATGCATCCACCCTCTAGCAGTAGGTTTCATTTATCTAGTGGAAAATTTAGAGTGGGTCTCTCCCGTTGTTGTCACTCCGAAGAAGAATGGAAAGTGGAGGGTGTGTGTGGATTACCGTCCACTAAGTGAGGCAACAAAAAGAGATCACTTTCCCCTTCTTTTTTAGGATGAGATACTAAATGAGGCAGTTGATCATGAGAAGTACACTGTGTGTGAGGGATACTCAGGTTACTTTCAAATAGGTATCACATTGAAGGATTAGTTGAAAACAACCTTCATCACTCCTTGGGGTTGTTATGCTTTCAGAGTCATGCCATTTGGCCTGACAAATGCTCCTGCAACTTTCCAACGCTTCATGAACATGGTGTTTCAAGCCTTTTTTGGAAAGTCCATTAGGGTCTTTATTGACGACTTTTGCATTTAAAGTTCAAAATCATTGCACCTACAGAGAGTAGAAGAGGGTTTGAAGAAATTGTACGACATGGGAGATCAACTCAACCCCGAAAAGTGCCACAAAGGTGAGGATGGAGTGATCTTGCTTGGTCACAAAGTTTCTTACAAAGGAATTGAGGTAGATCCTTCAAAGGCAAAGGCTCTTATTGAGTTACCATCAGCCAAGAGTCTTAAAAAGGTTATTTCAATCATTTAAAAGGTGAAGTATACGTCACACTTCATTCACTTAGCCTCAGAGTTACTTCACCCTTTTCAAAAGTTGACACAACAAGTAGAATTTTCATGGTCTGATGATCTTGAGGAGTACTTTTGTAACATTAGATTCATTTTGTCAGAGCTACCAACACTCATGCAAAAACAATTGGTGCAGTTTTGTTACAACAACATCTCAACAGTACCAAGATGCGACCCATCTACTTTGCTAGTAGGGCCATGAATGCCTTGGAGAGAAGCTACACAGAGGGAGAACTCATGATGATTTCTCTCATGTTTGTGGTGAGAAAGTTTAGATCCTACTTGCTACCAAAAACTTTTGTAATTATCACTGCAGAAAATTTGTTCCCTTGGGTGTCATCTCAAATGAATCTTAGTACTAGGATCTCAAAGTGGATTATGGAGTTGCAAGAGTTCCAATACTCTTTCAAGGTAGAATATAGTGTGTGTGCACAATTGGCAGGGATTCTCACTCATAGGGTACATGAGAAGGAGAATAAGGTTCCTGAAGTAAAGACCCTAGCATTGGCACCACCTAAAAGTATTACTAATGCTTTCACCTTGTTCTTTGATGAAGCTTTTCAATGAACCACATGAAAAGTAGGGAAGGGCTAGTGTTGCTCAACCCAAATGGAGGGATGGTCATGAAAGAGAAGGTCATCTACCAGGTGTAACTAGCAAGAATGAATCAGAAAGACTTTCCACAAAACTTCACAAAAGCTAAAAAGAGGAGGCTCATAAAGAAGGCAAGTGTCTATCCCTTCCTAGAAGGCTCCCTCTATTAAAGAGGAAAAGGTTAGGTCTGTAGAAGAGTACCAACTATGGAGGGAATTCTAGACATTCTAAAAGGTTTGCATGAAGAAGCATGTGGTGGCCATTTTGCCTAAGACTTACTGTGAAAAAGATTTTTCTTGTGGGGTATGTTTGGCCAAGATTGCATGTGGATGTCCAACATTGGTGTAAAAGCTATCACAATTGCCAATTGAATGGAAATAGAAGGCTAGTAAATGGTCCAAGGCAAATTGTGCTTGCAAATGGACCCTTTGAAAAGTGGGGCATTGATGCTATGGGTCCTCTTCCTAGAACAAAAAATGGTAAACTCTACATTCTAGCGGCTGTAGATTACATGACTAGGTGGGTAGAGGCTCAAAGTGTGGCAAGGGTAAATGGGAAAATAGTGAGCAAGTTTGTCTACAATAATATTTGTTGCAGATTTGGCACACCTTTGGAGATTGCTTTTGATAATAGTCCAGGGTTCAGGAAGGGTTTACTCACGGAAGTTTGTGAAGAGCTTCACATTGTACATCGTCATAGCACACCCTACTATCCACAGTCAAATGGTTTGGTGGAGAAGGCTAATGGTGTCATTGCAGGCATCATTAGGAAGATGGTGCAAAACAAGACAAGGTTGTGGGATGACTTCTTAGATGGTGCCTTGTGGGCGTATCAAACCACATATAAGGAAGCCACACAATTCATGCCATTTCACTTGGTTTATGGCCAGGAGGCTTTGTAGCCTATTAAGCTTGTTGAGATTAAATGTGAAGCTACTCAATATATGGCTTCTCTATATATGGTACCTAGGTCCCCTCTATATATACATCATCTCATGTGTGTATTCTACACACTTTGGGGTTCTATTTCTGTGCTCTCTCTCTCTCTCTCTCTCTCTCTCTCTCTCTCTCTCTCTCTCTCTCTCTCTCTCTCTCTCTCTCTCTCTCTCTCTCTCTCTCTCTCTCTCTCAACATGGTATCAGAGCAGTACGTTTTTGTTTTCGATTTTTCTCTTGATCGATGTGGTCTACAACTTTGCAGAAGGAAGTTTTCTCAAATACTACACCAATTTTGAGTTATCGTTCGTCGCAGACTGCGTATATACCTGAAAAGCAACTTTCGCTTTTTGTTTTTGATTTTTCTGATAATTGAAAACAATTTTGCAGAAACTACCCGCTAAAGGCACCGAACTCAATGTGGTCTACAACCTTGCAGACGAAAGTTTTTTCAAATTCTGCACCGATTTTGAGTTATCGTTCGTGGACTGCGTACATACTTGAAAAGCAACTTCCGCTTTTTGTTTTTGATTTTTCTCTTTATTGAAAATGATTTTGTAGAAACTACTCGTTGAAGGCACCGGAATCGATGTGATCTAAAACTTTGCAAATGAATATTTTTCCAAATTCTTCACTGATTTTGAGTTATCGTTGGCGGACTGCGTACATGCCTGAAAAGCAACTTTCGTTTTTGTTTTTTGATTTTTTTCCTAATCGAGAACGATTTTACAGAAACAGCCTGCAGAGGCACTGGAATCGATATGGTTTACAACTTTGCAGAAGAAACTATTCGCTTGAGCCATCGGAATCGATGTGGTGTATAACTTTGCAGAAGAAAAAGTTTCTCTAAATTTTGCAACGATTTTGGGTTATCGTTCTCGTACTGCGAATATGTTTGAAAAGAAAATTTTACTTTTTGCTTTTGATTTTCCTCATAATTGAAAACTTCTCAATTAGTTTTTCTCTTCATCAATCATATATTTGTTACTGACGTAACGTTGCTGCAGAAGCCAGTTACATATCGTTCCGATTCAGTCGAGCCATTGATGATCGTCCAAATTCTATTGAGCTACTGTTGGTACATTATCTCGTTCATTGATTCTCGTATAAATATTCTTCTAGAGATATAGTTTACACCGTTTTATTGATAATCTCTCGTTGATACCATAGTGATTTTGATGGTATCATGATGATGTTTTGTTAGTACTTTGGTCATGGTGATTTTCGTTGACACCATGATGATATTTCGTTGATACCATGGTTATTCTCGATGATGCCATGATGATATTTCGTTGATTCCATGGTTATTCTCCGTGATATCATGATGTTGTTTCGTTGATACCATTGTTATTCTCGGTGATACCATGATGTTGTTTCGTTGATACCATGGTTATTCTCGGTGATACCATGATGTTGTTTCGTTGATACAATGATTATTCTCGATGATATCATGATTGATACCATGGTTGTTCTCGGTGATACCGTGATGTTGTTTCGTTGGTACAATGAATTTTCTCAGTGATATCATGATGTTGTTTCATTCATACCATGGTTATTCTCGGTGATACCATGACGTTGTTTTATTGATACAATGGTTATTCTCGGTGATGTCATGATGATATTTCGTTGATTCCATGATGATTTTTGTTGATACCATGATGATTTATTCATTTTTATTGATACAATGATGATATTTTGTTAATACTTTGATGATACTCATTGATATCACTACGTTGATAAATGTCGTTTTATGTAGTATAATACACATGGCATTTGCATCAGGTAATCATGCATCTTGTACTTTTACATTCATACTTATATGTTATCGTGCGTATATATATCGTCAAAAGAGTGGCGTCGTGAACCATCTCTTATGGCATTGTGAATGTAATTATTTCACTAACGATGCTAATAATTTCATGACTATGTTTTTTTTGAGTCTATGATCTATGTAGGATTGATCAAAGAATTGGTTTCATGAAGACAAACTTGGTGACAATAAAATATTTATGAAGACATGTTTGGTGATGCCATATTGATGACAAGCTACACAACAAATTCACGAAGACACTTCTGATTACGAGCTAATCGATAGCCTTTACACATCTTTATTGAACCTTTGTATTCAATATTATTGTATTTGATAGGATAGGAGTAATGTAACTCCTCATAAAACATTCAGTGTAAAAGGAGTGATGTAGCTCCTCATAAAATATTCATTGTAAAAGGAGTGATGTAGCTCCTCAAGAACATTTGTACATTCAATGATTGTTATAATATAACGGTGGGTGTATATAGAGCTGTGGGTTTTTCCCTTCATCCCCCAAGGGTTTTTTCATCCACAGTTAGGGACCCTTATTTGAGCGGGGGTGTTGAGCTAATATGTGAAGCTACTCAATATATGGCTTCTCTATATATGGCACCCAGGTCCCCTCTATATATACATCATCTCGTGTGTATTCTACACACTTTGGGGTTCTATTTCTGTGCTCTCTCTCTCTCTCTCTCTCTCTCTCTCTCTCTCTCTCTCTCTCTCAACAAAGCTCACATCCCAACAATACAGCTTCATGGCAGATGTGCACAAGATGATCAAGAGGTATGGATGGATTGACTTCTTACATTACTGGACCTTGAGTGGAAAACAGAAGCAGCTTACGAGTGCTACAAGAGAAAATCTATACAAGCAAAAGAAAAGCTACACAAGAAACTCAAGGACAAAGGCATCAAGGAAGGAGATCTTGTGCTAAGGTATGACAATCAACTTGAAAATTGTTTTGATGCCAAGTTTGAAACTAGATGGCAGGGGCCATACATAGTGAATAAGGCTTTCAATTCAAGTTACTATCAGCTTATGGACTTGAATGGTAAAGAGCACTCCAAAAAGGTAAATGGGTATCGCCAGAAGTCCTATTTGAGTTGCCTTCTACCAAAGGATCTACCAAAGATCTCTCAAAAGGCATCTTTCTCATGTAAGTTTTGTTGCATGAAGCATGGGTGTAACTCGAGCCAAAATGCCAAGGGGCCAAACAATGGAAATCTTGTCAAGAACTCAGAAGCACTCTCTTTGGAAAAGATGTTTTATGATGTTACATAAATAAACCATCATCTTGGGGGAGGACTAATGATAATCTTTTTTTGGCTATTCAAATTTACATAGTGAGTTAACTCACTCTACCAAAATCACCCAAAACTCTGACTATCCCCACCATTTCATTGTACATAGGCGTGTGTGAGTTAGAGAACTTTCTCCATATCTTCTTAAAACCTTGAGCTAACTAGTCTCACTGGGCTAGCTGAGTCACATAAAGAAATAAAAACAAAAACAAAAATATATTATGACCCATTTGTGTGTAAATATTTCATTGTATATAGAGCCTAAATATAGGGATTTTTTATTATAATTATTTTGATATTTATTTAAATATTCTCATTAGGTGTGTGTTATTTGCCTATGTATTCTATGTACATCGACTCACCATCACCACAATTTTTCTTATCATTTTGCATACTCTTTATTCCATAAAGTAGTATTTTCATGCAAGCTTCTCTTGTTTTTGGTGTGAATCCACTCCAAGGAAAAACCTCAAAAAAATACCTTTCAACATCAGTCGTTGACTTTCATTAAATTCCTATTTCCTACAGGTATTCTTTCTTACCTCTTGTAAATAAATATACATCAATAAAAACATTGAGGGCCTTCCTCATTTGATTCCCTATATTTTTATATAGTTATATAGTGAACACTATTTTAGATTTCATGTATTGTTTAAATACTAGCCTGTTTTTTACCATCATATTCATATATTATATTTATGCATAATCCACAACCATGCATATTTTCAAACCCCTAAGAATATATTAGGTCATTCTCTCATACAAGGAGGGGCTTACCTTCAGTGCCTTATGCAAATTCAACAAAAGGGGGGCTAGTGAAGACTTTTTTGTGAATAAAACTAGGTATTCTGGTGGGATTTTTTATATCCACCCTCACTCCGATTTGAAGCGAAAGTTCAAAGAGAAAATGTGGAATAAGATCTGAATAATCACCTCAAAAATTTTAATAATTTTTGGAGCAACCACTGGTGAATAGGATTTGTTTGGTGGACCCCAGTCTGCCCGCTTTTCTCACAAATAGCCCATAGTCTTTGCTCACCTTCTTTTCTACTTCCACACACACACAAACATACACTCATTCCTCTCTATTCCTCACTCAAACCTACAACTTCCATGGTTTTCTCTCACCCTCTTCACCATTAGCCTCCCCTCTCACACCCATAGCTCTCTTTTGAAGCTCTACTTACATCCACCATCTCCATATCTTTATCTATTACCCCCATATTACATTTTTATTCAACCCTTTCAAAAATGCATAAAAACTCAGCAAACTACCCATAATTAATCTCTATAAATGGGTTTTTTTATCAGCAAAATCTTCATTATCATTGTGGTGATTCAACTATGGTGACGGTGTGCAAAGAGGAAGAAGAAGAATGACAATCACTTTCAACAGTCTACGCACGGGTGAGTCCAAGATTCCTCAAGGATTCACCATCCCAAGAATTCACCATCTCAAGGGTACACCCATCTCATTCACCCCTCTTTTCTCATTCTTCATTTTCTGAGTAATTGCTAACACTAACTACTAATCTACTAACACAAACACCCATTAATCCAACTCTAAAAAGCATCTTCCCTCAAGAAATGTATATATAGTAAAAATTATCTCTCTCTCTCTCTCTCTGTCTCTCTCTCTCTCTCCTTTCTTAAAACTCTATTTTCACCTTATCTACCATGAATAATGCGCTCTCTTGGAGACCGCATCCATGACTCAAGTAGACAAAGAAGACCCACAATGTTTTGATATCAGGAGAAATCATAATCCTAAATTAGGATTTCCAATAATCTTAATGAGGGGTCCCCAACCTATAAACATGCCCCTCTCTTTCTTGTAAAACCATCTCCAACATCTCACATAGCACCCCAACACTCTATGCGTGAGGAGAGACTTAGGCATAGCAACCACTTTGTGAGCTTCATCTTTGGTGTTGATAGCCATTTTACGGCTCTCTGTAATTGCCATAGTGAGTTATCTCACCCTATCAAATCACTCAAACACTGTGGTTACCCTCACCCTTTCACTATATATAGGCGCGTGTGAGTTAGGGGACTTTTCCCATATCTCCTTACTGAAATAAAAAACCCTCAATTAGCTAGTCATTGGGCTAGTTCAGCCAAAAAAATAAAAAATATAAGTATATTATGGCCCATGCGTATGTAAATATTTCTTTGTATATAGGGCCTAAATAAAAGATTTTTTCATAATTATTTTGGTATTTATTTAAATATTTCTACCTAGGTGTGTGTTATTTATGCTCTGTACATTGCCTCACCATTACCACATTTTTTCTTACCATTTTTCATACTCTTTATTCCATATAGAAATATTTTCATGTAAGCTTCTCTTATATTTGGTGTAACTCCACCCCAACAAAAATCCAAAAAAACTAGTTTTATTTATGTGTATATTTTTTTACTATTGTGATTTTTCCCTTCCTACATCTATTTTGTTTTTTTTCTAAAAAATTAGAACACCAAAAATATTTATCTTTTTATGGTAGCCTCATAATGAGAGAGATTTCTTTTGACCCCTTTATATTTTTTCCACTTATATTATTTATATTTGACATGTACATATTTTTTAGACCCCTCAATATTTGATTTTCTTAGTTGTACTATTCACTTATATCATGATCTCAACAATATCTTCAATTATAGACCTACCAAATAAGGTCAAGGATAGGTGGCATGCATACATGCACTATGGAGGGCTCACTCTTGAAGGTATTCAAAAGAATCAACCAAAGAAGGACCCCACAAGGACTTTGTGCAGTGGAAAAAAACAGTCGGTTTTGCTGAATTTTTAAAGTTCACTTGCTCTCCGAATCTAAAAAGGTGATACAAACAAAAGTTGTAGCTCGTGGGCTGAACTTTTGCCTCAATGTTTTTCATATTGTTTTGAGCTACGAGCTGTGAGCTATGATTTTATTAGTGGACCCCAGTTTTCCCATGCTATGCAGCCACACTCTCTCTTCCACTTTATCATTTTCCTCTTTCACACACACTTCTCTACTCATCATCCCCACCTCTCTCACCACTCCTCTCTGCACCCTACTCACCTTCTCCTCAACCTTGAAGAATAAGAGAAACCATGGTGAACTCATACCTCCCACACACAATTCCATTCCAAAATTGACCATCTAGTCTCATTTTTCCTCCTCCAAATTACCCATATCTATCAAAAAACCACAAAATTCAGCCTCTTCTCTTAAAAGACAGCATCATGGTGGTTGATTACTCAGCTTCAATTACCTTGTCTCTCAAGGAAGGTCAAGAGTGGAGAAAAAATGTACCGTCAAAGGTAGTGGACCGTCAACAAGCATCAAAATTGGCCCTACTCAAGACACTTGGAGCATCAACCTTGTAAGAAATCCACCTTTTCTTACCTCGTAAGAGTTTTAATTTTCTTCCTTATTTGTATCCTACATGGATACTCCCATTGTAAATATCCAATTCCATTTGTAAATTAATACTAACTCTACTAACACTAACCCACTATGAAAAGTCCTATCACCTCCATTTCTCTCCTCTCTCTTTCCCCACCAACTTCTTGATAATTCCAAGCAAAAGAAATTAGGTAAATTGTTGAAAATCTAACCCAACCATGGTTAGAGGAGTAACCTTAGCCTTCAAAATTGCTATAAAAGGAGGGTGTAGCTAGCACAAAAAAGGAGAAGAAAGAGCACGATGCTATAGCTTGAGAAGCCAAGCTCAACCTCTTGAGAAGGAGCTCTTGAGTGGAATCTCATTGGCATTAGGCATATGTATGTGTTGTATTAGGGGTGATTAGCAAGGGAACTCTATGCCATTGTAAGAGAGAGTGATCATTCAATTGAGAGTAGGAAATCTATCATTTCTCCTACTAGTGTAAGCCCAACATTTGCTGAATCAAGGAGGGTGAATTTGGACCAAGCATGGATACCTTGTCTCCCTTCCAACGTGAAGTCATGGACAATAATGATGTGTAAGTGTCTTGGTTTTTTTTTTAAGTTCTTGATAGCTTGTCTCCGGGTATTGTTATCAATTTAGTCATAAATCCCACATGTTGTAAGAGGGCGACAGGGTGGAGAGGACTCCCCTGGCCTTAAGACAGTGATTGGGGTGGCTTTTTTCTTGTGATGTGTTGTGGTGTAATTTACTCGGGCTATGTTGAACAAATACTAATCTCACTTTGATTGGTCATGACAGATTTGTAAGAAGGCATTAGTGCAACAAGCACCCCCTTCCCCCTTCTCTCTCTTTCTTACATATATATATTTATGTTTGCTTGATCATTAACGATACACTTCAAAGCAGCCCGAGCACCATCTCTCTCTCTCTCTCTCTCTCTCTCTCTCTCTCTCTCTCGTGTTTTAGTGTGTGAGAGTGTTCCATTGGTGTTAGGGTTAGTGTAAATTCCTTGCTTGTTTGTGGGTTGCTCTAACAATTCTCCTCTTTTGCGTCCTAGTTCGCTCTTAAACTAGATGGTGCCCCTTGTGTAGTTGGGATTTGGATGTGGGTTTGTTGTTTTGGTTTGTGTTGTGTTGTGCCCCAGCCCCATTGAGCAGCACGGGAGCCTTGAAGGGTGTCTAGAGGTTTCTCTTCTTGTTGCCCGCCCCGGACCGCTTCAAATTGTTGCCCCCAGGGAGGACAACAACTCGTGTATGTTTTTGTGTAGGATCAACTTTTAACATAGTCAAGTAGTTTGCATGAATCATGAGAGTTTGTATGATCCTTTCATTCCCATTGCAAGGCAAAAGATACACATAATTGTTAGTACTAAGTTTCAATTTCAACGGTTAATTCGTAGGATTTTAGGTCCTCTTAGGTTAGCCGAGATAAACACTTCGGTAAATCCTTTTATTTTGCCTCTCATTAGGTATGATATTAGCTTGGACGTCTATATTTTTGTGTTATTTTAAGCATTAGGACATGCATAGGCCATGGATAATGGTCCGGGAATAGAGGTTTTTCCCTTTCATTTTACTCCACACATTAGAATAAATGTTGCAATTAGTAGAAAGATCCATTTTCAACAACGAATTGTGTTCATGTTTGGTGCCCAAAGAGTAGGAGAAATTCTTGCATCACCAAACCCTGTCATTCTACCTCTCATCAACTACCACACTTCTTTTGATGTACATGTGTTCATTTTATTTTAAAATGAAGTGCAGCCCGGCAAAATAGTGTGTATGTTTGTTTTTTCTTTGTCCAAGTTGTTACAAGAAAAAAAAAACGATCATTTGTTCTAACAGAGAATGTGTGTGCAGTGAAAGTTCAATCCTTAGAGATCTAGCTCTATTACCAATTGAGTTGCAGGAGTAAGTAGTAAGGCGTCTCCCTCATAACAAGAGGGTGGTGAAGTTAAGACGAAAGGTCCTACGCGTGGATTCCATTTTCCTCTTGTTGTTGGGCACTAAGGAAGACTGCGCATTCATCCAACTAGTGTGTGCCCTAAGATTGGTAAATAGAGTGAAATTTGGCGTTTGGCGAGTGCATTTCACCATTGAGGAAGACTCTTCAGGAAACTTGTGGCCAGAGTTCATGCTTCATAGACTCACATTTGGTGAATTTTTCCCTCATTTGCGTCTTATTAATAGTCTTCCTTTCTCTTTCAACAAAGGAGATAGGGAGCTATTCAGAGCTTGTCTTAATAAAGAGAGCATAGAGAAGATTGCAAATTTGTATAAATTCTCATCCTTCTCTACTTTCTATGACACTTTGTTCATAGAGACATTGTAAATCTCTTTATGCTTTTGAATGATTTAATCATAATCCTAAGGAGTTTTTGTCCAGGAATTTTGTAGCACAAGTGGATTCTTTAATCTTGCAAGTTTTTGTTGTTCTTTATGAAATTGTGAGAAGGTTGCCTTATTCCGACTGTGTGGAACTCAAAGGAAAGGAGCTTCTAGTCAATTGCTACTTTCTCACGGCCTTCGACGAGCATGAAGATCTAGTTTTTATACAAACCGCTTGTGCATTGGGAATTGTAGAGCAAGTGCAATTTATCACTTGGGACGTGGTTGCTCTTTTGGATCCATAAAATGAAGTTCTAGAGATTTCTGTTTATCGCCTTAGCTTTGAAGAATTTCAACCCTTCTTAGAGCTCATCAATAGTCTACCTTTTTGTTTTGATCAAACAAATCGAGACCTCATTGAAGCTTGGATAGCTGAAGAAGAAAACCTAGAGTGGTATTTTCTTACTTCTTCATTTGCAGGCGAGTGGTTCTAAATCTCTATTGTATCCCTTATTGTAACTCGTGTTGTAATCTTTCATAATAATGGAGAGCCAACGCCAAATGTCTGGATATCCTCTTTTCTTTGGAGAGCCTGGAGAGGATGCAGAATTATTTCTAGCAAATTTCAAGATGTCTTGCCGTATCAAGGGGATAGTAACCGATCAAGAACGTGTAGAAATGTTTGAGGTGGTCCTTAGGAAAGATGCTAGTACTTGGTTTGACTCTTTGCCTGAGGAAATTAAGGGGAATTACACAGAAGTTTTGAATCGTTTTAAGAGATACTTCTTTGATCCCCAAAACACTCAAACACTATGGCAAGACATTGTTTCTCATAAGTAAAAAGACTTAGATGACTACTACTTGTACAAGCAAGAGTTTCTACGTCTTTGGGCTCTATGGATACGAAATGTTGCTAACCCTGGTGATGGTGCAGAATTTTTAAAGAAGGAGAGGTTCATAGCCGGACTCTTTCCTGACCTTAAGGTAAAAGTTGAGGCGGGTGCACCTGCTACTTTTGATGCAGCGGAAACTAGGGCTGCTGAGAAGTATAGGAAACTCAAGTGCTTAAGGGGAGAGGTTCCAATAGAAGGTCTTAGACCCAAAGGTAAGTCACAAGCATCAACATCTAGGGAGCTTCCTGAGGTAACGACTGAAGTGATTTAGAAGTTAAATGAATCTTTAAGCAGCCTTTCAATTCACCTTGGACAAGCTGTAGGTCCAAAGGGACAAGCAAAGAAGTCAGAAGAGAGAGAGCCACGAACTAGGAGAGTCTTGCAATGTTGGAATTGCAGTGAGTCTGGACATGGGATGTATAATTGTCCTTGGCCCCGTGGGGAGCCAGGGAGACCTAACTTGAATTACCCAGTGATGAATGCAGGTGAAGGAACTAGTCAGCAACCACGGCTTATACAAAGGACAAATGGAGCAAGACCACCTCCACAAGGAGTGGAAGGAGTTCCACCTTTGCCATACCCAAACGTGCATGTGGTAGAGGTGACAAATTCAAGAGAGGTTGATATGGAAGCAAATGACATTAAGCGTGGCCGAGGGAAAGGTAAGGAGAAAGAAGGAGTTACATCACAAAGTGACCATGGACGAGAAAAGAAGGCAAAGGAGACTAAGAGGACTCGACGTCGTATCAACCTCCAAGACTTCCCTCTTGGACATGGAATGGCTCCATACAACCTTTTGAAAGACATGAGAGGTAAGGGTCCTGATATCTCATGGCCTCAATTTCTTGCATTATGTCCACAAGTTAGGAGGGATTTAACAAGGGCAATTAGCACTAGGAGAAAGGTGAAAGAGAGTGTGCCTGTTGTAAAAATTGCACAAGCTGAAATGAATGAGGAAATTACACATGTGCTAGATTGTTACATAAAAGGGAGATTGGTTAGGAAAGGTCTAGTGGATGGGGGTGCACAAATTTGCATCATGACAGAGGGACTCGTGCAAAAACTAGGCATGCACATCCATGAGACACCCGATATTAAGATCAAGATGGCAAACAATAGCAAGGCTAGGTGCGTAGGCATTTGTAAAAATGTTTTTGTGGAGGCCTTTGGCATTAAGAAGGCAGTGGATTTCTATGTCATGTCTACCAAAGGAAATGGTTACCCATTTATCCTAGGGAGACCATGGCTAATGAAAATGCGAGCTTTGCAGGATTGGGAGAGTGGAAAGCTAATTTGCAGGAACGACAATCATAAGAAGGTTGTCTTTGACATGAAGGAGCAACGCCAAGAGGAGCTCCATGAAGAATCATCTCAAAGTGAGACGGAAGAAGGTTGGACCGATAGCACTTCAGAAGAAGAAAGTAGTGGCAGCATTACTGAAGAGGAGTCTTCCATCGAAGTCATGGGGATAAGGTTTAAGCCAAGCAACCAAGAGACCTCTTGTCAAGGCTTGGAGGAGGTAGGTCCTCAAGAGAACGAAGGTGTTCAAGATGAAGGGATGCTGGAAGGTATGCTATCAACAACACTTACAAAGGATGAAAGAGAGGAGTTCAAATGTGTGCTAAGGAAGTTTCCTAGGCTTTTTGCTAAAGACTACACCGACGTGTGTGGGGTAGATGTTGTTCAACACAAGATTGAGTTAAAGCCTGAGGCCACACCTAAAGCTCAGAAGCTACGAAGGCTAGGAGTTATAAAGGAGCAGGCTCTACTCAAGGAGTTAAGAAAGATTCTAGCAGTAGGTTTCATTTATCCAGTGGAGAATTCAGAGTGGGTCTCTCCTGTTGTTGTCACTCCTAAGAGAAATGGCAAGTGGAGGGTGTGTGTGGATTACCATCCCCTCAATGAGGCAACAAAAAGAGATCACTTTCCCCTCCCATTCCAGGATGAGATACTAAATGAGGTAGTTGGTCATGAGAAGTACACTGTGTGCGATGGTTACTCATGTTACTTTCAAATAGGGATTGCATTGGAGGATCAATTGAAAACAACCTTTATCACTCCTTGGGGTTGTTATGATTTTAGAGTCATGCCATTTGGTCTGACAAATGCTCCTGCAACATTCCAACGTTTCATGAATATGGTGTTTCAAGCATTCTTTGGAAAGTCAATTAGGGTATTCATTGATGATTTCTATATTTATAGCTCAAAATCATTGCATCTACAAAGGGTAGAAGAAGGTTTAAAGAAGCTCTACGACATGGGAGGTCAACTCAACCCCAACAAGTGCCATATAGGCGAGGATGAAGTAATCTTGCTTGGTCATAAAGTTTCTTACAAAGGTATTGAAGTGGATCCTTCAAAGGCAAAGGCTCTTATTGAGCTACCATCACCCAAGAGTCTTAAGGAGGTCATCTCATTCATTCAAAAGGTGAAGTATATGTCACGCTTCATTCACTTAGCCTCGGAGTTACTTCACCCTTTGCAAAAGTTGACACAACAAGTAGAATTTGCATGGTCTGATGAGCTTGAAGAGTACTTTTGTAACATTAAAGCCATTTTCTCAGAGCTACCAACACTCATGCCTCCTTGTTGGGAGTACACATTCTTTGTTAGCTCTAGTGCTGGGAAAGAAACAATTGGTGCAGTTTTGTTACAACAAGATCCCTATAGTACCAGGATGCGGCCCATCTACTTTGCTAGTAGGGTCATGAATGCTTTAGAGAGAGGCTACACAGAGGCAGAACTCATGATGCTTTCTCTCATGTTTGCGATAAGGAAGTTTAGATCCTACTTGCTGCCAAAACCTTTTGTAATCCTCACCGCAGAGAATTTGTTCCCTTGGGTGTCATCTCAAATGAATCTTAGTACTAGGATCTCAAAGTGGATTATGGAGTTGCAAGAGTTTCAATACTCTTTCAAGGTAGAAGATAGTGTGTGTGCACAATTGGCAGGGATTCTCACTTATAGGGTGCATGAAAAGGAGATTAAGGTGCCTGAAGTAAAGACCCTACCATTGCCACCACCAAAAAGTATTCCTAATGCTTTTACCTTGTTCTTTGATGGAGCTTTTCGTCGAGCCACAGGAAAAGCAGGGAGAGGGCTAGTGTTGCTCAACCCAAGTGGAGAGGTGGTCATGAAAGAGAAGTTCAATCTACCAAGTTCAGCTAGCAACAATGAAGCAGAATATGACACACTACTTCATGGTTTAAAAATATGCATTGGCCATGGTATACAACGTCTCATGGTAAAAGGGGATGCACTTCTCATTGTGAAGCAGATTTTAGGCATTTGGGCATGCAAAAATGAAAGACTAAGGGCCAAAGTTCATACCATCCGTAGGCTATTTAATCAATTTGAGGAGGTGCAATTATATCATATTCCTAGGAAACAAAAGGAAGATGCTGATTTACTTGCACAACAAGCCATTACATGTGTAAAGAAAGAAGTGCAGGTCATCATGGCGGCGGCTGCTGTGAAGCAACCGAGGTACCAAGGATTGGAGTCATTGGCTCCCATCATTGGCTACATTTTGGAGGGTGAGTTTCCACCAGACTTCACAAAAGCTCAGAAGAGGAGACTCATGAAGAAGGCAAGCATGTATCTCTTCCTAGAAGGCTCCCTCTATCAAAGAGGGAAGGATAAAGTGTGCAGAAGATTACCAACTATCGCGGAAATTCCAGCCATTCTAAAAGGTTTGCATGAAGAGGCATGTGGTGGTCATTTTTCCCAATAATTAACTGTGAAGAAGATTTTGCTTGCGGGGTATGTTTGGTCAAGTCTGCATGTGGATGTCCAACATTGGTGTAAAAGTTGTCACAATTGTCAGGTAAATGGGAATAGAAGATTGATTTATGGTCCAAGGCAAATCGTGCTTGCAAATGGACCCTTTGAAAAGTGGGGCATTGATGCTATGGGTCCTCTGCTTAGGACAAAAAATGGTAAACTCTACATTCTAGTGGCTGTAGACTATATGACTAGGTGGGTGGAAGCACAGAGTGTGGCAAAGGTAAATGAGAGGACAGTGAGCAAATTCGTCTACACTCACATTTGTTGTAGATTTGGCATACCTTTGGAGATTGTTTCTGATAATGGTCCAGGGTTTAGAAAGGGATTGCTCACAGAAGTCTGGGAAGAACTTCACATTCTACATCGTCACAGTACACCCTACTATCCCCAATCAAATGGTTTGGTAGAAAAAGCTAATGGTGTCATTGCAGGCATCATTAGAAAGATGGTGAAAAACAAGACAAGGTTGTGGGATGACTTCTTGGATGGTGCCTTGTGGGCGTATCAAACCACATATAGGGAAGCCACGGAGTTCACACCATTTCACTTGGTCTATGGTCAAGAGGCTTTACAACCAATTGAGCTAAACATTCCAACAATGCGACTTCATGGCAAATCAGCACAAGATGATCAAGAAGCATGGATGGATCGACTTCTTACCTTAGCTGAGCTTGAGTGGAAAAGAGAAGCAGCATACGAGTGCTATAAGAGGAAAGCCACACAGACAAAGGAGAAGCTTGACAAGAAACTGAAGGACAAAGGCATCAATGAAGGAGATCTTGTGCTAAGATATGACAATCGACTCGATAATCGTTTTGATGCCAAATTTGAAACAAGATGGCAGGGGCCATATATAGTCAAGAAGGCTTTCAATTCAAGTTACTATCAACTTATGGACTTGAATGGGAAAGAGCACTCCAGGAAGGTAAACGGCTATCGCTTGAAGCCTTACTTGAGTCGCCTTCTACCAAAGGATCTACCAGAGCAAAAGGCAACTATCTCATGTAAGTATTGTTCCATGAAGCATGAGTGTAACACAAACCAAAATTCCAAGGGGCCAAACAATGAAGATCTTGTCAAAGACTCTGAAGCACTCTCTTTGGAAAAGATTCTTTATGATGGTACATGAATATACCATCATCCTAGGGGAGGGCTAATGATAGCCATTTTTCAGCTCTCTGTAATTGTCATAGTGAGTTATCTCACACTATCAAATCACTCAAACACTGTGGTTACCCTCACCCTTTCACTGTATATAGGCGTGTGTGAGTTAGGGGACTTTTCCCATATCTCCTTACTGAAATAAAAAACCCTCAATTAGCTAGTCATTGGGCTAGTTGAGCCAAAAAATAAAAAATATAAAAAATATAAGTATAATATGGCCCATGTGTATGTAAATATTTCTTTGTATATAGGGCCTAAATTAAAGATTTTTTCATAATTATTTTGGTATTTATCTAAATATTTTTACCTAGGCGTGTGTTAATTATGCTCTGTACACTGCCTCACCATTACCACAATTTTTCTTACCATTTTTCATACTCTTTATTCCATATAGAAATATTTTCATGTAAGCTTCTCTTATATTTGGTGTAACTCCACCCCAACAAAAATCCAAAAAAACTAGTTTTATTTATGTGTATATTTTTTCACTATTGTGATTTTTCCCTTCCTACATTTATTTTGTTTTTTTTCTAAAAAATTAGAACACCAAAAATATTTATCTTTTTATGGTAGCCTCATAATGAGAGAGATTTCTTTTGACCCCTTTATATTTTTTCCACTTATATTATTTATATTTGACATGTACATATTTTTTAGACCCCTCAATATTTGATTTTCTTAGTTGTACTATTCACTTATATCATGATCTCAACAATATCTTCAATTATAGACCTACCAAATAAGGTCAAGGATAGGTGGCATGCATACATGCACTATGGAGGGCTCACTCTTGTAGGTATTCAAAAGAATCATCCAAAGAAGGACCCCACAAGGACTTTGTGCAGTGGAAAAAAACAGTCGGTTTTGCTGAATTTTTAAAGTTCACTTGCTCTCCGAATTTGAAAAGGTGATACAAACAAAAGTTGTAGCTCGTGGGCTGAACTTTTGCCTCAATGTTTTTCATATTTTTTTAAGCTACGAGCTGTGAGCTATGATTTTATTAGTGGACCCCAGTTTTCCCATGCTATGCAGCCACACTCTCTCTTCCACTTTATCATTTTCCTCTTTCACACACACTTCTCTACTCATCATCCCCACCTCTCTCACCACTCCTCTCTGCACCCTACTCACCTTCTCCTCAACCTTGAAGAATAAGAGAAACCATGGTGAACTCATACCTCCCACACACAATTCCATTCCAAAATTGACCATCTAGTCTCATTTTTCCTCCTCCAAATTACCCATATCTATCAAAAAACCACAAAATTCAGCCTCTTCTCTTAAAAGACAGCATCATGGTGGTTGATTACTCAGCTTCAATTACCTTGTCTCTCAAGGAAGGTCAAGAGTGGATAAAAAATGTACCGTCAAAGCTAGTGGACCGTCAACAAGCGTCAAAATTGGCCCTACTCAAGACACTTGGAGCATCAACCTTGTAAGAAATCCACCTTTTCTTACCTCTTAAGAGTTTTTCTTCCTTATTTGTATCCTACATGGATACTCCCATTGTAAATATCCAATTCCATTTGTAAATTAATACTAACTCTACTAACACTAACCCACTATGAAAAGTCCTATCACCTCCATTTCTCTCCTCTCTCTTTCCCCACCAACTTCTTGATAATTCCAAGCAAAAGAAATTAGGTAAATTGTTGAAAATCTAACCCAACCATGGTTAGAGGAGTAACCCTAGCCTTCAAAATTGCTATTAAAGGAGGGTGTAGCTAGCACAAAAAAGGAGAAGAAAGAGCACGATGCTATAGCTTGAGAAGCCAAGCTCAACCTCTTGAGAAGGAGCTCTTGAGTGGAATCTCATTGGCATTAGGCATATGTATGTGTTGTATTAGGGGTGATTAGCAAGGGAACTCTATGCCATTGTAAGAGAGAGTGATCATTCAATTGAGAGTAGGAAATCTATCATTTCTCCTACTAGTGTAAGCCCAACATTTGCTGAATCAAGGAGGGTGAATTTGGACCAAGCATGGATACCTTGTCTCCCTTGCAGCGTGAAGTCATGGACAATAATGATGTGTAAGTGTCTTGGTGTTTTATTTAAGTTCTTGATAGCTTGTCTCCGGGTATTGTTATCAATTTAGCCATAAATCCCACATGTTGTAAGAGGGCGACAGGGTGGAGAGGACTCCCCTGGCCTTAAGACAGTGATTGGGGTGGCTTTTTTCTTGTGATGTGTTGTGGTGTAATTTACTCAGGCTATGTTGAAAAAATACTAATCTCACTTTGATTGGTCATGACAGATTTGTAAGAAGGCATTAGTGCAACAAGCACCCCCTTCCCCCTTCTCTCTCTTTCTTACATATATATATTTATGTTTGCTTGATCATTAACAATACACTTCAAAGCAGCCCGAGCACCATCTCTCTCTCTCTCTCTCTCTCTCTCTCTCTCTCTCGTGTGTAAGTGTGTGAAAGTGTTCCATTGGTGTTAGGGTTAGTGTAAATTCCTTGCTTGTTTGTGGGTTGCTCTAACGATTCTCCTCTTTTGCGTCCTAGTTCGCTCTTAAACTAGGTGGTGCCCCTTGTGTAGTTGGGATTTGGCTGTGGGTTTGTTGTTTTGGTTTGTGTTGTGTTGTGCCCCAGCCCCATTGAGCAGCACGGGAGCCTTGAAGGGTGTCTAGAGGTTGCTCTTCTTGTTGCCCGCCCCGGACCGCTTCAGTGTGAGAGAAGCTTTTAAGCTACACATTGCAAGTGAGAGAGCATGAGTTCAAAATCTCAAAACCACTATTGTATATGTTTTTCCATCATCAATAATTGAGTTTTGGTGCATCAAAGGCATGATTCAACATTCAAATCTTCGTCCTTCCACTTGTGCAATACAGTCCGGTGAATTCAAGGTGACATGTGTACATTGAATTTCTATCATTTGATCTTGTTTGAGAGAGTGTTTTAGTGTGTTTTCATTCCCAATTTTTTGTCCATTGTAAAAGTGTATTGTGGTGAGAGGTATCCCACACCTTAAGACAATGTGTGTGTGCGTGTGTGTGTTGGCAATGTGTAGCATTCACTAAGCATTGAGTTAGCTTTGTACAAGCTCTACGATAGCATCATAACAAACCATCTCCATTTGCAAGTCACAAACAAGGTATACACAAGTCCCATTCCTCTCTTTCTTCCCTTTTCTCTGACTCTGTCTTCCGCCATTTGGTGTGTGTCTTGTGTGCATTTTGTTGCACCTCCTCTTGGTTGTTACAAAATCTCTCTTGCATCCTAATTTGCATCCCATAACTAGGTGGTGATCCTATCTTGTTTGGGTTTGGTCATGGGTTTGTTGTGTTGTGTTTGTGGTTGCCCCAGCCCCAATTGAGTAGCATAGGAGCCTTGAGGGGTGTTTAGAGGTCGCCTCTCTTGTTGTCGGCCTCGGACTGCCTCAATAGTTTGACTTTCCAAGACATTCGTACACCCAAGGTGGCTCCTCCTGACCCTCTAAGATGACTGGGGGAGGTCCACCTATGAGTAGAGGAGATAAAATCAAGCCTTTGAGTGAGCTCAAATTTAAAAGTTTTAACTTCTTGAAGAGCAATAACATCCACCTAGTTTTTAGAAAGTCAATGTTTGACCTTCTTCTTGGATTTTAGGGAGTCATAGAGCCCCTTAACATTCCATGAGAGCACCTTCATCTATTACTTCTCAAATCTTTGATGATTCTTGTTTTGTGAGCTCCTAGGGGGCATTTGGGTGAGAGCTATATGAACCCTTTTGTTGTATTTTTGGGGGAGCTGACCCCTATGGAGTGTCCTTGGATGAGGAGGTTTGTGTGGTTTTTAATTTAAGTGAATTCATTTTGTGGTGTTGAGTTGTCTGGGCGTGTGAGTGTGCACATGTCGTCTTTTGCTCCATCATCCTTTGGCGATCCTGCTGCGGAGCAAAGATTGTCAGTTGTGTACTCAGAAGTTGAAGTTCAAGCCATGATGTATCCACATTTATGGTGTTGAATGAAAATTCATGATGGTGGTGCCATTCTATCAATTTTCAAAGGTTGCAAGGATGTAGACGATTGGATTGCGTCTTATGAGTGTGATTTGACATGTTTATGCCATGTAATTCCAACCGAGGAACAAAAACTTGTAGCTATGAAGTTGGTGGTGAGAGGGAATCCAAGAGATTGGTACGAGGGCTTGTCACAAGATGAGAAGGAAAATTGGGACATGCTTAAGAGATGCTTTCAGAAGTAGTTCAAGAAGGTGATCCCTCACCAAAATCCATGGAAGCAGGTCACTAGTTTGTTTATGCGAGAGCACGAGCTGTCTATTGAAGAATTTTGGTCAAGATTTGGTGATGCTTGGAGAGTCTAGAAAGATGCTCTATTGCATGTGGAAGCCATGTCTAAAGAGGAAATTTATTCCTCTTTTACCAATAGCCAAGGTGTAGACATGTAGTAGTGTTAGTGTGTTTACGCGCTTCACCAGGGACACTTTTCTCCCACTGGGTTTTTCCCCCTGGACATCTGGTGTGAAAGGACACCTTATCTCTTAGGGTCTCATATAAGCTTTGTAGCTCTGAGTTTGTACATACTCTATTATTCTAATACAGAGAGATAGACTACAGAGATCTCGTACGTAAGCTCTGTGTCTTCTCCTTGTCCATCTTCTTCCTACTCTGAGTTGCTATCTTCCTTCTGTTTCCTGTTTCATCATCTTCAACAATTGATATCAGAGCAAGGTGATTTCCAGATCCTCTACTTGCGTTTTCGCATCCGCGCGCGCAATTGCAGTTTTCAGGCAGTTTTCGGAAAATTTGCTCGTGGGAGCATCCTCGACGTTCCAGGAGTATTTTCATCAGATGACCTGCAGTTTCACCCCCCTTTTGAAGCCGTTCGAGCTCTCAAAATTTTGTTCTGAGCAGCGTAGCAGAAGTTACTTTTCGGAGGCGTTTAGATCAAGAGGGTGTGCTTTTTGACAGATTTTCTTCAGGTACACAGTTCTTTTGGGAAGCAGCTTGTCTTAGCTTTGTGCTGAGATTTTGTGTAGAGTTTTGCCTGGATTGGAGAGGAGATTTGTGAATCTCTTGGAGGTTCTTTTGCTCTCTTGTGTGCATCCACAGTATGGCTCAATCTACGGAGAAAGAGATTTTTTGTGCGTTTACATCAGAAGACAAATTGGATGGTACCAACTATTCTCTTTGGTCTTTTATGACCAAAAATGTTTTGGTTGGTAAAGGATTGTGGGATTATGTATCTGGAGATGAAGTTCGTCTAGGTATCATTGCACCTGCCACGCCTGGTCGTGGTGTAGCTGTTGGTGCAGGACCCTCACAAGTCACTCCAGAGCAAAAGAGATGGGATCCTAAAGATGCACAAGCTCTGGCTGTGATTGCCTTAACCATAAAGAGGAAAATCACACCACATATCAGATCTTGCAGAACTTCTGAGGATGCTTGGAACACTCTGCAAGCTATGTTTGGAGGAAGAAACGCTGCCAGAATAGAGTTTTTGAAGAAACAACTTGACAAAATACAGATGGACGAAGGTGACCATATCGTCGAGCATCTTACAAAAATCAAGGATCTTAAAGAGCAATTGCTTAGCATTGATGAAATGATTCCAGAGAAGGACTTGGTTTCCAAAACACTCAATTCACTACCACCATCTTATTTGACTTTTCAGACTTCTTTGACTCTGTCTTTGCGAGCTAATCCTGAGCCTCTTTGTTTTGAAGAGTTAGTGGCTTTGCTATTGCAGGAGGATCAATCACGTAAGAACAAGTCTTTACAGGTGGATGGTATGGATCATGCTCTTGTTGTACAGAACAAAAACAAGGGTAAAGAGAGTGCTCATCACTCCAAGTCTGGTGTAGGACAGTCTTCAGAGAAGTCTAAAGGTGATTCCGACAAGTCCAAGAAGAAAGGTAAATGTCACTACTGCAAGAAACCTGGTCACTACATTAGTGAGTGTAAAAAGCGAATTGCTAAAGAAAAGAAGAAAGAGTCAAGTTTGGTTGTTTTAACTTCTGGTGATTCTTCTACAGCTAAAGAAGAGTCTGCAAACTTTGTGCAGGATTCTTATGCTTTCTTAGTATATTCAGATTTTTTTGCTTACAGTGTTGACGAGACACAAATGATTTGGTACTTTGATAGTGATGCATCCAGGCATATTACTTCAAGGAAGGATTTGTTTTGTTCATTGGATGCAGCTCCAGCAGGAAAGAAGGTGACATGTGCAAAAATGCTTCTTATCCAATCAAAGGCGTTGGTAAGATTTTGATTACCATTTCAGATGGTTCAGATTTATGCTTGCTAGATGTCTTATATGTTCCAGGGATCAAGAAGAATTTGTTGTCTGTATCCTTTCTTGCAAGAAATGGTCTTCGGGTCATTTTTGAGGATGACAGATGTGTTGTACGAGATCGAGAGAATGGTTATTCTCTTATCACTACATGTACGTTGGAAAATGGACTATTTGTGCTAGATCGTTATGAAAAGCAGATTCAGGTATGTATTGTAGAAACAAAGACTCAGGCCATGTAGGATGCTGAGTTGTGGCATGCTAGATTTGGGCATGTTGGTTATGGCAGTTTGATGACTTTACAACGTCATAATATGGTGCATGATTTGTCTTTATTGGATATGCCACCAAGACATGTATGTGAAGGTTGCGTTCTTGGAAAGATGAACAGATTTGCATTTTCGCAGGATGGTTCGGTTAGAGGGACACGAAAATTGTAGCTTGTACACAGTGATGTATGTGGTCCTATGAGGACGCCATCTATAGGAAACAACCTTTATTTTGTGACCTTCATTGATGACTTTTCCAGGTTTTGTTGGGTGTATCCACTCAAAGCAAAGTCAGATGTGTTTGCAGTTTTTCAACATTATGTCGCCATGGTTGAAAATGAAACAGGTTGCAAAGTACAGATTCTTCGTACCGATCGAGGAGGGGAATACATGTCAGGTGCATTTACGAATTTTTTGGGAAAGAAAGGCATTAAATACCAATGCACTATGCCATACACACCACAACAGAATGGTGTTGCAGAAAGGAAGAACAGGTCTTTAATGGAGACAGCTAGATGTATGCTCAAGGCTAAGAGTTTGCCTCATAAGCTGTGGATGGAGGCAGTTGCTTGTGCAGCACATGTTTTGAACAGGTGTCCTACTCGTGCCTTGAAGACCATTACTCCATATGAAGCTTGGTATGACAGAAAACCTTCAGTCAGTTATCTTCGTGTTTTTGGTTGTCTTGCTTATGCTCACATCCCTCAGTAGTTACGTGGGAAGCTTGATAATAAGGCAATCAAATGTATATTTGTGGGGTACAGTAGTGGAAGTAAAGGTTATAGACTTTACAATCCTGCTACAAACAAGATTTTTGAAAGTCGTGATGTAATTTTTGCAGAAACTACTGCTCAACCTATGGTTGCTTTTGATGTACCTCATATGCAGACACATGATGTATTTGAAGGTTTGCTTCCTTCTTTTGTGGAGAGTCAAGAATCACAACAAGTTGATAATCTTGATCAATCTTTTGATCAGCATGTGACACCTCATGATATAGAGAAAATTGTGCGTGCAGAGCAAGAAGCTCTCAGGGAAGAAAGAACCTTGCCTAAATGGGTTCAAAAAACGTTGCAGGATAGAAAGTTGGATGCACCGTTTCCATGAAAAACACGCGCTGGTACTACTTTTGGCAGAGAGCAAGTAGATTTGGCTTGCTTTAGCACTCTTTGTGATGCAGATGAGCCTGATTCATTTGAACAATCTTTAGAGTGTGTTCAGTGGAAAGATGCTATGCAGCAAGAAATTGATTCTATTCATAAGAATCATACATGGGATCTAGTGGACTTGCCTACAGGTAAAAGGCCTATCGGTACAAAGTGGGTTTTTAAGGTAAAAAGAAAACAATATGGTATTGTTGACAGGTACAAAGAAAGGCTTGTGGCAAAAGGCTATGCGCAACAGAAAGGCATAGATTATGATGAAACCTTTGCTCCTACTTCTCGTGCGTCCACAGTTAGATCACTAGTTGCAATTGCTGCTCATCATGGTTGGAAAGTGCATCAGTTGGATATCAAAACTTCTTTTTTGAATGGTGATTTGCAGGAAGAAGTTTATGTAAGTCAACCAAGTGGTTTTGTTGTAAAAGGTCAAGAGCAAAAGGTATGTAGATTGCGTAAAGCTTTGTATGGTCTCAAACAGGCTCCAAGAGCATGGTATGAGAAGATACATACTTATTTGATTGGCCAGGGATTTTAGAATAGTCCAACAGAAAGTACTTTGTATGTCAAAAAGAGAGATGGAGTTCTCATTATGCTAACACTTTATGTGGATGATATGCTTCTTACAGACAATATTGCAGATGAAATTGAAGTGTTTAAAGATTCTTTGAGAAAAACCTTTGAGATGTCTGATCTTGGTTTGCTACATTATTACTTGGGTATTTAGTTTGTGCAATCAGAGGATGGCATATACATGCTGCAGGCAAAATATTTGCATAAAATTTTGGACAAGTTTGGTATGTAAAATTGTAAACCAATCTCTACACCCGTAGAAACTGGATCAAAGTTGAGCATGCACGATGCTCGAGAACCTTTTGATGTACATACTTATGCAACAGCGGTTGGTTGCTTGATATATTTGGCAGGCAACACTCGTCCAGACATTCAATTTGGGGTTTCACAAGCAAACAGATGTATGCATAGCTTAGGTATGCATCATTGATAGGCTGTGAAGCGCATACTTCGTTACCTTTCAGGTATCCCTAATCTTTCCATGTTAATCTTTCCAAGGGGGGATATGTATGGAATGCACAGTTCTATGCAGCTTCTTGGTTACAGCGATTCAGATTGGGCTGGTGATTTTGACACACGACATTCCACAAGTGGCAATTGTTTTTTATTGGGAAATGCATGTATATCTTGTTTAAGCAAGAAGCAACCCACAGTGGCTACAACAACTTGTGAAGCTATGTACAGGGCAGCTTTCACGGCAACAGTTGATTGTGTATGGATACGCAGGTTATTGGCAGATCTTTGTGAGTGTCAACAAGCACCCACTACCATTTTCACTGACAGTCAGAGTGCTATGGAAGTTGCAAGGAATCCAGTATTTCATGCAAGAACAAAGCACATAGAGGTTCACTACCACTATGTCAAGGAAAGGCTACATGCAGGGGAGATCACACTAACTTACTGTCCTACACAGGATAACATTGCAGATCTATTTACGAAAGCGTTATCACGAGAAAATTTTGAAGATTTCCGAAAAGCTTTGGGCTTACTCTCATACACATGATGATCTGCTACCTTGTACGGATTCACACTGTCACTACAGGGAGGATTTGTAGACATGTAGTAGTGTTAGTGTGTATACGCGCTTCACCAGGGGCACTTTTCTCCCACTGTGTTTTTCCCCCTGGACATCTGGTGTGAAAGGACACTTTATCTCTTAGGGTTTCATATAAGCTTTGTAGCTCTGAGTTTGTACATACTCTATTATTCTAATACAGAGAGATAGACTACAGAGATCTCGTACGCAAGCTCTGTGTCTTCTCCTTCTCCATCTTCTTCTTACTCTGAGTTGCTATCTTCCTTTTGTTTCCTGTTTCATCATCTTCAACACAAAGAATACGAGTATTCACACGTTTGTTACGGCCAATTCTTAAAATGAAAATGGAAGAGAAAGAGCCCAATTCCATGCATGAAGCATTGAAGATAGCGCTACGAAAAGAGAGAAAGCGATGTGTTTTTACCGGCATGAAATGCCCTTTGTCTAAACATGGTATGGATACTGTGGATGACCTTTATGTGCATAAATTCACAGTTTTGTAGGTGCACATGCTAGCAAGGATGATAGCTTGGATACAGGTGTGAATGCCCATTTATGCAAATTCAATGCAAATCAAGTATGTGAAGTACCTTTGGAGACCATATCCATGCCTATGGTGAAAAATGGCAAGGACACAGTAGATGAATGTGAAAGTTCGAGCACTAGAATAGAAAGTAATGATGATGAGAATGAGATTGAAGAGGATGAGGTAGCCTATCTATTATGGTGAGATATCTGATGTTGATGAGAGTTGGTGTGGTGATGTGTTGTTAGGAGTTTTTTGGTCCGAAGTTTACTAGCTTATGTATATATGGTGTGGCCGTTTTTTCTTTTTTTGAGTGTACTATGGTCACTTATACATTCCTGGGCAATGCCAATCTTTGATGTATGCTCTTGGCTACGGTCTACATCTCGCTATTTGACCAGGTTTGCAAGATTCGAGTAGTGTTAAAGTTGAGCATGAATGCTCAACTAGAGGGTTGGGCAAAGATGAAGAATTTCAAATCTCTCAACTGTGGCACTCTAGAGGCAGTAAATAATTTCATCAAGCATGAGGAGTATTTCAATGCACGGGCTAGGATGGATGTCAGTTGCACCTTTGCATAAGCCTCCGTGATCAAGTTCTGTTATAAGGGAAGAAGGCTCAAGAACCAGGGAGATGAAGGGGGCGTCGGCCCAGAAGAGGGGGCTGCCATGAGCAATGAAGGGGCCGTTGCCTGAGGAGGGGTGGCCAAGTTGAGCAGGGTGACAGCGTCGAGAGGAGGTGCACCAAAGAGGGCTGCAGGGAAGTCGGATACACACAGAGGGGGCTTGTGATTAACAAGAGGGTGTGTTCTAGTGAGAGCAACCAGGGCTACCTAATGGGGGAGGTATGCAGAGGGAAAAAACGATGGGACTTGCAGGATATGGCAAGTTATGGGTGCTGAGGACAGAAGAGGAGAGCTGTGTGCACTTTGCTTGAGGGGCTGAAGCTCACAGAATTGAAAGAAGGGCCACACTGCAGGTGCCTCCATCTGGAGGGAAAGGAAACCGAGGGGGCGTGCTACAGGAGCAGAGGCCGAGGGAAAGAGAGAGATAGATCAAAGCATCCATGCCCTCGTGCAGTTGATCAGCGTATGAGAGAGAGAGAGGGGTGTCACCATCAGTTCACGGTGTATCCAAGGGACAACAAGGCCGCCTCAGAGAAGTTGAAGGGATGGCAAGTGGTTTTTGAAGGGTCAGCAACCCATTTGCAATAATAGGGAGGTTGTTTTCTTTGAGTAGAAGGGAAGCCAGAGGAGGCCATGCTTGGCATGTGAAGGCACATAAAGGCACACAGTAGTGCAATTAGAGGCAGGCACAAACATTAGTTTGGGAAAAGCAGCTTCTGTATTAAAGTGGGAAGTAATTGGAGCTTGAAATGCGGTCAGCTTGTTGGGGCTTTTCTCTCTCTCTCTCTCTCTCTCTCTCTCTCTCTCTCTCTCTCCCTCTCCCCCTCTACCTCTCTCGATATATATGTGTATATATATATATATAGTGCCCAGTTGAAGAGTAGCGGCAAGACCAAGCCGGCTCTTGCTGAAGTTTCTTTCCGTGTTCGCGTAGTAGCTCCATTTGAATATAGGTGTTACGAAGTGGTCCGCATGGTGTTTGAAAGGTTAGCTTTGGTACTCCGAACTGGCAAAGAGTCCTACCTATAGAGGTTTTGTGTCTTGGCTTTCTTCTGTCATCGTTTTGGTGCCCCCACTGAGGATTTGTTGATTTGAGTACCTTCTGTTGGCAAGTGGTGAGCAAATAAAGTTGCAAAGATAATTGTCCTCAATGACATGCTCATCAGAATGAATGATAGGATGGGAGAATTACATCTGCAAGATCTTAAAGACTTGGATATGCATTATTGGAGGTTTCAGAGTTTGAAGAAGAAGATGGAAGTGCTCGAGAAAGTAGTCCTTGATGCGGAAACGGAAACGTTTTTGTTCATTGGCACTCTTCTAGGACTCTTGGGCGTTGAGGTTGCTTGCATTGATTTGTTGGATGTGAAGAGCATTGTTGACTTCTTGAAGTAGGACAAAATATGCTTAAGCATGTAGATCAGTCTTGTGCTTCTTTGTGGGCTACACACGAGAGCTCCATTGTTTCTTATGATGATTTTAGTAGTGCTGATGAGGTTGAGTCACATGCTTATGATGAGGTTTTGTCTTTTAATGATGTAAGCCTTCATGAGGAGTCATATGCGAGCAGTATCATGAAAGAGGATAGCTTTGCGTACATGTATGGCAAAGAGAGCAATGTTATGTTGAGCTTATATGTGAGGCTACTCAATATATGGCTTCACATATAAGCTCAACATAACTTTGCAGAAGGAAGTTTTTTCAGGTATGTACGCAGTCCGTGAACGATAACTTGATGTATATATAGAGGGGACCTGGGTGCCATATATAGAGAAGCCATATATTGAGTAGCTTCACATATAAGCTCAACATGTTATAGCTTGTTTGGATCCATGCTTGGATAACTATCGAGATGAGGGCTTGTCTAGCTCTATGTGCTGGAGCTATATGCCTTGAAATGATTTTTGTTGTGATGTAGAGGACATGCACGCTAACATTTTGGATGATGTTTTTTTCCCTCCATCTGATGCGTTGTCACCATACCTAGATGAGTTGGGGGCACGTGGGCCCATTTGGGATGCTGAGATGGATAGCAATCACGTTGTGGCATTGTTGGTGGAATCGAAGTGCCTACAGGTGATTCTTTTGATTGCGATCAAAACATGGCATGCAGTCAAAGTGAGGATTATGGGACTTTTGTCGCTAATGATGATGATGATGGTTGGGGCTTCGATGAGCCTCTAATAGAAGACAATTTATCTATGGATGGCTATGTCCAAAAGGCTCAAGAAAGGTTGCAAAACCTGAAAGTTCAAAGACAAGCCGAGAAAACGCACTATGTGCTAGAGAAAGCTCATAGAGTTGACGTTCTTGCTCAAGATTTTGAACCTCATCATGCAAGGAATAAAGCCGAAGAACATATCATGGTTGATATGGACACAAGGGATCTGATGAATGCGTGTGATGGTAGGGGAGCTATGAAAGCCAGTATGGATGCAATGTTCGACAATATGGTAGTAGTTCATATAGGCGGATGGTGTATGCTTTACCCATTTGACCCAGGTGGGTTTATATGATCAAGAATAATGCTTTTGTACATATTGTACATATGGTGTGGCTAACATGCGTGAATAAAGTGATGTTACTGCTGAGCATGAATGCTCTAGCAGACTAGGGGGTTTGGCAAACTATGCTAGGAGTTTTTTGGTCCAAAGTTTACTAGCCCATGTATATATAGTGTGACCATTTTTTCTTTTTTTGAGTGTGCTATGGTCACTTACACATTGTTGGGCAATGCCAATCTTTGATGTATGCTCTTGGCTATGGTCTACAACTTGCTATTTGACCAGGTTTGCAAGAGTCTAGGAGTGTTAAAGTTGAGCATGAATGCTCAACTAGAGGGTTGGGCAATGATGAAGAATTTCAAATACCTCTCAACTGTGGCATTCTAGAGGCAGGCAATAATTTCATCAAGCATGAGGGGTATGTCAATGCATGGGCTAGGATGGATGTCAGTTGCACCTTTGTGTAAGCCTCCGAGATCGAGCTCAATTGGAATAGTCCTTTGGATGTTAAAGATGGCAATCAGGGAGATGTTTTTTGGCAATAGCATTGTGGACTGCAAAGTTGATGATAATTCGATCAAGGGCTATCATCTCATTGGCGAGATCAAGACTCAAAGGTGCTCTCTTATCTTCTAAAGCTCCAACGATTATCTATATCAGTAAGGTCGTTAGATGCCGTGTGTTCTCCCCATAAGCGGCCGTGGATTTGGAATCCTTCTGACTATGCCGACTTAGGTGGAACCAACATAGGGGATCAAGATACCAGAGGTCATGGGGGTAACATGTCCTGCTTTGTGATCCTTTGGTCAATGTGGTCTCCTTATCGAAGTGTCAAAGTGGGCAAAGAAGCCTTGGTGGGAATCAAGCCTTGAGTAAACAAAAAAGGAGATAATCGTCTGCAATCATTGCACGGGAGGCTGCACAGGAAGAGCCACCGCCAAAAGGGAGTGCCAGAGATGGCATACAGAGGATGGGCGAGCAAGGGAGCAGGGAAGGAGCCGTAATTAGGAGGTCTCATCACGGAAGAGGAGAGCCGGAGCAGCTGGCACATACCTGAGGAGGGGTGGGCAGCTCGGAGAAGAAGGCTCAAAAACCAGGGAGATTAAGGGGGCATCGACCCAGGAGGGGGGAAATGCCATGAACAATGAAGGGGGTGCTGCCTGAGGAGGGGCGGCCAGGTTAAGCAGGGCGACAGGGTCGAGAGGAGGTGCACTAGAGAGGGCTGCAGGGAAGTCGGCTACACACAGAGGGGGACTCGCGATTAACAAGAGGGTGTGGGCTGGCGAGAGCAGCCAGGGCTACCTAATAAGGGAGGTCTGCAGAGGGAAAAAATGATGGGGATAGATCAAAGCATCCATGCCCTCTTGCAAATGATCAACGAATGAGAGAGAGAGGGGTGTCAACATCAATTCAACGGTGTATCCAAGGGACAACAACGCCGTCTCAAAGAAGTTGCCAGGTGGTTTTTGAAGGGTCAGCAGCCAGTTTGCAATAATAGGGAGGTTGTTTTCTTTGTGTAGAACGGAAGCCAGAGGAGGCCATGCTTGGCATGTGAAGGCACATAAAGGCACACAATAGTGCAATTAAAGGCAGGCACAAACATTAGTTTGGCAAGAGCAGCTTCTGTATTAAAGAGGGGAGTGATTGGAGCTTGAAGGGCGGCCAGCCTGTTAGGGCTCTCTCTCTCTCTCTCTCTACCTCTCTCGATATATATATATATATATATATATGGTGCCCAGTTGAAGAGTAGTGGCAAGACCAAGCTGACTCTTGTTGAAGTTTCTTTCCGTGTTCGCCTATTGGCTCCATTTGAATATAGGTGTTATGAAGTCATCCACGTGGTGTTTGAAAGGTTAGCTTTGGTACTCCGAACTGGCAGAGAGGCCTAGCTATAGAGGTTTTTTGTCTTGGCTTTCTTCTGTTAGCGTGTGATGATGACATAGAGTTGCAAGATCCATTGAAGGACATGGTAACGTTGCACAAAGAGTAGTATATGTTTTGTGAAGCAGTCTTGCAGCAACATGGTGTGGCTGCTTACATTGATGAGATGAGACGTTGGCCTATGGTCATGGGGTTTCCACATTACGTGAGAATGACATAGAAGAGAGTGATGCTAGATAGTTTTTCCTTGGGTACATGTGCTTTAGCAGAGCTAGGGGGGAACTCTCTATTGGTTGTGATGCAAAGGTATTGGGTCATGAAGGTGATAGCAACGTGTTCCTATGTATCCAAGGGTTTGATGCTAGTGCCATCTCCAAGAGATGTCCATGACTGCTTGCATGATGATTTGGTGGATGAATTTCACATGCTTCAATGTATGTTTGGGCCATATCCCTTTATTTGTGAAAATCTTGATTGGCAGTTGGTGAGTCCTAGGGCAATTTGGCATGATGAAGACTTAGTTATGATGTGCCATGTGGATTTATATGCATGTTTCCAGCTTTTCAAGTGGAATATGCCTTCTATGGAAGAAGAGAATGCTGGTGATAGTGTTTTTAAAGGGTTTTCTCAATTTAATGCTTGGAGTGATGGTCTCTTGGGCATGGAAAATGAAGAGCAACTGTTGCATCAAGGAAAATATGTGAGATTTATGATTATCGATGGGATGAGCTTGAGTCATGAGATGTATTATGAGTTATTTATGTTTCTGAGTGATCATGACAACCTACCATGTGGGTTGGTGCATGCCAACCATACATTAGATTCAAATTATACTTGGGATCTAGGTGGGTGGTGGCATTTTGGTGAGAAAAAAAATGCTTTTCCCTTTGATAGGGGTGGCTTGCTTGAGCATGTAGTACGGTTCTATGTGGATGGACAATTTTTCCTATGATCATGGAGGAAATTGGGGATCACATTTGCAAGTTTATGTCACTGTTTGATGCGAGTGTTGAGCATAAATGCTCAACTTGGGGTTGGGCAATGATAATAAACCGCTTTTGGTCTATACAAAGTAGTGCAAATGTGCATGATCATATGTACAAATGGATGTAAATACATGCATTTGGGATCTTTTCAAAGTGGTTTTGAGTTTCAAAAGTGGTGCAATATGTGCACATTGTAAATATTCATGCTTGCGTGCCGGCGGTTGAGCATATGTACGTGCCATATAGGTTATCAGGGCTTTGAATGTGATGCCAAGTGGCTTCTTTTGGCTCTAAGAAATGTGTTTAAGATTTTTAGAATGTAAGTAATGCAAGCAAAAAGTGTGGGCACCCTCGTCCCACCCGAGAAGTTTGGCACATGCGGTAACTGTCTATTTGCAGTGCCTGATCTGTGGTGATGAGTGCACCGCCCTAGTAGTGGTCAAAAATGGAATGTGGGGATGTGGAAATTGACCTTGGGTACAAGGATAAAGAGTTCAAAATTTGGTGGATTTTGGAGTCCCTTTGGGGTTTTTCGCATGAAAAATGCCTGCCAAGGATCAAAACTGGTAAAAACTAGGTCTGAAAAAGTCAAAAAATGGTCAAAATTGGTGTGAAACGGCTGAATTTTGACACATCCCTCACGGTTTCGTGAGTGTTGAGGATGAGGGAGAAGTTTTGAAGTGGAATATCAGCGCTTTCACCTCTCTATGTGCAGACCCGTCGCATTCGCGTCTTGTTTTTGAGTGTGTGGAGGAGTGAATGAGAGATTTTTATCTTTAAATGTTCACTACAGAGAGTCTATGGAGTTCTGAGGTTTCTATGGATATGTGTGCACGAGGAATTGATGGAAGAAGGGGTGGCGTTCTAGGTGGATGCATGAATAGGTGGACCAAAAACCTTGTCCCGGATAGAGTTTTTATAACTGGTACATAAAACCATCTCTATTAGTTCAATTTGATATATTCTTTTGAACAGATTTTTAATTAAATATAGAATTTCCACAGCTTTTTGTTAAATATAGAAGACGGCTCTATACCTCTTAACTATGCACGTCAGCCAGCTCTTTACACCATTACTATTTCCATGTCTCTTTTTCAAATATAGAAGACGGCCTGTAGCTCTTAACTATGCACGTGAGCCAGCTCTTTGTCTTCCCGCTCTCTCGTTTTGCTGTCTCTCTCTAACTCTCTGTGTAGGAGCACAGATTGCTGTTTTACTTTGTAGGCCTATCACACATCTATTGCTGTCATATACTGCTCTTGCTCTCTGTAGGCCTATCACCTTGCTCAATCTCTCCCTCTCTAGCATGGAGCAAGAATCTCACACTGTATGTGACTGTTCTCAGCCTCACTGTGAACTGTGTACTAGGTATGCTGTTGATGCGGTGAAGGAATATCATGCTAGGAGAAAGAGGGAGCAGCGTGCTAAGAACAAGCTTGAGCAGGTAGCACGTGAGGAAGATAATGATCAAAATGGTGCTGATGATGCAAAGCGTCAAAGACTTTGAAATGATCTTGTTATGCTCTTCAATCGACGTACAAAGGCCCTCGATGTTGCATCACGCTCAGATATTTTGTGCATGTTTGTCAATCATCCTTCTCTTGGAGACCTTGAAATGCCCAGGGCACAAACAACCTTCGTTGAAGCCATACGCAACACAATAGATGCAATCAAATTACCCAAGAGCGGACAAGAGATCTTTCTTAAAAGGTTCATCACCACAATGCTTATGAATGTTGAGTGTACATCTACCTCAAAAGTGAATGTTTCAGCTGCATCTAAGTTGCTAAATTTGCACAAGAGGAACTTCATAGCTGCAAAGAATCGGTTGAGGGCAACAGGTGATGGCAATTTGCCAATCTCTTTGTGTGCTCGACAGCCCATGGATCGTGGCTTCATAACACCTGATGAGAAAGAGTTGATCTTCTCTTTTTGGATGTCTAACACCGTGTTTTCACCCATAAGAAGGATGTTGCAGAAAGCTATTGCAAAGAATCGGTTGAGGGCAACAGGTGATGGCAATTTGCCAATCTCTTTGTGTGCTCGACAGCCCATGGATCGTGGCTTCATAACACCTGATGAGAAAGAGTTGATCTTCTCTTTTTGGATGTCTAACACTCGTGTTTCACCCAATAAGAAGGATGTGTGCAGAAAGCGTATTGGAAGAAATTCATATGTCAAACATCCTGTGCATCTTCTTGAACAATCTCAGGTAATAAACTGCTTCACTATATCCATTTTTGTTTTCTAATATTTGCATTCATGACCTATATTCTCTATAAATGGGTTGATAGGAGTAGATATGAAATCGGATATGAAGGAAGTTATAAATGGAAATAAGGGGAATCTGTATTTGGTCCTAGACTAAGAGTAGATAAATATTGGATGTGAAGGAGAATATAAATGGAAACATAGTTTTTATCATACGCGTATGTTTGTTGAAACATACGTTTGCAGACGCATACTTTCACACGCGTATGATATGTATAAACTGGTTAGGTAAAAAGTGGTTTTCATAACCAGTAAAAATCTTTTAACACCTATTTCTCACTGGTATACATAGTGGTTAAGTGTTCACATGTACTTGTCAAGTGTTCACATGTACTGTTTGTCATGTCAGATAGGTAAAAAACATATTTGTTTGAAAGGAAAATAGTGGTTTACATATCCAGTAAATTTTTTTGTACACTTATTTCTCACTGGTATACATCGTGATTAAGTCCTCACATGTACTAGTTAGGTAAATAACATACCGGTTTTAAATGAAAAGACTGGTTTACATTAGCAGTCAGAACATTTGAACTGGTTGACACTTATATACCACAGGAACGTACCAAGGACATGTGTTCATTTTTTTAAACACATTTTTCTCACTGGTATACATCTTGGTTAAGTGCTTACATGTACTGGTTCGTAAATAACATAGCGGATTTAAATGAAAAGATCGGTTTACATCAACAGTAAGAATATTTGAACAAGTTGACACTTATATACCATTGGAATGTACCAAGGACATGTGTTAATTTCCTTTAACACTAATTTCTCACTGGTATACATCATGGTTAAGTGTTCACTTGTACTCGTTAGGTAAATAACATACCGGGTTTAAATGAAAAGACTGGTTTTTTCATTTTTTTAACCTTTATTTTTCACCTACACATCAGTGGGTACTACACATGTACTACTAGGTAAATAACATACCGGTTTTAAATGAAAAGACTGGACATCAGCATAAGAACGTACCACTGGTTACACTGGCAACCAGTTCAAATGTTTCTTAATGCTGAATCTTTAACACCAGTATTTTATTTATAACGTATGTTAAGTGCTAACATGTACTGGTTAGGTAAATAACATACGGTTTTAAATAATGATTGGTTTACATCAGTGTTAGAAACTGAATGACACTTATATACCACTGGTACGTACCAAGGACATGTGTTCATTGTTTTAACCCTTATTTTTCACTGGTACACATCATGGGTAAGTGCTCACACGTACTGGTTAGGTAAATAACATACCGGTTTTAAATGAAAAAACCGGTTTACATCAGCAGTAAGAACATTTGAACTGGTTGACACTTATATACCATTGGTACGTACCAAGGGCATGCGTTCATTCTTTTTAACACTTATTTATCACTGGTATACATCGTGGTTAAGTGCTCACTTGTACTGGTTAGGTAAATAACATACCGGTTATAAATGAAAAGACTGGTTTACATCAGCAGTAAGAACATTTGCACTGGTTGACACTTATATACCACTGGTACGTACCAAGGACATGTGTTCATATATACTGGTTTACCTAACCAATTAAGTGAAAAAACATAGTGGTTTGAAATTAAAAATATTGGTTTATAGTAATGTAACAGTTTTCCTCAAAACCTGCAGTTTTCTTCAATGTTCTTTAACACTAGGTTGGTAATGGGACACTTTTATGTCCTGTTAAGTGACCATTTTCCTTGAATTATGTCAAGAGTTTCAAAATGGATTTTGAGGTGCTATCTGTCTAGAAAGTTGTCTCAAGAGCTGAAAAAAACTCGACATTTTTTTGGAATATCAATTCCATCTTTAACCTTGTCCTTGCACAACATTTCACAACCTAAACTGTGTGAAAAAACATGTCCTGTTTTTGGCTTTTTTCAACTTTTTGCAACTATACCACTCTAGAATTCATGTTTGTGAGGTCTATAATGCTAGAGAACTATCTTTAGTAGTCCTCAACATGTCCTGATGCTTCTAGAGAGAAATAAATGTTAAAGTTGTAAGTTATGACCAAATTACAAAAATTGTCAAGTCCTGTTTTTTAGCCAATTTTAGCTCTTCTATGATTTTTTTGGTGGCTTTCATGATATCCAAATGTACTTTTAATTTTCTATGTCGCATATTGTAACATAAAGCTAATATTCCTTGAGTTTTGGGGCACCTAATAGCCTATTTTTCATAGTAGACAATGATGGTTGATTTTTTCAATTATAGAAGAAAACGAAACATTCTAGTATATCAAGTATAGCTTTTTGAATATTGTTAGTTTCTTGTGACAACTACATGCATTTTGTAGGTAGTAACCATATCTAGTCATAAGGATCAAATTTGGCTAGATATTGAATAGTTTCTATGGGATTCTACAACTCATAATGTTGAACCCTGTTTTTTCATGTTTGTTGTATTTAGCACTTCATCTTTGTCCCCAAGATTCCCCTTGGTAAGAGATGTATTATTCTTTTGACATGATCCATGGCTCCTTATGAACCTAATGGACAATAGGGAACTAAGAAAACATGTATATATTATTTGTATTGAGCGTAGCTATAGAAACTTTGATGATAGGTTTGCAGAATGGTAAAAATTCAACTTTTTTTTACCTATTTCTTTTGGGAAAACAAAAAATAGTAAGTGAGAAGCAATCATATGTTCTGATCACCAACCCATTGAAGTTAACTAGGGAATTTATCTCAAGTCCCACAAAAATCCCTAATCTTATGTTTATGCAACAAAACGTAAGAAATGATTGTTTTGATGAAAATGTACTGGTCCATCAACTTTGGAGGGTTGGTGTGACCAAAAGATGAGAAATTTTACAAGTTTCTTATTTTTTCCATGTGTAGTAGGCCTTGAACTATAACCTCATGAAAGGACTTTACAAAATCAGTGGATCTACTATGGTTTTGGAGGTTTTTTTCAAAACCCTGAAAGGACACTTTTATGTCCTCTTAGGTTACCAACCTAGTGTTAACCATATATGTCTTTCATTGTAGGTGCAGCTCTTTCTCAACTTCAAAGAACAATACCCTGAAATTGTAATAAGGCAGCGGGCGTTTTAGTACATGAAGCCATATTTTGTGTGGAAATTGAGAGACCGATATACTTGCTGCTGCATTTCACATGTTCAAATGTCCTTCCTAAAGGATGCCATAAATCACATGCGAAGTTCTGTATTCGGTCTGCATGGAAAAGCTTGCCATTGTCAATGCAACATATGCAACGACAATGGTGGATGCAAGGCACCAAAAAACCCTATCAAGAGTGTAACAGCCTTATTGGACTCTATACTCTGTCCTAAATCAGATACGTCCACCTTCCATGCCCTTGCCTGCTTGAGTGGTCAATGTAAAAGGTGTGGCCCGGATACGTTAGACTTTTGTGCTGCAGAGGCTGCATTTATTTCTAAAAAGATTGTGGTGAAGATTTTTGAGGACCTAGAAGTAGGAACTGCGCGTGACGGTCTGAAGAAGAAAAGGAAAGTCTTGTCGCATAAGGAAATATCATGTCACGATCTCTCAGTCATGTTCAAAGACCATCTTAAGAAATACATAATGCATAATTTTGTGTATAGATGGCAAGCAGAACAATATAAGGAATGTATACAAAGCTTTCCAGAAGATGTTGTTGTGTCAGTTGTTGACTTTGCTGAAAATTATAGTTTCAAAGAACAAAATGAGATTCAGTCCATGCACTGGTATTCAAATCAAGTAACTATTTTTGTGCACATAACATATTTCCGAATTGCAGGTAACGACATCACCCTAGATCAGTATTATTTCTTTTGTATTAAGCCTTCAATAATTTCTGATTTTTATATTATGTAGGTGACATCCACAAGACAATTCACTTCTTCATTTCAAATGACAAGCAACATGACACACATTTTGTTCAACACTGTTTTCTGAAACATGCGGAATGGCTAAAGCAATTTGGTCTAAATATAAAACATCATTGGGTATGGTCTGATGGAGAAGCTTCACAATTCAAAGCAAGAAGACCATTCTATTTCCTTGCCAGGTATACCATGTTCTAACAAACATTATCTGAAGGTGGTTTTAATATAGAGACCTATAATAGTGGCATTAAAGTTGTAATAAAATGCTTGTCTAACATCAGTAATATTATAATACGTGTTTTTTTTGGTAATTTTATCGTGCCAAGAGTATATTAATCTTCTTCTATCCATTGAATAAATTGCAGATACAGTGTTTTTACGGGATGGAAAATGTCTTGGAACTTTTTTGGATCCGGACATGGTAAGGGAGAACACGACGGTGCAGGAGCAGTGATAAAAAGGTATTTAACTTAATACCAAGTGTAGCCAAACTGCCCAAAGATAGACTGTGCTGCAGATGTTGTGGCATTATTGAGACGGACCTTGTCAGATGGTGCTATAGCCACCTATGCATCCCAGGCCTGTTATGTAAGCAGGATTTTTTGGGTGATTGAATTGGGAGATGTCAAAAGGGGAAAAAATTGGGATGTGAAGGCAGTAAAAAATACCCGCTCAATGAACTCTGTTTCTGCATATTCAAAGTATGATACAACTGCTTTGAGAACACTTTCACTGTCTTGTTTCTGTAGTGCATGTAAACAGGAAAAGTAGAGGAGATGTGTGAGCATGTCACACGTTCCTTTCTGGACATACCTTATTTTGGAGCCTACAGAAGAAGGGGAAGACGATGACGATGAAATAAATGAGGATGCAGCATATGAAGGACACTATGACACCCTCAGTCAAGCTCTTATTGT